>NC_133576.1:23738408-24057419 GCF_964106895.1 Numenius arquata
AATTTTTGTTAGTCAAAAGCATTGGAAATTATACGGGGCAACTTTTTCATTGCTCTTTCTTCACTATTTCTATGAGTGAAAATTCTTAAGTTTGTAGGCTTTATATCCTGTATGGAATCTATAGTATGATAGAGAGGCATAGCAAACCATCAAATAGTTAAAAATAAAATTACAAAACTGTATTTAACAAAAGCATGGCAGCTTCTTCCTTTACCAGTTCTCTCTTTTTTCTCCCCTCCCTCCTAACTGAGCGCCAGTTCAGCTGCCAGCTTACACCAGTCCTTCATCACCACAATGGGATGAAGCAGGGAACACATTTATGCTGAGCCTCATAAAAGGATGATGATAGAAATGGTGATTACTCCTCCTGATGTCAGTACCGCCCAAGGATCATTTAGCTCTGGGGTGACCACTCCCGATGCTGATACTGTGACAAGCTATTGGCATACATCAGTTGCCGTGGGGGTGCCTAACACACAAGGATGTAAGTTAATGATTTAACATTATTACTGGCTGGGGAGTGTGTATAAGTAGAGCTCAGCAACTGGAAATGCGGTGCAATTGCTGCAGTGTTTACTTTCATGGATACCACATGGTGTTCCCTGTGCTTACACCATAAAATATAATATGCAACTACAATAAAATGCTACTGCAATAGTAGAGCTTTCCAAATAATGTCAAGCACAAATGCCTTCAACCCAAAACAGTTGATTTTAATTATTAATCCATATTCTGTGTTAAATATTTTAAAAACTATAGAGTCTGTGATGGATTCTGTTTTATTTTTTTAATATCAGAAAGGTAGTACAACTTTAAAGTAGCAGAAAATGCTAATACATATGTTACTGCTTCCAGTAGAACATAATTTTTTTTTGCCTTTGAGACAACACTGTTGAAGTTTACAAACTTATGGTTCTTTAGCTGCATTTTCTGCCATTACTCCTTCTTCCAATGATGGTTTCCCATCTTGAGCATTCCCCTACCCAGGGGAAAGACATGTCATGCAAGGACTAAAAAAAGTATGCATTTCTCCTCAGACAAAAATACTGCATACATTCCCTTGAAGCAGGAAGCACGATCAAGGTGTGATCAGTGCCCTGCCGAACAGCAAAGGGTGCGTTCTGCTGCATCTCAAGATGCTGTTAGGTAAATAGTCATTACCTTTGTCTGAGGGCTTTTTGCAAGGCACGCTTTTGCAACACTGGACTCTGCCAAAAGCTTACCACATATAAACAAGGCAACCTGGAAGGCATCATATACACGGTTCTCCCCTCGGGATTCGAGATGAAACAACCCATACCAGCTGTCAGCTACATCACATATAATGCATCTCATATTTATGACATCAGCAATGCGGGTAAAAGTTTTGGAGCATAGCCTTAGATGCAAAGCTTTCCTTCCCCAGGAGGTGTCAAACCTAAGGAACATAGTTTAATACACTCGCATGTCCCAAGGCATTACAGACTCTTGCTATTTATAAAATAGAAATGTTAATAATAACCTACCCTACGTACTTTGACTGGTGTAACAGAGATACAGAGACCCAAAAACCTTTTTCCTCTTTCCCTTATCTCCTCTGCCTCCGAAGCAGAGAGAGAGACAGTGCCATTTTTCTGCAAGGATGAGGACTATCACCATACCTGCTGTGCCTTTCTCTCATCAGGATGCAGTAAAAATGATGGTAACAGCCTTGTTCTAAGCATGTGCTACATTATTAGGGGAATATGAATGCCTAAGCATTATTTTAACTTGTAAATGAGATAATATAAAATTCTGCAAAATTAATCAGTGAAGATGGAGAGGACAGAGTACCACTATGAAACTCAGTGTTTACACACAAAAATACAGAGAGCTGAAGAATAGTGGAAACTGTAACAGTTGTTTTACTACCAGTAGTGGTGATTTTTTTATGTTAAAGAAAGAGATCCCAAAACTGTGTGCCCTCTCCACTAAGGGTTTTTAAGCACAGAATCTTTATCAGTTAGACATGGGGAAAAGAACAAATGCCACAGTAAGAGGAAACAGGGAAACAATAAACATTTGTTTTAGTGAGACTCCATTTAAAACAGAAGCTTTATTGCTCAAAAAAACTCAGGACTCATTAGTTACGTTCTGCCAACTTTGATGAAAATATTGTTTAATCATTTATTTGGGAAATGAACTGTAATCAGCCGGGCACCATGGTATCTCAGAGCAAACGCGTGAGCATAGTAGGAAGAAAAATGTTCCTAAAAATCACAACTCCAGGCAGCAGAGTTATCGCAAAGCCTCAATCTTGTCAGCGGCTAAGGAGACTCTGTAATTACCACAAAGCAAACAAAGACAACTTTTAAGCCATAAAAGTTAACATGGCTATAGAAGTCAATATATTTACAAAGGGGAGAACTAGGGAGAGATATAAAGGAAAGCCAAAGGGAGTATCTAATAAATTACACTTCAATTTTTATCCTGATGGTAATCAGTTACAATAACACTGGGGTTATTTAAGCCCCTAAGTACTGCTGTCATTTCAAATTGCCCTGACACATTCAGATTATATTCAATAAAATATTTTCAACGTCTGAATATTTCAGTTATAGTGTGCTGCAACCACTGCAAGGTTAGAAAAAGCTGCTCTTTGCCTCCATATGCTTTACCTCACTACAGATTTTGACTATAATTCTGCATAACACTTTCCCAAATTCACTGGCATTACATATTCCCAAAAGGGGTGGAATTAACACCAAAAAAAATTCCTTCCTTTCCATTGTGTTGGGCGAAAATAAAATATTATAAAATACTTGTTTATCTAACCCAGCATGACCAATAGAATTCAACATAAGTAAGCCACCAGAAACAAGAAGTAAAGATTAGGTTGAATGTGAGCCAGCTACACTTATTTTAGAGTAGCTTTGAATTTATCCAGACGTCTGAAAAGTTGTGGATATACTTTGGTTTAATTACTGGTTTTAATTTTACTTGAGGAGTAAAGTATCAGAAGCTATTTTGAATAGGCTAAATTAGAATAATGTAAGTTTTGATTCATTTTTCAAGGAGCTTTGAGCTTTGGAATTTAGTGGCTCAGTTGACACAGGAATTTGATGGGAAAAAGATACTCTCTGAGACATGGAAAGATAACCAGTGGCAGAGCAGAGTTTTTAATGAGCTGGTGAATTTCAGTGACATGAAGGAGGCTCAATGCCATTAGCATTCTCCTATTTGTCAAGGTGGTTTCCTACTTTAGCTTTATTAGTAAGGCTTGTGTTTATTTTATGTTTACCTGCTTTCTTTTTTAAAATCAGGCAAAATTAAATTATTTGTGGATGACTTTTTTTACTATTAATTGTGAGAGTAGAAAAGAAGTTCCTAATCGTGTTGGATGCTTATAAGTATCTCAAGGGTGGGTTGAAGGAGGAGGGAGCCAGACTCTTTTCAGTGGTTGCCAGTGAGAGGACAAGGGGCAACAGGCACAAGCTGGAACATAGGAGGTTCCACTCAAATATGAGAAGAAACTTCTTTACAGTGAGGGTGACAGAGCACTGGAACAGGCTGCCCAGGGAGGTTGTGGAGTCCCCTTCTTTGGAGATTTTCAAGACCCGCCTGGATGCAGTCCTGGGTAACATGCTCTGACATGCTCTGGGCAATCCTGCTTCAGCAGGGGAGTTGGACTAGATGATCTCTATGGTCCCTTCCAACTCTAAAAATTCAGTGAAATTCAGTGAAATTCAGTGGATCAATTTCATATTTATTTTGGTTGCACAGGAAACTTAGCATATTGTCTCGGTATGGTGGAAAACAAGATTCTTTATCCTCTGTGTTTGCTTATGCTTGTTTTGCTGCCTTTTCCCTGACTCATAGGCAGGCAGGTTGATGTTCTCTTTTTTCTTTTTTCTTTTTTTTTTTGTGGGGGTGTATGTGGCTTAATAAAAACCCTGTTGGCTCAAAAAATACCCGCTGTCTTCAGCATGTTTTGATCTGGCCAAATACAAAACGAAACTATTTTGTTGTGTTTTGTAAATATCTTAAAAGTCAGAAACACTTCTTCTACTAATTATCTACTTTTAATACATGAGTACTAACCACTTGATTGCAAATCTTGATGTCCTGCTGAAAAGACAACTCTGCAATGCCCCAATTCCAGGAAAAGCTGAAGCATGTCCCTTCTCATCAGACACCATGGTGTCCTCGGGTGAGTGAGACACGGCAATCCCTGGCTGCAGAAATTCCTCAGGCAGCACCGAAACGCCACAGTCCACCAACTGTGAGCCAGGAGACAATTTGATTTCCCTTATCCCAGTATGTGCGAAAGTCACTAGTCTCTCAGAGCCATCAGTTATCTTTTGTGTCCAAACAAATAGATATTCACTAAATACAAGTTTGCATGAATTTTATGTATATCCTATACTTTTCGGGGACTGACACACTCCTTTCTCATTAGCTGCTAGATCAGAAGACGCTTATAGAAAAGTGGATGCCATAAGATTCTTTAGATCTGTGATCATAAGACACAGGTGATTTAGGGTGTACTTTTGACATTTTTTTTTTTCAAAAGAATAACTGAGGAACTCCAGATATGTACATTCACTTTAGACTGGGAATGCTTTTTTGCTAGCTTTTTCCAACAACACCATAAACAGAAAAAGTCCCAAATTATGTATTTGATGGTAATAACTGAGAGTTTAGACTCCATAGGCAATACCAGAAGCATATTACTGTCTGCTACACATAACTTTTTGGTTAGATTAATTGACTTTTCTGAGATTGTTTTGTTTAGAAACATAGCAAACCATTTTAATCTTCTCCTAGCTTCTAGCAGAGAAATTCGTGCTATCTTACAATTGTTGCCAGTGACTAAAACCTCTTGGCAAAAAGCTGTCTGTAGGACTTATATAGTTTAGACAGTCATTGCTCTGATAATTATGATTCTAAATCTTTGCTTTGCACAGTAGTGTTTTATCCATTTTGCTGAAGCAGTAGATTCAAGGCAGTCTGATTCCATGCAGTAAAGATATTTACTTTAGAGTACAGTCCAAAAGGTTAATTACTTGAGAACTGAATTTCACACAAAACAGGTGTCTATACCCTATTATTTTAAATATTTTCAGAAGGAGGACTATATGGGTCTGTCATAGTTAACATTGTATGTACTGTGCTATCGTGTTGCTTTAGCTACTCTAACTAAGCAAGCTTCAGGGCATATTGATCTATGTATTTCCAAATTAGCTTCCTACTTATTTTATGGCTGTAGAATTAAAATAACATTCCAGCTTATTGCTAGAATTGCTACTTTTAAAATAAAGATTTCATGCTAAACAAGGAGTTACGCAAATTAAAACCCACATTTTCAGTTGGGTTTTTTTGTTTTGTTTTTAATCTAGCTTGTCCCTTAACCACACCAACTTCTTCCCTGTAGATTTTAATTGATGGTTCTATCTTCTAATTATCTTACTTCAATAGAGTCCAGGCTGGACTCGTAATATCATTTGAGTATTTGTTTTTAATTAGGACAATTATTGGCAACTGACCTCCACTTAACAGCTTTTAAATTAAATATAGTTGTTGCCATTGTCGAGCTTATTAGGCAAGACGGGGGGGAGCCTTTTGTTGCCTCCCTCCACGCTCAGCCCCTGTGCCCGTGCGAGGGGGGGCTTCCACTCCGCTTGTCTCGTCCTCCCTATGGAGCCGCAGCTGCGAGCTCCCCAGGAAAGGGCTTTAGCCCTTGTTAGGGGGATCGTTTCCCCATTAAACTCTCCCTCACAGCCAATCGATTTGTCGGATCAGAGGCCTGTCTTTTGTGAGAGCCCCTCTGAACTGCTGCTGACAGGGTTCAGCCGGGGTCAGCTGCCATATAAATCAAAGGCAGAGACAACTTAAAGGAGAGGGCTAAGGATTAGTGCGGGAGGTATTATCTGCTAGTCGAGGGTGAATAGAAACGTGTTTGATACAATCTTCTTTCAGGTTTTTCTATGCCAACCACTTCTCCCTCCCTCCCCCCCTCCCCCGCCAACTACTCTCCCCATGACATTTAGATTAATTAGAAAAGTTTTGTTGTTTTTTTTTTTAAAAAAAAAACAAACCAGAAAAAAATGGGCTTATAAACCATTTGTATCTAGACGGCTGTAAGACTGGCAAGTGGAACCACAGTGGTCTTCAACCAGCCAAAGCTTAGGAAAGATTAAAGGTTATCAATCTTTACTGTAAGATATCAACACTGATAAACCTAAAATTGTATTAAGGACAGAAAGACGCTGTATTTATACAAGATTTGAATACCTCATTTTCAACAAGCCAAGTTACCCAAACTTAGATAATAATACACAATTTAGGGGATACTAAACTATTCCACAATTGTAAAGTCAAGTCTTACTGTGTTTAAGTCCTGTATTCTAGACAACCGAAGTTTCAGACTCATCAAGCTTTTGAAAAGATTCAGTGTATTTGTTAATACTGTCAGTACTCTGAAAGTAGTTGCTAATGTGAATCTGTGAATTCAACAGACATACAGGAAAAAATACTTTATTGACTGACTAAAAGCACGTGACCACAGGCGTAAATTAAGGCTTGACCTAAGGCTTATTCATATTGATAAAGTCACTGTATTAAATTTGCTGGATTCGGACTAAAGTCACATAAGAGCACAGAAGTCAGAGTGCTCTGTTTTCCTGCAGGTAGCTGGCGTCATGGTACCCTGTTAGTTTAAGAAAAGTATACCAGCCGTAGCAACCTGTCCCTGGAAGACAAGAAATTGCCTATGTATTTTCCCCAAAATTTCCCTTTAAAGGAAGTTTTTTACAGAAAGACAAGTTCTGGAAGCATTTGACCCACTGTATTGTATTGCTCAAAGTCCTGCCACACCACTCACAGGGCCCAGGCACACACACCTGCGATGAATCTTCCGTGAAATAACCGGCTCTGTTGTTTCCCTGACCTCACATTATACTCTATTTTCTAATATAGGAAAAACTGTCAAAAAGGCCAGCTCCTGTACATCAGAGGAAAGCAAATGTCAGGTCTCAGAGAAGCAGAGGGCTCCAAGAAGCTGCTGGCCAATGGGCTTGCATGGTTTGGGAAGCACGAAAGGGCAATATCTTTAAGAACCGTTCACAGCTAAGGTTTACACAGAGGCAACAGCAAAGCCCTTTCCATATGGTTCACTGTCCACTGCGACCAAACGTAATTTGTTCTGCTGAGCTGAGTCTCTTCTCATGGTCAGCTGGCATTTTCCTGTAGCTAACTGGGAAACCCAGCCCACTGGCCTGGAACTAAAATCAGTTAAAAGCAGCACGACAGGCTGCTTCCGTTGCAGGAAAAGCAACTTTTCACAATCCATTCAGTGACAGAAAGCAAAGGCAGCAGTAATCCAAGGACAGTAAGGGAAAGGACATCTTAACTTCTCAGGATGCAACATAAAATAGCTCAGATGCCAAATTGCATTGCTTGTTTGTAATACAGATACCCCAATACACTTCAGACTCCACTATGGTGTAAACTGCAAAATGCAGAAGAAAGAAATGTCCAAATATGTGAAGATTTTATAATGAAAACAGAAAAAGAGAAAATGCATAGGAAAAATCTTGGACTGTGAAATTCTGTTATTCTGCCATGCATACTATAAATATAACATACATATTAGCACACACATAAAAATAAATATAAACATATTTTCAGCTAGCTACCTATTGACATAAATAAAGTCGACTCCCTAGTAATTCTGGTAGAGAAAAAAAATATATATTTGATAAATTCTGATGCCGCTTATCATTTCTCCCCAGTAATTACCACTAGAACACAATACCATCAATGGGCAGCCATTCATGAAGTTCATCTCCACTGTAACATAAGCATGGCCACCTACTACAATTCGTTTACAATACAAAACTGTTAATCACAGTAGCATGTTATGTGGCATACAGCTGAGAACTAGAAAAAATTTATTTTATTTCACTGGGGGAAAGGAGGAAAGGGGAATGAGAGGTCACCTAGTTCTTAAAATTATAAGAAAGCCTTTTTGGACTAGTTTCAATAGCTAACAATTGAAGAGAACATTTATAGCCTTCATCCAGACTAATACGTTAAAAAAGCTCAACGTCTATTGCTCCTTTTTGCCTCACAACTGAAAAGATTTTACTAAACATATTCACAAAAAATATACTATATTACATCCACCCTGTGCAATAGAATGTAGTGTACTTCAATCTACTGCACATATAGCTGTATATTGCAAGGTACTGTTTTAACTATAGAAATGCCCCACTTGAAATGAAAAGCACTGAAAACAACTGCTGTTATTCAGAGTTGAATGAGTATGCATCACTAAGACATTTTATCAGTAGATGATTTTGTGTCTGCGGACATTGTGTTTTCACAATGCTTCTTCCTCTCACACTTAAGTGAGGAAAGCGTGCATTTGCTCAGCAAGGGATAAGATTGGAAAAAAATATTCATAAAACTGAAAGGGGAGGTTTGTTGTTTTTTTGTCATTTTTGGAAAGGAAGTTTTTATTGATTGTTTTGTCTGCTTCTGTTTAAAAAGGTGTTCCCAGCAAGGTCTGACACTGACATTTTTTTTTGTAGCTTTCTAACTCACAAAGAAGAAATAATATTGGCCAGTAAATTACATTGTCTGTTTAAAAATCATAGAACCCAAAGGAAACTACTAACACATCAAACTACTTTTAACAGCCTGCAAATTTTTGCTATTACACAGCAACATTCTCATTGGCAAAGTTCTGAATATCCCTATTCAAACAGAGTAGTTAAAGCATGCATTTACAGGCAAGCATATGATTAGTTTGTTTCTTTTTATCTCAAATGTCATGAAAATAGAACAATTAAATGCTTAAAACCTAGTGCATGTGAAATCAGGGCACTTCTGAAAACATATCCATGGCAAAATTTTATTACTTGAGCTACTCATCTGTAAAACCAAGGATTTCACAACAGGATTTTTGACCCTACTAAATTAATAAGAAGCCCAAATCCCAATGCAAATGAAAAGACCAAATAAAACTTATCTCACCCATGCAAAGAACTAGAAAGTCCTGCTGAGATGTAGCCTTGACTTTTGTTATAAATAGGAACTGTAAGGAATCCATCTCAACACATTTCTGGGATTGCACTACCACCCATTAGTCAATTCTACGTAGTGGCACCGCAACATAAAATCACAGTATTATTTTCTCCTTACAATGAAATACATAGCATTTTTGTAGCTCCTGGAAAAAAAAAACAAAACCCAAACAAACAAACAAAAAAAAACCTCCTAAATCATCTCCTCCCCTTTTTCTTCCCTGAAAAACAAAGAAACAATCTCCCAAAAACCTCATCAGGAAGCAACTTCCCTTCCAAGCCCTCCTCAATCTCTGAAAGAAACTCTGAGATGCAGTAACCTTTTTGCTGGCAAGAATGAGTCATAAAGACAGATTTCATTATCTGGTAACCAGCGGCTGCTCAGCACAAAGGAGAGACACACACACCCCCCAACATGTACACACAAAATAAACACTCAGTGTAACAGAAAGCAGCATGTGACACTGCATTCATTTTTCTATACAAAATACTTAGATATGGGTGGTACAGCGTGTAATTGATGCCACAAGGAATTTTCTAAGTGTAAAAATTATTATTTCAAGACTTCATTCAATAATTAACATAAGTTCATGCTTAGGACCCACCAACAAAGAGCATCTGAGGATGCAGATGGGTCTCTAGGACACTTATCATTGCGTCGTCTTGTCCTATGCTGGTTTTAGAACACCATCACCACCACTGTATCTGTGTCCATTATAGTAAACAATGATTAAATTTACCACAAGTTGTTTCATCTCTCCAATTCCACAATAAGCGGAATTCATCTTTTTAGAGGGATGACCTTGGATCAATAGCAACTGAGAAGCAAATAATAATTAGACTCATTCTGAGCACACGTTTCTCAGATAATCATGTCAAAGAACAAGAAAAAGTTATCCCACAGTTTAGTCTACTGGCTGTGAGCAGGGGAAAAGGCAGAGAAATAAGTGCCCAATTCCTGTTGACTTTTAATGAATAGTACCTATTCCTACACATGCCTTTGAACAAATGTTTCCTCCACAAAATTTACCAAACAGTACAAAATCAATTCTGAACTTGGAAATAAGTGACAACTGTAACTTCTCAAACATTTAGTAGTATATTTAATCAATGATAATATAACCATCTCTACAGACATCATACAATATAAAAATGGTCACTCAGGATCATTATTTCCAGGTCTGAATTCCAAAAATATTTCTACGCTTGTTTTCAAAAAGCTAGTTCCTTTCCAATGCACAGTTCAGATTAAATGCCAGGGAAAATTAAAGACCTCAAAGACCTCATGAACATACGAACAGTTGCAACGCCAGGCATAATTGTTTTCTGATGCATAGCTAGCTGCCATTTAGCACTGGTGGAAAAGGTCACTATTTAAGAAAAAAATAAAAAATTCCTCACATCTTCTGATAAAGCAAGCAGCCAGTATGCTAGTCATAACAGCACAGCAACATGGCAAAGTATTAATGCATTATTATCTGAAGCAAGTTGCTTTCAGTTTCAACATGCATAGTTCTTAAAATGTGAAGATATTAATTAAGCAGGTGATGTGTGACAAGAAAACCAATACCAGAATGAACAGCTGTAAGTTATCCCTGACCATTAATCAACCACATCCTTACTCAATTTCAATAATAGCTGATCTAGTAAAAACATCAATTTACAAATCATCACCCCATCACTTAACTTCATTTCATTTTAAAGCACAGAAGAATAAGTAAGAATCTGTTTCACTGAATAACCTTGAAAAGTGGTGAGTTTAAATTGAGTGTGTTTTAGTAATACTAAGTGCAACATAAATTTCTCACAATTTCAGGAACAGGTCAGAGGTTGCCTATAAAGGAAAAGATGGTTGTCACCTCAAGCCTATTGCCGCCCAACTGTCTTGTCCAAGTCAAGATTCAGCAATAAGCTACATACGACTATAGTGCTTAGACACTCATATCACAAAGGCTTTTACTGTACAGACTGATATAAAATGTAACATTAATAGGAAAAACGAAATCTTTACTGAGGGAAGGAAGGAAGGTTTGACCTCAGTGAAGTAAGAAGTTATTTACTAACCAGTTAAGCGGAAGGGATTACTCCTAGTAAAATAATGCAACATATACACATTTACAAAAGAGAAACAACCTGTACAGAGAAAGTCAAACTGTCTTGTCTCTCTAAGGAGGGAATTTGAAGGACTGTGGAATGAAAAATCCATCTCGCTTGTGTCCAAGTCTGCCTGTAATTTTGTCAAGTACTTTGGTCTCAGTTAAGTTCTGGCCACTGTTTATTTGAAAAACTTGGGATGCTGGAGCCATCATTTAACAGGAGTGGGTTACTGTGTCTTTGCTGCTGCAGTGAAAGGATGCTTAAGCCACATGCACATATCAGGAAAATAGTTTCAGTGCAGGGTTCTTATGGTAACACTTCTGCTGGTGCCAAAGCAACACAGCTTAGGAAGACATCTAATGTAAATGTAGAGATAATAAAGCCTCTGATGCGCTTAGAAGTAGAGGAGACTGTTTATGACACAAAGTGGAAAGAGGGACAACATGACCGAATGAAAAGTGATGGGAACTGGAAAAGGGATACTGGAATGGCATGTTGTGGTTGGCAGAAGACACTAATTATGTGGGCAAAGTGATCAGGATTGGAAACTGGCAGGACAGGGAGAAAGTGGCAGGACAGATGAAAAACCAGTTTTAGAAGACACCACTGAAAACATCTTGTCAAAAAGCCTGGATTAAGAAGCTGAGTCAAGATGGGAAAGAAGAGTTAGATATAAGAAGAAAACAAGAACAACTAGAAAAACAGGGGTAAAAAATGTACGAAGTAAAGAGCTGGGACAGAAAAGATAACTAAGAAGTCTAGGACAGGAGACTGAATTTTGTACTTGAGAAGTATAACAACATACTTCGTACTAGTATTTGCCTACCAGAGCATACCGTTTGCTACAACACAGAGTTTAGCCCACATGACTGACATGTATCACTCCTTCCATCAACAGATAACTGATTGACAATATGTTTATATGTTTAACATGTCTCTTAAATAATACCAAATTCCAGTACAATCTCAGGGTCAAGGGCATATATTTGCTCTCCTGGTACACTAGATATGCAATAAACTTTTGAGACTCTTCTAAAAAGTGAACATAAGAAATCTATTTATAAAACCTGTGTAAGAAAGCTTTGAGTTGCTACAACTCCTCTTTTGCTTTTCTTTCCCTTCCCTTTATTTTCTGTGACCTTTTCTGAAGTCTTCCTAAATTCATTCTCACTCCACACTTCTGACACCACATGATGTTCTTCAGTTTCCTTAATGACCAAATAGAGATGAGAAGAATAGCAATGTGCTTAATGTTCAGGAGGAATTTATAACTATACCATCAAGTCAGTCATGACCTTACAAATTTCCATCAGTAGCTCTCCAGGGCTAGCTCCAAAGTATAATAGCAAAAGAATTCATATTCAAATACATTGTATATTAAGTCATCTCCAAATATTATTGTTACATTTGCTTGGCTATTATAGTTTACTGTTATTTAAGTAGTAAGTAAAAGACTATGAAGTTCAATAGTGACTCAAAAAGCAGAACTCAAAGTAGTAAAATTGTCATTTTGTGTAGATATAATTTAGCAACACCACAACCTTCAAATACTACTCACATTTGTATTATTTGGATATGGCATTTCTATACAACAGACACTCTCAGTTACTTCACTCCAGTCAAAGCAGAACAGAGGTGAAGAGGACAAAGGTCTTCTCCCTCCTTTAAGTCTGAGCAGAAGACCCTTGGACAAAGCAGAGCTGTCCTGGGTCCAGCAGAATCATGAGACAGCCAAAGAAGAGCCCATTTCAGCTGCAGTCACAGCATCCCTCCTGCCATTTCACCTGGGGAGTTGCTCTAAATCAAAGACTCAGAAGTCACTTTCCAAACAGCAGCAATGGATTCATGTGTCCAATTCCCCTTCCCTTTACAAATTCTATAAATATACCACTCTAAACATCAGCAACAGTACATATGATGCCTGAGAGTTTCACTAGGTTTGTGAATTAAATCTATTACAAAACAGGAAAGTTGTGATTTATAGATAGATAAGTGTATTCTCATTAACCTATTGCTGTAATAAAAAATGGGCGAGTCATTCTGCTTTAGAAACTAAAAAAAAAAAAGAAAACCAGGTAGAGCTGCACCAGGTCTCAGTTCAGCCTCTTCCTCCTTTAAATCCCTAACTCATTTCACCCAGCCAAAAGCAGAGCAGGCTAATCAGCAGCCCACCACTGTCACATTGCCTAATTGGTTTGTTTCCAAGATCCCTCCTGCAGAGGAAGATCCCAGCTTAGCTCAACCAATTTAACTGTCATGTTATGGTACTGGAGGGACTGAACCCTTTCTGTCCTTTGCCCTGGGTAACCCTGTGTCTCTGGCTCAACTTGAAATCTTTTTCCTTCTAAAGCTTTCAGGACATTTCTCTTCATTCATTAATGTCCTGGTTTGAAGTAAAACCGAACCAATTTTCTGTTCTGTAATTTTACATCTTAGCTAGGCCTCTTCTAATTGTCTGCAATTAACGGCATATTGTGGACAAAACTGCTCGTTCTCAGAATGATAAGACCAATGTTTGTGCTCCATGCCAAGGAATGGTATGCAGGGAGGCCCTTGCTTATCCTTACTGCTATAACAACCAAGGTCAGCCAATTTTGTTATTTGCCCCCTTAGGGGGTCGGAAATGGAAAAACGTAGAGGGGTCACATCAGTGGGGAGGAGTGGACAGGACAGGTGACCCAAACCTGACCAACTGGACTATTCCATCCCATCTGCCCCATGCTCAGTATAAAAGCTGAGGGATTAAAGGGTCAACCCCCTTCCTGCGATGGCCGACGTCCAGAGAGGACTCTGTCTGTTCATCTGCCTTTGATCCCGATCCGTGTGTTCCTGACTCCAGAGCTGGAATCCAGTTCCCATCCGTCACTGAGTCCAGTCTGGGACTTCCCCAGTGCCTGCCGGTGACGGGACTGTCATCCTGGGAGCATGATATGGTTTTGTATATATTGTATCTTTTTCATTATTTTCTTCTTTATTTTTATTTTAATATTAATTCTTCATTAAAGTAGTTTAGTTCATTCTAAACTTCTGAATCTCCTTATCTCTTTCTCTTCCTCTCTCCTCTTTTGGGGGGGGGAGGGGGAGGGAAGGGCCATCTGTCAGTCTGGTTTTGGTAAATTCGGCCGAAACCACAACAATTAAAATATATCAGGCCTCTGTCCACCAAGGGAGCAGCTGCCTTTGCTTTGCTTCCCCTAATTTGCAGTCATCTGCTTTCTCCATTGGCAGCCTTGGGTGTCTCCTCTCTGTGGAAAGGTCATCAGCCCCTCTCCGTTCCTGAACCGTACCTCAGTCCAGTGGGATGCACAGGTGCTCCCAAAAGCTGTGAGGTAATGGCAAAGGGATGTCACATAATGTCCCCATGCAACAACAGGGCAGCTGTGTCAGTCTCGGGTGTCTCCCTACACCTTGTACTTGTATTTTCAAAGTGGTTTATGGCATCTGCTCCTGAAGGAATCCTGCAGTGAGTGATCTGCAATTAGGCATGGATAGTTAAACAAAGCTCATTTCATATCAGAGCAACTCCCCTGAGTCTGTGCTGGCAGACTAGAGATTATGAAATTAAAGAGGCGCTCTGACAACAGTAGGCATATACCCTCATTTAAGGGCAGAGCGTGACGTGCAGTCACCGTGATGAAAATACATCACTGGGGGAACTGGTAGGCTCACTACGGGATTACCACTCGCCTGCCAGAGAAGCCAACCATCTGTAGGTATCTGTGACATCCTCTGCCAGGACCAACCTGGCCTTCACATGGCAAGTATTTGTTCCAGCTCTCCAGAGCCTCCTGAGTTGGTGAAAGGCACCTCAGGAGCCTGCAGGCATCCTCTTGGACTGGAGACATCGGGACCTTGTGACTGTCACTAGGCTTTCTTATTAACTAAGAGTTATTAACTACTTCCCCTTTATTTCACTGAAAAGTATGTATTTTTGCCAACTGGTACTGTTTTAAAACAATAAAGTGTACTCCAAACACGATACTGAACGATCCTCCCAAGTGGCTGCAGTGTTTCTTCTGCAGCCAAGACAGTCCAGGTAACCCCACTGCCTCGTGTGGCCAGAGAAACCCGGATGCACACCTCATTCTTGCTCATCCTGTTGGCAGCTGTGTCCTTCAGTAAGACAAGAGCAAGCACCATTTTGCTCCCAGGGAAGCTGCTGCAGACCAGCCCTGGCTCCCTCTCACAGAGCATGCAGGTCGGCATCTGATTTATCTGTTCTCAGTTCAGATGTTACATTTCCCTAGGAAGGACAGGACGTGGAGGAAGGAGACCGCTCCTTCCCTTGAGAGGTGGTGGAGTCTCCATCTCTGGAGATGTTCAAAACCCGCCTGGACACATTCCTGTGCAACCTGCTCTAGATGGACCTGCTTTGGCAGGGGGGTTGGACTAGATGATCTCCAGAGGTCCCTCCCAACCCCATATCATTCTGTGATTCTGTAAAGAGGAGTCACCTGATGACAGGACATGGTGGGATGAAGAAGAGATGGAATTTGCTGCAATCAAGTAAGCAGCAAACTCTGTTTTTCACTGACCTGGAACCAAGTTGGGATACAAGAATACAGCTGTAAGGACACTGCAGGTGGGACAGAAGTTCTTCTGAGAAATGACGTTTTACCTCAAAACTTTGCTTTTTTTTTTCTTCAACCTCCCTCCTCACCCACCTCCCCATCCCCAATCATTTCTTATTATAAACTTCGCTTTTTGATTTTAAGATCTTCTGATCTTTTTGGGGAGCTCCTTATTGAAAGTTTAGGCATTCTCATCTCAAACATCTGTCCAGGTCAGGGTCCTGTCTCCTGTTTCTCCTTAGATAGTTTTTAACAGGAGAGACAGTTTGCCTTGATACTTTTATTCAACTACAACTTAAACTGGAACATCTGTTCCTGGTATGCTGGAATAACTTTAGATGCACACGCCTTGCCGACTTGAGATAATTTCTATCAGGAATTTGTTAAGAATATACATAAGAACACATTGACTCCCTGTTATTAGGCAAAAGTACACCCATGTTGCCTACTCACTGTGTTCTTTGGATGCAATTTGTCATGCTAATGTTCTCCTGCCTTGTACAGTTTTTCCCTCCTATTCCAAGTCATCCTGACATAATGATACGAAGTTTACAAATCCCTTCTATCATAATAACCCACAATTACACGCTCATTTTAGCAACATGACAGAAAAAAATCCAAAAAACAAAGCCTTTTCCTTACCAATCTGTAGAGTCTAAAATGTTGCAATATTAACAAATGACAAATTTCTGGAAGGGCTGTCTTTGCTAGGTGACATTACCCTCACTTAGTGCTGGGGAACCTCTTTGGGGCATGCCATCATCTTTCTGTCACTATACCACTATTCCACTATAATAGAACACCCTCATTCATATAGAATCATAAAATGGTTCGGGTTGGAAGGGACTTAAAAGATCAAGTTCCAACCCCCCTACCATGGACCCTGGCCTTAGGAAAGAAAATGCACTATACTGTGCATAAGGCTCGTCTGGCAAAAAATTTACTATGAACACAAACATTCCTCCTCAAAATAAGACTGATCTGAATCCTGTCTATGAATTCAGTATGGAAGTAAAAAGATAGTTCTAACAAATGGCTTTTTTCATGACAGACATAACTTAGAATTGCAACCAATATTAAGAGACTTGATATTTCATTGATAGTTTTTAATTAAGGTTTTTAAATTGCAGTATCATTATATAAAAACATTTTATGGAAGATAATCAGGTAATAAATATGTCACCCCTTCCATTATTTCATCTTTACAGAAAAGTAGCTTGATGATTTTAGCAAATGGATTTTGTTGGGAAAACTCTTGCACCCATAAATTTGTTGCTGAAGAAAACCCAAGCAGAAAAATTGATTTTTACATACCCTAGAACAAGAGAGAAGCTTTCTAGAGCAACTGTCCTATTGCTCTTCCAAGTTATCCTCTTGCAGATGTTACTTTTCAGTGTGTCAACATTTCAAAGACGGAGTTTGCTACTCACACTGTGTGAATTCCTTCCACTAAAGATTCACAAGAAGAGAAACAGGAGATCACAGAAGAGCAGTCACACAATGCCTAGGACACACGTGACAGCTTTCTCATCAGTAAGGTAGTGCATGGTTTGTTTTTTTTTTCCCCTACCATTACAGCTATCTAGTTATAAAGTAGTACTGAAGAAACTAAAAAAGCCGCACTACTTCAAAAGTTTCCTAGAGATGCAGGTGCAGTGCAATTTAACAATAACGGCACATCAGGTGTAAGTTGTGAGGTGGTGCAGCGGGAAGGCTGAAGGGGAGAGGATGGGAGTGATGTTAAGAACAGGGGTTTCGTCATTCACTCATTATCCAAGGTCTTATTCCCATGGACCATGAACATACATCCCCAGTCCAAGTCTCACCCTCCAGGATCCAGTGCAGCTATGACTACATCCTCCTTACCCTCCAAATTCCACTTGCCTCGTTTTAGAAAAAATATAGTGATAAACCTGGAAAAACTGATCATCTAATCAAGTTTTGACACCTTGAATGATGCTGCCTTAATAGTATTGGAGATGTCCAGCTAGATAATCTTAGCCAAGAACCTGAAGGGAAAAAAGTCTCTAGGAGATTTTAGCATCAAATAACTCAGAATAGAGTTTGGTGCTTAGCTGAAAAGCAAAAATTACATAGAGGTATCTGGAACCACAGCTTTAAATTTTTCCAGAAAGTTTTCATTTGAAGTATCACATTTGGCCTATTTATAAAGTGACCAGGTCTATATTAAGCTATTAAGCCATTACTTTTCCATGCAGTGTCCAAAAGTGCTAATCTCTGATCTCATTTCACCTCTACCAGTCTGTAGATTCATTGGTGAAAAGATAATTGGATGGCAGATTGTGATTACAAAAACCTAGGTCATTTTGGTCCTTCCTTAGGTCCTGCCCAAATATTAGTGAATATTCACTCATTCAAGCTCAGAAAGGCATCTTTTTTAAGCACTTGAGACTTCTTAAATACCACTGTTCAACTTCAAAACCTAGCTTTCTCGCCAGGTTTTGTTGTATTTCTCATGCTATTAACAGTTTCCATTAATTAATATCATCTACCTTGCACATTTTAATTTAGCTTCAACATACCTTTGAGAGGAGTAAGCTTTATTATTCTCACAACCAAAAATTTGGCCATTTCCTGCACAGCACTCAAGTCCTTGGGCTGTGCCACACAGATTGGCACACTAACCACCAGGAGTGTAGCTGGATTCGCTACCTGCTGGCACTGGGAACTGTGTACCGTTTTCAAAGAGAGCATAAAAATCATGTTTGCATTCCTGTCATTCTTCTAAACGTTTTTCTAACTCTTCCAAACCAGATGACAGAACAGCATTTCTGTACAAAATTCCTAAGGGGAGGGGAAAAAGAAAGCCCAGGAGGTAGCATATTAATTTTTGTGTTTAATTTGAAGAAATTTGAATGTAGGCAAGTGTGACTGAAGCAGCCGTGCACATGTCATATTATCACCTAACTTCTTCCACAAAGTCTGTTTTTGCAGTTATTTTTTATACCACTGAGCTGAATAGTTTTACAGTGTACTTGACTTCCTAGCACTACAAACAAATTGAGTTTCAGCACCTTGAAAGTGAAGTGGTGTTGATCCAATGATGTATTACTCAAAACATGTAGCCTGCTGAGGGAATCAACAGGGAACCTGTACTTTTTAAATTAGTTTTTTTTCAGCTTACATAGTTCAATCAGTTCATCAGCCAAGTTCATCAGCCTTATCACTGGTGGTAGGCTTGGTGTACTTTACTAAGAAATAGCATGTTATTTTCAGAATCAGTGCTACAGTAGCAGGCTGAGCCTGAGGCATCCACTCACCTTCTCCTCTGCTCTACATTCATTCCCTCCTTTAATTAACTACAGAGATTTGGTAACTGTATAGATTTGGTTTTTTGTTTTATGCCTTTCTATCAATGATATGCATTAACAAAATGACCCCTTAGGAAATAAACAGAAAGGAAGTGATAAACAAACACAATGCAAAAACAAATACATTAAAATAGTCTGAACTTTTTATAATTAAGGAAGCATCCAGGCCATTCCATTCAGTCCCTTCATAACTCTGAATGACAATTAATGACCCTCACTTAAATTTTGAATTATTAGTGTCAAAGCAGCCCAAGCACTGGATGCATATAAGCTGATAGTCATTCAATATCCAAATCCATTAGAAAGATTTGGAAATCATTGACTGCTCAAGAAATACACTTAACAAAAGAACAACCACATCCCTCCCATCTAAAAAGTAGCAGACCTTTGTGCCTTTGAAAAGAATCTGTCGAGGCCCAAGAGTGAGATACAGAAGTTAGACACCTTCCGCTGTGTTTTTTTAAAGCGAGTGCTGAAGCATTTCCAGTCCACGCACCAAGAGGGAGCACACTTCTAAATCACCAAATTCTCTGCCACCGGGTGTTATGGAGACAAAAAAGCATAAACAGCCTCAGAAAGATCTAGATCACCCCACATATGCTGTGTCCACGGCTGCCCATTCACATGACTATCTGGAGGAAACTGACAGCACCAGTTGATGGTTGACTCACAGGGCAAGCACCGCTATTTGTGTGCCAAATCCTTAATCTCCCATCCTGCACACAAACCCTAGACCTCAGATCTAACCAAGCGTGGAGCCTGAAATGCTCCCATGGTAACATTTATGTAAACACTCAGGACATTAGGTGTATTTTGAAAATATATGCTTTAAATAAGATGCTGGAAGAAATACTTTAACTTGCATACAAGGGAAGAAATACTTTAACTTGCATACAAGGGTAGAGAGAAAGCTGGGCTGGGCAGTCACAGAATCACAGAATCTTTTTGGTTGGATGGGACCCTTGAGATCATCAAGTCCAACCAACAAAAAACAAACAAACAAACAAAAAACCACCAAAAAAACCCAAAACAAAACAAAACAAAACACCACCAAAAAGCCCAGAACACCAAACACCAAAACCAAACCAAAACAAACACCCACAACCATACACCACCCCACCCACAAACAGACACAAACCAACAATCTCAGGCACTAGAGCATGCCCTGAAGTGCCACGTCTACACGTTTCTTAAATACCTCCAGGGATGGGGACTCCACCACCTCCAGGCTGTTCCAGTACCTGACCACTCTCTCAGTAAAGTCATTCTTCCTAATACCTAATCTAATCCTCCCCTGCTGCAACTTCAGACCATTTCCTCTGGTCCTGCCATTATTCACCTGGGAGAAGAGGCCAACACCCACCTCTCTACAACCTCCTTTCAGGTAGTTGTAGAGGGCAATGAGGTCCCCTCTCAGCCTCCTCTTCTCCAAACTAAACATGCCCAGTTCCCTCAGCCTCTCCTCGTATGACTTGTTCTCTAGACCCCTCACCAGCTTGGTGGCTCTCCTCTGGACACGCTCCAGCACTTCAATGTCCTTCCTGTAGTGAGGGGCCCAGAACTGAACACAGCACTCGAGGTGAGGCCTCAACAGGGCCAAGTACAGAGGCACGATCACTTCACTACTCCTGCTGGCCACGTTATTCCTGGTACAGGCCAGGATGCTGTTGGCCTTCTTGGCCACCTGGGCACACTGCTGGCTCATGTTAAGCCGGCTGTCCACCAAGTCACAGCAGTTCATTTTGGCCTTCAAATTTGTCTGCTGTTGTTCAGCCCCATCCCTCTTAGACCAGCAGAAGGTCAGGGGTATCTTTATTTCCATAACAAGCTAAGACTTACAGCTGTGTATTAAAAGAGTATTTATGAAAAAAAAAAAAAAAAGTTTCAGGAGTATTCCAGTTGTTACAAAGGTTACAAGTGTTCCACAATAAACATAACAAATTGTGGAGAATTTAGTTTTAATTCTTTGGTGACTTCCCGGCCCCTCCTTTCCATCTTCCATGGTAGTCTATAGGCTAGAACAGGTGAGGGCAAGGTGTTACATTAAAGTTTTTCAGTTGGTGTTTCAATTTTTGGGTTTTGGGGTGTTTGTTGTGGTTTGTGTTTTTTTTGACACAGGTGGTGTCAAGCTCTCATGCATAGACCACCGCATAGACCACCAAAGGGTCACCACATGAGAAGGTCATATCATAATTTATTCCCAGAATGAAATGACTGTAGGTGAGATGTTTTTCGGTTTGGGTTTCTGTTTTTTTTTTTTTGTCTTGCTTTTGTCAGTAACCCAAGGCACAGCTGGCCTACAAGGTTTATCTGGGTTTCTCTTACTCATTAGACCCCTAGTCACATATTGGTAGATCTGCCTTTTTGTCTTAGACACCCAGGAGATTAATCTTCCAAAATCTAAATATGTTGTTTGGACTTGTACAGCATATCTGTTACAAATTTTATAACCTAGAGTTTTGAGGAAATAAGATTAAAAGATTTAATGTATTTTCGGACCTCGAGTGTAATCAATAGTTACTGAAATGCTTTCCTATCCCTTTCATTGGATGTGAATTCGAAGAGTTTTGTCCAGCCTTCTGGTTTGAGACATTCCTTGGTGAAACACAGTCTCCTTCTGGTGAAATATAGCTCTTCTTTTTAAAAAGTTGCAATGCTATTGGCGGGGTGGGGAGGGAGGAAAGAAGAGGGGGGAGAATCAAGAAAGATGGATCTTAATTTAAATGTAAGTAATGGAAGTACATATATTATTCGTACACCTACTTAGAGCAAGAATGAAACCCTATTTGTAAACCCCAAATCCAGCTTGTCAAATCAAGCTGGAGCAGTTCTTTCAACCACTCTGTCTCCCGGACAGAATCACAGGGTGGCAGGAGGAAACATTTCTCCCAGTGTGACTACAGAACTAATGAATTATCTGTTCCAAGTTCTTGTTTTTTACATTATTTATACTCAATGCACTATATTTGTGAGGACGATTAGTGCACCATCTGCCTGGGCCACAAACAGGCATAAAGGAGACAACCTCCTGATTAAAATCTCATTTCTTTTAAGTAGAGAGTAGGAAACTGCTATTCTTTCTGGACATATGGACCTCCAATCTCTTGAATTAATCTACGTCAGTTGTCAGATACAGATAGCCTGGCCAGACCTAAAATTATTTAGATGCCTCACTAAGATAAAATATAATACAGCCAAGCCGCAAGCACTCAGTTTTGTAGCCTCTACAACACTATACTGGAAATACAGTTTCTAGTTAGGGCAGAGTATCAAAACTAATCACGAGCTCTGAAACAAGTTTCTAATTTTTAACATCACAAGACCATGACTAATACTGAAATTCATCTGGATAAATGTGGATGTCTGCATCAGAGGTAGCCACCCCAGCTTCTTCTGCAGTTCAACAAGGATCTCATCAATAAGGAGTCAACAGCACCTCAGGTGCAATTCGTCAAATCTTGACATCTAAAAAGGACACAAATGAGTTCCAGCTTAAACAGGACTACTTGTTTCCAGAGAATACAGAGGAACTAAGAGTGATCAGTCCAGAAGTAAACATACACACTTGATACCCAAGTTAGATGAGATGAATTTCATGATCCCTGTTTACATTACAATTGCGAAGGGCTGATGTAGCAGTGAATTCACAATTTCTATTAAACTTATAATGAACAACATTGCTAAAAAACATCAGTCCAGAAAATTTATTTTAATTCACAGAGTTTTTATCATAGTTACTAACCACATGCCCTTATATTTACCGGTTCTATTTTGTATCCTCATTTTTGTACTGCTCCAACATTTACAAGTAATTTTTTCTCCTTAACTACGTACTGTTGTCCCCTTTGTGACATTTGTGAGCACTTTCTGTGACAAGTGCCATGTAACTTAGCTGAGCGAACTGCCAAACTGTACAGCTACTACCCAGTTGTTTCAATCTGTTGTCACAAATCAGTCCCTGCCAGTCTTTTTTCAGAATTTCTTCCAACCTGTCAATGTTCTCACCACTACAGTAGTGTGGAGATGTCTGCAGCATCCAAACTCAGCTTGCACCAGGTGGTCTTTATAGGTCTCTCAAGAAATCATCTGCTATATACAACTTTTTCTTCCCCCCCGTGAAATGTGGCTGATGTGCGTTAGACCGAGCCAACTATTTGCTGCTTTTATAATAATGGAGTGTGTTGTAGCAATTACACCTACACTTATGTGCCATCTGGACAAGTGCTGTCAGTGAAAAATAAATTGCAGATGAGATGCCGTTACTTTTTATATAACTATTTTCAGTGCACATTAAGGGCAAGTGTCTTACTAAACTCCAAATGCACACTCAGTCCTGCAGTTGTTAAACAAACTCGTATTTAAATGAAAAAATACCAAGACTTAAACTTGAAGACCATCAGAAAAATATTCTTGAGGTAGAACTTGGATAAAATAAATAATCACATCACTCCAAAGTTTGCTGAAGCTGGAACTCACAAGCTGGAACTCACGGTTGCTCCTTATGCTTTTCATATGCCTGAATTAGAATCACCATGCCAAAAACATTTGTCTACCCCAGTATCAGAGTACATGGTGCCACAGCCCTTAAAACATGCACACACTGATCAACATCTTTTCTTTTGCCAAACAAACCAAGGGCAATCTGTCAATAACTCACATGTGAACCCCTTTGAGATTTTCTATCCTGAAAAGAGACCCATCTGCCATTACTGTATTCATAAACTAGTAAAAATGGAAAAACACTGTATATATCCACATAATAAATGAAAACAATCTTTAGGGAAAGTGTGGAAATAATATATTTCCTTAGAGAATTTTAAAGCATTTGACAAACTTTGATTAAATCTCAGTCTCCCTGTGGGTAAGCTTTATTTGCAGAATATTTTACAAACTGATAATCTAAGGCATAAACTCAAATCACTCCCATTTGCCCAAATCACTCAGTGGCAAATTCAAAGAATTTAGGAATTCAGATGCTGAGGCTTATCTACTACTGTAAACCTCCTTCAGCTGTTAACAAGAGAAAACCTACTGATTTTATAGATTCATAGACTAATTTATGTTGGAAAGGATCTCTGGACACCACCTAGTCCAACCCTCTGCTCAAAACATGGCAAACTTAGATCAGGCTGCTCAGGGTCTCTTCCAGGCAAGTTTTGAATATCATCAGGAACAGAGACACCAAAAACTCTCTGGTAAACTTCTTCCAGTGCTGGACTACTCTCGTGCCAATGTTTTTTTTTCCTTTGTATCTGACTGGAATTGTTCTTTTTGTAAATCATTTCCACTGCCTCTTTTCCTTCCACTGCACACCATCAAAAAGAGACTGTCTTTTCTATACCCTCCATTTAGGTACATGTAAACAGCCACAAAAACTCCCCTCATTTTCTCTTTTGAAGACTGAACAAATCCAGCTCCCTCAGCCTCTCCTCATACATCATCCACTCCAGCACCATGCCCATCTTTCTTGCCCATCAATGGACTTACTGCAGTAAGTCTGTCTTGTATCGGGAAGCAAAAACAGGACACAGGACCACACCTGCTAGTCTTGCAAATAAACACTACAGCCCACAGCGTAGTTGGCCACCACAAGAGCACACTGAGTCAGCCTGTTCAACCTCCTCTTCGTGAGATTCCCAGCAGCCCATTTTTCCAGACTATTGGTATGCTTCTGAATAACAGCCCTGTTCTCCAGTGTATTCACTGCTCCTCCCAGTTTGGTACCACATAAAGCATTGTTGAAGGTGTACTTTGACCCACCATCCAGCTTGTTACATTAAACGTTATTAGCTCCAACATTGACTTCTGATGGGAAGACACTAGTAACTAGCCACTTGGATAGACTATGCATTGCTGATCATCCTCTCTCTCTCTCTAACTGGAAATCTGGCTGAGCTTTGGCTCTCCAAATTCAGTCTTTCCCTACTTGGGAAAAGCCAATGGTTGAAATCCTGCTGTTCACCTTGCTACCTTGCTCACTTTTCTCATTATCATAAATTGCACCACCTTATCATTGTTGTAGCCAAGACTGTCAGCAACCTTCACACCCCTGACCTGTTTTCCTATGTTTATGATTAGCAGATACAACAGTGTGCCATCACTATTCAATCTGTTGATCATCTACGTGAAGAGATAGTTGTCAGTCTCTTCAGGAGGATTTAAGGCTATTCTCACTAGGTTAACAAGCCTGTTGGCAAAGATGCTCTTGCCTTACTTTGTCAGATGGATCCTGCCTCTGCAGCAGCCTTCATTACTCAAAGAGAGTCCCATAGTTACAGAAGCCAAAGCTCTGACTGTGATACCAGCTGCACAATCAAGAGTTCACCCACAGGATGCGTGGGTTTCTAACCTAAGCCTTTCCCACTCACTGGGCCAACTGTGGAGAACACAACCCCCTCCCCTCCACCCGCATCCAGAGTACCCTGTGCACACAGCCACTACTTTCAAGGTCTCCCTTGATGGTATCACTATGCTCAGCAGTAAGGGATAAGAATTGGAAGGCGAGACTAGTGTGAGAGAAAGGTGCATTATTTAAATGTAATACTTGGTACAAGATCCTGTCATTTTTTCATACAACATGAAGTAGAAACTCAAATGAATATATATGGGTGTGTATATAAATTTTAAATTAAATTCTTTCTGAATTTCAGCTGCACATCTTTTAGCATCAGAAATACAGTGTTGTTTTTGTTTTTGTTTTGTTTTTTAAATACCAGCTTGATTCTAATTCTTTAATTATTTGGTGTGAGAAATAGCTACCCAGAGGTTTCTCAGTCTTTCCTGGTCATATTGGCTCAGGGATGGCATAGTCAAAGGTTTTACTGCTACTTCATGAAAGCACATAGTGCATTATCACTATGCCTACCTTAGTTATAACTAAGCTACATTCAATTCCTCTTTTTTTCCTGTCACTGTCCGTCTCTCACTCATGCAAGAAGTTTTTGACTACTGTAAATATTTCTTAAGTTCAACTACACAGATTCAAATCTTCTGATTCCTTCTGGATATTACTAAATTTCAAGTACCCAAAACCTGAAGAGGATTTTATGTCAAATATACTAACATGACTGTTCTGGGGCCCGACTTCTTTTAGCTGCTATTGATATTTCCCCCACCTCTTATTCTTCTTATCAGCTGTAATACCTACTTACTGTTTGTTAAACTGTCATTCCAGTAGAAGTGTAGAGGTCCTCACCTACCAACAGAAAATATATTTATTTCCTCCTACAGTAAACCTTGTTCTTCTCTCAGAGATAATTTTGCTACAACAAAAACACCATCCAGCACTGTTTTTTTCATTATATACTTTATTGCTATTCACTCACTGAGTTCTCATTGAAAGAATCCTCAGCACTAATATTTTCTAGAAAAATACACCATTGACTATTGAAAATTATAAAAGCTTTTAATGCTGGCACTTAGGAGAATATCTGAAAACAACAGGTGAAATTACAAGACAACATGTCCCGGTTTGAAGTAAAACCGAACCAATTTTCTGTTCTGTAATTTTACACCTTAGCTAGGCCTCTTCTAATTGTCTGCAATTAATGGCATATTGTGGACAAAACTGCTCATTCTCAGAATGATAAGACCAATGTTTGTGCTCCATGCCAAGGAATGGTATGCAGGGAGGCCCTTGCTTATACTTACTGCTATAACAACCAAGGTCAGCCAATTTCGTTATTTGCCCCCTTAGGGGGTCGGAAACAGAAAAAACGTAGAGGGGTCACATCAGTGGGGAGGAGTGGACAGGACAGGTGACCCAAACCTGACCAACTGGACTATTCCATCCCATCTGCCCCATGCTCAGTATAAAAGCTGAGGGATTAAAGGGTCAACCCCCTTCCTGCAATGGCTGACGTCCAGAGAGGACTCTGTCTGTTCATCTGCCTTTGATCCCGATCCGTGTGTTCCTGACTCCAGAGCTGGAATCCAGTTCCCATCCGTCACTGAGTCCAGTCTGGGACTTCCCCAGTGCCTGCCAGTGACGGGACTGTCATCCTGGGAGCGTGATATGGTTTTGTATATATTGTATCTATTTCATTATTTTCTTCTTTATTTTTATTTTAATATTAATTCTTCATTAAAGTAGTTTAGTTCCTTCTAAACTTCTGAATCTCCTTATCTCTTTCTCTTCCTCTCTCCTCTTTTGGGGGGGGGAGGGGGAGGGAAGGGCCATCTGTCAGTCTGGTTTTGGTAAATTCGGCCAAAACCACGACACAACATAAAATTTATAAAACAATAAAATAAAAGCTTTCTTTTTCTTCTCCTCTTAAGTATTAGGACATACAGCTCTGGTTAACATGTACACTGACACTCAGAAAAACCAAGGTAATGCAGGAGGAAGTGGAACCAGAAATTAAAAAAAAAAAAAAAAAACACCAAACAGAAAATGCTTGTTTGGTGAGGGAAGAATGAAATTCTACTCCTGGTTTCATTTTTAACTCAATGCAATAACCACTCGGATGAAAGAATCACACTTTGAATTTACAGTAGAACAAAACACAAAATGGCTTGAAGTGCTGTTTTGATTTTCTTTCTCTCTCCTGGAAATTCAGTGTTTCATTATTTCCAAAGCTGTGCAGCAGAATAGCAATGTGCGGCTCAGAGTATAACAACAACTGCTTACTACATTATTAACTGCAGAAAGAATTGCCCATGGAATTGTGCCTCATTTGGAATAATGATTTAAAGAGAAATCATGACTGCGTCAACTGAAAGATTTAGTGCATTAAGTACCTATTTGGTAGGCTGGCAGGCAGACTTGGTAGAGATTTGTGGTCTTATGTAGACAGAAATCTGTATCATCATTTGGAATACGTTTTATTTAATTGCTGATCCGCTGTAAAACCTTTGACATGTCAATTAATGTCCATGTCCTCTTTCCATTCTTTGCTACTTAAGAATGTAAAGGAAGAAATACTTCTTACAGAGAAAGGACCTAAACCAATGAGATAGACCGCTATCTTAATTGAAATCTGTATGCTCTATTGTAATAAAAATCAGCAATATAGTTATCATCATTATCATTGGGTAGTTATCATTAAAGCTAATCAGAGAAACTTTAATAGAACTGGTCTAAAAGAAAAACAAGATCTATTTCTACCTCTGCTCTGTTTTGTAATAAACTTGAAAACTGTAGTCAGTGTCAAGCTCCTAAGATTGATGTTTCAGAACAAACACTTTTTTCTTTCTTATAATTTTCCCTTTATATGTGGGAAATACTGTAAAACTAATTCTGATCGATCCTTAAGAAAATCATTGCAGAATTTGCCTTTATGAAGAATATTTTTCAACTTTTATTTTCCTAGTTGAAAGAAGTCAAGTTCTCAAAATCTCGAAAACTTACATAAAAGTTTCCATCCTTTATGCATCTCTAATCTCTAGCTACACTGCCAGCCACATCAACATTTTCCACCATTGGTTACATCCATGCATCTGCAAAGCAGTCATTTCTCATTCCACTTTTAAGAAATACTGTAGCACTTTACAAAGCAGTAAGACATCCCTTGGAGCTCAATGCTGGCCACATTATACAAACATACAACATTATACAGCTATTCTATGACAGAGAACACTGTGGACCCTGCTTTTCTTATATCTTTTATATTTGTTATTGAGTTGTGTCTTGCTGAAGTCTCATCCCTACAGCCCTCAGTCCAAAACATCTTGATTACACAAAAGCTCAGTGGAGTCTCAGCAGTAAAGTAAAAGGAAAAAAAGAGGGAAAAAACACAGAAGTGGATGCTCAAGGGCATGGTCACTCAGGGGTCTCACCCTCACCGGAAGCTTGGATTTGAGACTATCAATCGAAGCCCCATGAGAAAACTCTTATGTGGCTGATACTTTCCAGGGCTGTTGCTACAACATGCTGCTGGGGAATTGTCCAGCCAAAACCCGCCTCCCAGAAGCACAGCACGAGAGCCCAGGCTTTGCAGCAGCATCATTCACATGACTGAGGCTAAAACACTTTTCCTTCCTTCTTCCTTCTCAAATGAGCATGCACTACAAAGGCAGGAGAAAGAGAAACCTGCTCCTGCAACCCAAGTGACAATAATCAAGGAATTTCAAGGCCCTTTTCAGACACAGGCAATAGAGCAGAGACCACCCGCTTGGCTGCATGACACAGTCAGTGCTCTCTATGCAGCACAAAAGGAGAGGCAAGTTACCTAACAGCTTACCTGTTTGTGGCCTCTGGCCAGGACTGTAACCCACATACAATATCAACCTTTCTCGGATTCCTTTCTTGGGAATGCCATTTGCTTTATTCTCTCCCATCAGAACACAGTTTAACCTTTAGATAGCACTTTTCTAATCTTCCAAGGGCTTTAACAACATTAACTACTCAAATATAATAACCTTTACATTTGGCTGCCTGTAGCTAGCTACTATGGTAAACATGATGAAATAGCTCTGCACTGACAGCCTGAGCTGTGCTTCATACAGGAACGGCTACCACCAGAGCAATTCTGACTCCATTGCTTTCCTCCTGGAGTTGATCCACATTTGCTCTAAGCGAGTAGAAAAAGGTAACCAACTTCAAGGAGTAGAACAAGAAACTCAACAGCAGAGGTTCACTGAAGAAATGCGATTGCGTGAGTTTTTCTTCTCTCCTGGTACATCCTGTGATGCTACAATGACCATTGTCTTTAAATGTGCATTAAAAAATTGCTTACTACTTGTGCCAAAGGGAAAGCTTAATTCACCAAATACTGAAATATCTGAATCAAGCCAATTAATGCATGAAATACTCAATGCTCAACAGAAGATAGGAAGTGCAAGTCTTATATACTTCTCTCAGGACCAACTGATATTGCAACATTTGCTGGTCTCCACAGATCCTTCTAACAAGTAATTATTTTTCCTTACAAGTTTATCTCTAAAGTTGAAACACACATATCTATACCATCTATCTATATGTATCTATGGAGCAGACGGATCAAATCAGTCAATACATGGCTCCGTGGTGAAACAGAAAATAGAAGGATTAACCATGACAGGGACGTATATCTCAACCTTGGAGGGGAGGAAAGAAAACAAAGAATTGCCCAATTAGCGGATATGGGCCTCAGCCTTGAAAGAACACTTCGCAGGCAAACGGGAACATCCCAACCAGTAACAGGAAAGATAACAAGAAGCTTTACAACCCCTGTCAGACCACTCAGAAGACAAACGGGAACATCCTGATAGATTACAGGAAGATAGCAAGAGGCTTTACGGCCTCTATCAGCAAAACATCAGGAGAAGATATGCACATGCCTGGAGGAGGAGACGTATTATAATGAGGCCCCAGAAATAATTAACATAGTAACACCTATTCTTAGAACTAATTGTATTAGTCCATCCCATAGTTTGCATATGTATGATTTACCTTATAAATAACTACGGGTTCAGCATAAGGGTGTGCAAGTTAGGAGGAGAAATCCCCCTTGCACCCAGCGCCGCAATAAACATACCTGCTTTATAACTCTATTCGAGTTGTAAGGTTTGTTTCCGCGCGTCAGTGACGGGTGTCACCACCATAACTTTGGGTACTTTGATAGTGGGTTGGCCTATACGGCACCAGGCTCATTGACAGGAAATAGAAGATGCCTCTCCCAAAGGGGGAAGAACATTCTGGCCCAAGAGATTGTGGGGTTGATTGACAGGTCTTTAAACTAGATGTGAAGGGGAGGGGGATGATAACATCAGGCCTGTCCTTGAGGCTCATGAGGCAAAAGGAATCCAGGAAACACAGATAAAGCACCACAAAGGAAGGCCACCTGAAGAGCGACACAAAGGAAATGGAGTCATTCCAGCTAGTAAGTCAGCCCCATTGGGCACACAGCTGAAGTGCCTTTACACAAATGCATGCAGCATGGGGAACAAGCAAGAGGAGTTAGAGACATACACACACCTCCAGGGCTATGATCTTGTTGGCGTTACTGAGACGTGGTGGGCTCTTATGACTGGAGTGTTGGAATGGAGGGTTACAGACTCTTCAGGAAGGACAGGCTGGGCAGATGGGGTGGGGGTGTTGCCCTCTATGTCAATGACCAGCTGGAGAGTGCGGAGCTCCACCTGGGGATGGATGAAGACCCAACAGAGAGCTTATGGGTCAGGATTAAAGGGAGAACAGGGGCAAGTGACGTTACAGTAGGGGTCTGCTACAGACCACCGGATCAGAGTGACAGGGAGGATAGGGCCCTCTATAGGCAGATAGAAGCAGCATTGCGCTCACACACCCTGGTCCTCATGGGGGACTTCAACCATCCCAATATCCATTGGAAGGACAACACAGCAGGGCATGTGAAATCCAGGAAGTTCTTGGAATGTGTTAATGATAATTTTCTTCTTCAAATGATCAAGGAGCCAACAAGGAGAGGAGCCGTGCTGGACCTTGTCCTTATCAACAAGGAGGGACTGGTGGGGGATGTCAAGTTCAAGAGTAACGTCGGCTGCAGTGACCACGAAACTGTAGAATTCAAGATTCATAGGAAAGCGAGGAGGGTGTGCAGCAAGCTCGCTACCCTGAACTTCAGAAGAGCAGACTTTGGTCTCCTGAGAGATCTGATTGGCAGGGTAGCATGGGAGAAAGAAATGGAGAGGAGAGGGGCCCGAGAAAGCTGGTTGGCATTCAAGGATCGCTTCCTCCAAGCTCAGGAGAGGTGCATCCCAAAAAAGAAGTCAGGCAAAATAACCAGGAGGCCTGTGTGGATGAACAAGGAACTGCTGGACAAGCTCAAGACCAAAAAGGAGGCCTATTGAGGGTGGAAGCAGAGACGGGTAGAATGGGCAGAATATAAAGAAACTGTCCGTGTGGCCAGGAACCAGATCAGTCCAGCGAAAGCCCAGGCAGAACTAAATGTAGCCAGGGACATCAAAAACAATAAGAAAAACTTCTACAGATATGTCAGGGACAAAGGCAAGACTAGGGAAGTTGTGGGCCCTCTCCGGAAGGAAATGGGAGACCTGGCCTCCCAGGATATGGATAAGGCTGAGCTACTGAAAAACTTTTTTGCCTCAGTCTTCACTGGCAAGGGCTCCAACCACACTGCCCAAGTCACAGAAGGCAAAAACAAGGGCTCCGAGAATGAAGAACTGCCCACAGTAGGAGAAGATCAGGTTCGAGACCTATTAAGGAACCTGAAGGTGCATAAGTCCGTGGGACCTGATGAAATCCACCCACGGGTCCTGAAGGAGCTGGCGGACAAAGTGCTAAGCCGCTTTCCATCATATTTGAGAAATCGTGGCATTCTGGCGAAGTTCCTGCTGACTGGAAAAAGGGGAACATAACCCCAATATTCAAAAAAGGAAAAAAGGAAGACCCAGGGAACTATAGGCCAGTCAGCCTCACCTCTGTGCCTGGCAAGATCATGGAGCAGGTCCTCCTGGAATCTCTGCTAAGGCACATGGAAAATAAGGAGGTGACTGGAGACAGCCAGCATGGCTTCAGCAAGGGCAAATCGTGCCTGACAAATTTGGTGGCCTTTCACAATACTGCCACAGGCTTGGTGGACAAGGGCAGGGCAACAGATGTCATCTACCTGGACTTAGGCAAAGGGTTTGACACTGTCCCGCACGACATCCTGGTCTCAAAATTGGAAAGTCATGGGTTTAATGGATGGACCACTCGGTGGATAAGGAACTGGCTGGATGGCCGCACTCAAAGGGTTGTGGTCAATGGTCCAATGTCCAATTGGCGGCCAGTGACGAGTGGAGTTCCTCAGGGGTTGGTACTGGGACCAGTGCTGTGCAACATCTTTGTCGGAGACATGGACAGTGGGATAGAGTGCACCCTCAGCAAGTTTGCCGACGACACCAAGCTCGGTGGTGCGGTCGACACGCTGGAGGGAAGGGATGCCATCCAGAGGGACCTGGACAGGCTTGAGAGATGGGCTCATGCAAATCGCATGAAGTTCAACCAGGCCAAGTGCAGGGTCCTGCACCTGGGACGTGGCAATCCCAGGCACAAATACAGGTTGGGCGGAGAATGGCTAGAGAGCAGCCCTGAGGAGAAGGACTTGGGGATGTTGGTGGATGAGAAGCTCAACATGAGCTGGCAGTGCGCGCTGGCAGCCCAGAAAGCCAACTGCATCCTGGGCTGCATCAAGAGAAGTGTGGCCAGCAGGTCGCGGGAGGTGATTTTACCCCTCTACTCTGCACTCGTGAGACCCCACCTGGAACAGTGTGTCCAGCTTTGGAGTCCTCAACACAGGAAGGACATGGACCTGTTGGAACGGTTCCAGCGGAGGGCCACGAAGATGATCAGAGGGATGGAGCACCTCCCCTATGAAGACAGGCTGAGAGAGCTGCGGTTGTTCAGCCTGGAGAAGAGAAGGCTCCAGGGAGACCTCATAGCAGCCTTCCAATATCTGAAGGGAGCCTGCAGGAGAGCCGGAGAGGGACTCTTTGTCAGGAGATGTAGTGACAGGACAAGGGGTAACAGTTTTAAATTGGAAGAGGGAAGATTTAGATTAGATATTAGGAGGAAATTCTTTCCTGTGAGGGTGGTGAGGCACTGGAACAGGTTGCCCAGGGAAGCTGTGGATGTCCCATCCCTGGAAGTGTTTAAGGCCAGGCTGGATGGGGCTTTGAGCAACCTGGTCTAGTGGAGGTGTCCCTGCCCATGGCAGGGGGGTTGGAACTCGGTGATCTTTAAGGTCCCTTCCAACTCTAACCATTCTATGATTTTCACATATGCATTTTATGTATATATAGTCCCTCTCAGGAAGGATGAAGTCAAATATTTTAGCAAATCAATAAGCTACAGTATAAATTCCATGCTTCATATCACATTGAATACATAAACAAGATGAAGAAACTTAACCCTGATTGAAGTTAAGAATATTTCTATTACACTATCTAGATATTTTTTTTTTATAATATACACAAAAAATATCAGATCTGTAATTTGCTTTTCCTGTTCACAAAGCCACTTAGGCTACTTTCTAGAAACTAGGCTGTTTAAAATATTTACTACTCCTGTCTCTGAATTATGAGGATGTTGCAGAAAGACATTTTGTGTTTAGAAAAGACCGTTTCTTCCAAACGTCACCAATATATTTATGATTGCTATATGTTTTATATCAGAAAGAGAGAAAATAGTATTTTCATAAGATCTAAAGAAACCAGACTGAAATTTGAGCCTTAACTTTATTTACAGTAATGAGATTTTAAGCAAAGGAAAAAAACCAGACAATACAAAAACCAGATAACCGTAATTTGCATAATTGCAGAACAGCATCAAAGAACTTCTATTTAAAAGAGAATTACACATTCACTCAGCATTGCACTTACAATCTCTGGTAGAACTGGAAATAAAAATATTCACTAGTCCTTAACTACTGCTTTAATTGTAAGACTAAACTCTTACAAAATGGGTCTGGGGGAGAACAGAAGAAAGGGAAAGAAGTTAACTTTTCTCTGCTGAAGATTGATGACTGTCTAATTTCAGGCTGTGCATCTAATATACAGAAAAGATTTTTACCTAAATATCAATTTCAACATTAAGCTGGATAGACTTAGACTTGTAATACTTAAACAAACAGGCTGTTGTTTAAATGTTCTCTTACCCTTCCAAAACCATTAGATTTTCTCACAGAGCATGATGAAAAACTAACATCAAAAACTTATTATTGCTTATTATTTTGTCATCTTCTATGTCTGGAGTTTTTATTTGCACTATTAATATTTGCATATTAATGTGTTGTGTAATTTCTTTGCTCTTTTTTGTCTGTATGCAGTGGTTCAAAAGTGCTATTCTGATAGCGTGTTTGATTCTGATCCATGTTGTGATTGATTGGATGACTTCTTTACCTAAATCCCTCAGGCATTTCGTACTGGATTCTGTTGCTAAATATATCTCAATTATTCCAATATACCAGTGAGAACTACTTTTCACAGCTGGGGGCTTCAAAGTTTAATAAATATTTCTAAAGCACTTTGGGGGTTTTTTTATTAAGTACTACTAAAGTCAAATAAAATACCATCTTATTAATAAACTGCTTCTCCTGGAGATAGATGTATCAGCTCCCAGAATAAATTAAAACAGGTGTCACTAAGTAATAATAACAGAGGAAAAGTTAAACTCAAGCAGATGTTTGCAGACTGGGCATTGCCAAACGAAGTTTTGTTTCCCTTATCTCTTTCCATTCCCACTTCCAACTTGAATCTCACACTGAGGTGGTGCAACATAACATTTGAGATGCTGGACAGCTTGTCCCTATTATTCGTACATTTTAGCAGACAAGATTTATTTGTCGCAGGAAGACAAAACATTTATCCACTACATCTTTCAAAAAATAACACTGATCTGAACTTCTAGGACATTTCTCATGTGCCAGTAATCTGTGGAAAAGAACCTTTGGCGCAGAACCATCTTTCCATTTCATGTACAGACTCCCTAGCACTGTGACACACCAGCTTTGATTGGACCATCCCATCGTTTTAATGAACGAACAAGATCTAACAGAAGCATTGTCCCAATACTGTTTTTTTACAAATACAATTTTCAAACAGAGCATTAGAAGTATTGATGGTGGGGGTTACAAAGTATAAGAGCAGTATGCAGAAAATGTCTTACACCACTGTTAGCTAAAAATTCCACCACCTTCTGTAAATATAAGCTATTGCTAAATGCAGCATACAGGTGATGCTTTAATTAATTTACGGACACATAATTCTGGAAAGAAAACTAAAACTCATCTGTACACTTCAGGTACTTGGAGAAGCCAAAGGAAAGAGGGAGAACACAGAGCTGAAACAATTCCCCGCAACCTCCCTTACGAAGAGAAATTTGTTCTTCAACTGATTTAATCAAAACGTCCTATCATTTCCCTGAAGAATTCTCTCTTGCTGCTTCAGCAGAATTTCCATTCTTCCTTTGCCCTTCAACATGATTCTGTCTCACATGAGACTGTGGCCACTTCTATACTTTATCACCATCAAAATCCTTAGAAGGTCTGCTTCTCGGACATTTGAAGGTTTTCCTGTCTGCTAAATTAGAAAATGATTCAGCACTATAATTCTCAAATATATTTTAAGCTTGCTGAAGGCACAGACCCCAAATAAGCGGCTCCTTCTCCAGAGAGTAAGGCCCTATTGAATTAAATAAAGCTTACCAGGTAAGTAAGGATTTGCAGGATTGAGTCCTTAATATTTTCAAGAAATTTCTGGTGTTTAAACATATATAACAAAACAAGCATTAAAGTCAAGCTACTACATTAAAAAATAAAATAAATTCAACAACAGTATAACCATCAGGACGACCTAAAAAGGCAGCAAATAATTTTCATCTGAGTGGATCTTCTACAGTAAAATGTAAGATAAAGAAAGTTTACATAAGCTGTGAACGGTTTCTCTGATTTTTATTCAACATTCCTATATATTAATTAATATCTGTCATAAATACCAAATTTGCAACTCATTTTCCCAGTTATCCATGTGAAATCTTGTATAAACTTGCAGTACAACTAATACTTCACCTATTTCATCTAAGCAACACCTACAGAATCCAGATTTAATTCATATATTACAGGGTCTATTAAAAAAAGTTCAAAAATAATTAATTAATATGGTATTTATCTGGAAGGAAAAAAAACTTCTAACAGGAGACATTCTTGAATGCTGGAGGGGCAAAGACAACAGAAGGGAATAAGAAAGAGGTTACCAGCTGCTCAGATGGGAACCATTTAACACCCATCCTGGACAGATGTATTTCCCTGCCAGCCCACTCTTCATTTCAGTCTCCTGTGAAGAGGAAATACAACTATCTACACGCTGAGGAAAAGTCCACATTCACACGTGCTCCTCTCCTGTCCCACCCAAATTAATCCACCCAGGAGGCCCTGCAAAGGTGCCAGAGAGTGAAAGGCAGAGACTTAGTGAGCTCCTCCCAAAACTACTATTCATCAAGCAACGTATGGTAACAAATGCTGTCACATTTCACAGGCCAGTTTAGAGAAACATCCTAGATAAATGTTCCCTTGCCTTTTCATTTTTCTTTTGTTTCCCCTCTAACTGAGACCACTACTGGTTCTTTTCCAACAAGTTTTTCTGGCTGAAAACATGGTTTCAAATTGAAGAAAAAGACAGACTTTTAAAATAATGGTGAAGTTGTATACATTTAATTGTAAAAACCCAGAGTAAATATTTCAAGAGAAAAACATAGGAAGTGTTAACACCTCTTATTAAAGGGACTTGAACTTCACTTTCACTGTTCTTTCAGAACTTTTGTTTAATTCCCTGTGAACAGTAACAAAGAAAAAGATACTTGCATCAGCTATGGATCACAGACTTTTTTTTTTTTCCAGATGAGAAAGCACGGGAAATGCCAAAGCTCTCTGGATGAGTTCAGTTAAAACAAATTACAAGAGTTCGCTTATTCCCATCAAGAACAGTGCTTTGGAAGGGATACCTTCAAATTCTGCCTGCTCCTGAAGAACTGCACCAGGGCTACAAGAGGGCAAACAGACCGGTTCTGGTTGAAGAACAACAGTCTCACTGAAAGAAAGTTCACCCTCTTTTCCTCACACTGAATCTATCGAAAAGATATTCCCCCCCCCCCCCCCTTGTAACTCAGACGTTTCTCTCTTCAAGTCTTTCTACTAACAAATCAAAACCACTGGCTTCTTAAATGAAACCTACTGATCACATATTACAGAGATACAGTTTGTGAAAAGAAATTACAAGGTTTTTCCTGCGACTATATTTTGGTCAAAAAATGCAGGGAGCAATATTCCAATGATTATAACTGTTTTATTAGCATCTCTGAGAATACCCATTTTTCATACTGTTAATGTTCTAAAATACAGCAGGTATTTGAGGTTGCAGATGTTCCTCTCTAAAATGCAAAAGGTCCATAAAATTTTTTTGTAAATAACAAGGAAGAAATGGATCATTAAGAAATGTATCAATGTGGAAGGACTGCAGTGCTGTGCAAAGCCCTTACTCTGGCAGGGCTCCCCCTTTCCCTTCCAGTGTCCTTTTCCCCAGCCACCTTGGGGTTCACAACACCACCGGGACCTGACATTCAGCTCCATTGGTCACGTGGATCTGGAACCATTGGGAGCAGGCTTGCGCCACAAGCCTCCCCTGACATAAAGGCAGGACTCCTCATAGAGGCTGGGGAAGAAAGATTAGTATGATCCACACCTCTTGACTCCTTACACACCACTGGCTGCTGATCTGATCACAATGCCTCTTCTTTTACTATTAAGTAGAATTAAGACTGATTCTTAAACAGATTTAAGCATAGGTAGTCTGGTCCATAATTATGGTACCCTTTGGACATGGCTCTTACTTAATTCAGAGTGTAAACCTATTATTTCATATTCCTCACACTAAAATGTCATGCCCTGAATTTGTGAGAGATAAAGAACTCATTGTAACTCATTTTAACTGTATTAATTTCTTTAAACAGAAAGTACAGTGGAAAAGCTCCAGTGTAATATAGTTTTACATCAGTATCTGACAGTTCTACATTAAAGAATATTGCAATATTTAGATGTTCAGTCTTTGCAGCTATTCAATAAAAGGTAATGGTAGGACTGCCAATTGTATCATTTTTACTGCAGTATTAGTATTTAGTGCCCTGAATATATTGTGTTAGAGTACAAAAAAAAATAAAAATTCTAGCAGTATATTAGACCAGGACACAGGGTCTTTTTTTCCTCCCTCCCTGTGCAGACTATAAGATCACTGTGGCACTATCGCAGTAAAAGAAGGTTCTTACTGGTGTGTTTGTTCATTTAAATATCAGACAAATTCTACAGGATTAATACACAACTCACAGTGGATTATATACCTCATTTTGGATTCTTCACAGGAACTGTATATTAAAAGTACATTAGAACTTTTATTCCTTATTCTTTTACTTCCTTAGTTTAGGATATTCCAACATAAAATAAAACACTGAAAAATGGTATAATTATATCCCTTCTGCAGCTATATCAAGATCTAGAAAAGAAACACTCAAGAGGATGACATAACGTAGTGATGCAGAGTTAATCACGGAAGATTCCTACATTTTCCAGTGTCCAACTGGAAATTAAACGTTAACAGGGCACTATGTAACATCAGGATCTGCTCAACTGGACAATTAACCACAAAAACAGAATGGTGGAGTAAATTAAAATGCTTATAAATTTTATATTACATTATATTGTCATATAATTATATATTCTTTTTCAGCAAAGTAAATATTATATTCTCTTCAGACAAAAAGTAAGGCTTCTGCTAGGACTTGGATTTTGTTAATATCACATGAATCAGAAAATATAATCTACCTTAGTAAAATGGAAGTGTTTCTTTATGTTTTTATTGACAGTAGTGCAAGTGAACATGTTCTCCTGCATTTCAAGCTTCTTTTGTTTTGACAGGGACCACCTTACCTGCTGCAACATGACCAACCGATAACAAGTCAAGCTGCACTTGTTCTGCCACCCACAGACCTTCCTAGAGTATTTGAGAAACACAAACCAAAACTTTGGTTTGCACTTGCAAGATCAACCATGCACATGGTTTTCAGAGCGCCAGGGGACAAAAATGCACTTCTCAGCATTTGTCACAAGCTAAGAAGCAAAACCTTGGGTACCTAGCATGACTTCCCCCACAGATAGGGTACCCAGCTGCCCTCCAAGCCACATGCAGCCAAAAGCAGCCACAGGCAGCTCTGCCAGTGGGACAGCCTCTCCCAAGGCTCACATGTAGCACGCCTTGCACAAAAGCAGGACTAGGGAAATGATTGTCCCCCTGGACTCAGCACTGGTGAGGCTGCACCTCAAGTACTGTGTTCAGTTTTCAGCCTCTCACTGCAAGAAAGACATTGAGGTGCATGAGTGAGTCTAGAGAGAGGCAACGAAGCTGGTGAGGGGTGTGGAGAACGAGTCTTATGAGGAGCAGCTGAGGGAACTGGGGTTGTTTAGCCTGAAGAAAAGGAGGCTGAGGGGAGACCTTATCCCTCTCTCCAACTACCTGAAAGGAGGTTGTAGAGACTTGAGTGTCCGTCTCTTCTCCCAAGTAGCAAGTGCTAGAAAAAAGGATAAGAGTCTTACTCCTGCAGTGAATAGCATTTAATTTTTTTTCTTCCTATCCCACAGACTGACAATTTGGAGAAATGGCATTACCCAGTACTAGAGAGTTGCACTACCCCCACAGCTGAACGAGACCTCCATACTAAGATTAGCTAATCCCCTACCAATCTACCTGTGAATACAGCTGGCATAGTGCTGGTTGAATAAACTTTTTGGAGGTTGTCTTTTGTATGAAAAAGAGACTTTCAACCTATTGTGGTACTTGCGACTTTTCAGTCCCAATGGTATGTACACATAGCAAAACTGGAAGAAACATGGAGAGAAAAAGACACTGTAAACCGCCCCCCCAGCTCTTTGAATACTTATTTTGGAGACTGGGGGGGAGGGGGGGATCAAATCAAATACATTAGAGTATTAAAGGAATACTTTACTGTACCCCTGAATTGTACACTTGAGACATTCCTACTGCAGGTAGGCAGCAATTTTACTTGCTGCCAAAGTATATTTTTCTGTAAATGATTCTTGTAAACGTGCAGAGCTCTTTCAAGTAACTGTACTTATCTAAATTGTCGTCATGTAAGTCATAAAAAGAAAAGGAGTAGCCTTGAGAAGACCTGTAACCAGTAAACTTTTAATGGTAAAATTTCTGAAGGCAGCTGTTGATCAGAGGAAAAGGAAGTAAGAAATCACATTAGCTGATGCAAGCATTTTGTCCTTCTTAAAATTATTATTATTTAGTAACACCTGGAGAAGTTTTCACTATTTCCCCAGATGAGACCACTCTGCTAGCAAATGAGACAAGATGCCATGGGGTATGACAGTTCCTCAGTTTCTCTTGACTTCAGTTCTTGATTTCTAACACTGGAGTCTGCACCAGGTAGGCCTTTGTAGGCATAGTATTACTTTTAAGGGTTTCTGTTCCTACTTTCTAAAAAACCTGCATTTTTGAAGCTATAATTTAGTTCATTTACCACTAGCAATAACAGAACCTTGTCACACTCACAAACCTTATATGAAAATGGTGACATTTATTCCTGTAGTTAATGGTGGACATAGAACAGTAGATTTTGCAGAAGCAAAATCATGTTCAGATAAACAGGCTAGATGATAAAAAGGCCACATAAAAATAAAATAATAAAAAAAGATGACGCTAAACACAGACAAATATACAAGTATTTGTACGGAGTTAGCACTTGAGTACAGCCACACCCATGATCCCCGATCCCCTCACTCTTATCCCACCTACACTTTTGATACTTCTGTACCTTGGCTAAATTATGCAACTATTTCTCCCTTTACTCTGTATCTTTCTTGAAAGACACCGGTTTTACTTTCACAAGGCCAAAAATTAATTAGTTTTCCCTTGTAAAACAGAATATTTTAATTGCTGCCACAGCTACTAAAAATAACTTCTTTTTTTAAAAAAAAGCATCACTTGGATTGATAACACTGCTACCACCTTTGACACTTTCCTTTTCTTTGCCCCTCTCATCCAGTATTCCTCAAACCCTGATGATGATTTTTTGCACCATCTCAAAGGGTACATTTCCATTGCAAATATGAATGTCACTTGTAGTTGCAACAAAGCCCATCTAGCTTTAGATTAGCCAAGACTGGTAACTGACCTCCAATATCCTTGGTATCTTCTTTGTGTAAGTAAAAATCCATACATAGAACCTGCCCTCATACTATAACTACACTAATAGGCATTCACACCAAGACACTACACATTCAGAATTTCTCACTGGTCATACCATGTTGTCTTTGGAAAGAATCATCTAAGCCATCATGTAAACCATCATGTAAAAGTCCAGGTTGTGGTAAATTTCCATACTCTTTTTTTGCTAACTATTTGCAAGTCCCAGGAAGGCAGGTGACAATACGAAATATGCAATAAGGTTTTTTGCCTTTTTTTTTTCCAATGTGAATAGGCAGTGAGGGAATTACATTTTTTATTGTATTCAACCTTGTCAAAAGTAAGCAAATGATATCTAATGCAGATGGAAAGGCATTTTTTTTCTGTATAAAGTGCTGGGTTGCTATCCACTTCAGACAATATCTGACTGTATGGAAGGGAGGAGGCATACTCCCAGAACTCAAGCAGTCTTCACTGGTTTAGTTCTAGTCTCTGGCAGCATTAATTACTGAGTAGCCTCATCTCAAATCTGTGACATTAATGACAAAGATCTCATAAGTTCAACAGACCACGTGTCAAACATATACAGAGATAGATACCCACTCTTTGTATCTTATTCAACGCATCTTTCCTATGCTTGATGTCCTGGGTGTATTTAAGAACAAAACCCCTTGTTTTTCAGCAAATGAGATTGTGTACATAAACATGTGTTGTACAAGAACTACTGACTGTAATACCCTGGGTTTTCTCCTTTTTGTCTTGTAAATAGTTGCAAACAGAGGGAAATAAATTCTCTTTCTTTCTTCTAAGAGCTTTTTTTGCCTGTGTACAACAGATGTTGTTTCCACAAATTAGTTTATAATTTCTTTCATAACTCAGTCAGAACAACTCTTCAATTCATAGTCAGGGAATGGATTTAGTGCTGCACATAATTCTTGTAATTATGTAACAAAACTGCACTTTGCTAGGTGAAAACCTTGGCTATCAATCATTCAGTTTAGTGTATGGGCAACTTAATCTTCTGTTACACCAGCTGTGCGTGGCCCAGACACACACACTAAGGATTCGTTAGATTCCCACAGCATGAAGTTTAAATTATTACTGTGATAGGTAATAGGTAGGCAGACAGCAAGTGGGCCAGCTCCAGAGTGTTGAACTGCAATATATGAAGTAATTAGGAATACCACACACTGAAACTCCCCCCCCTCCATACCAATTTGCAAACTGAGCAGTGTTCAAATGCTTTCCATTCATCAAAATGCAGTTAGCAACAATAAAGCAAATAAAGTTCCTCCCTTGGAAAAAAAAAAAAACAACCACAAAACAAAACACCAAAACCACAACAAAATGTTGCTGGTCCGAAACAGAAGATAAAATAATATAAAAGTTTGCATGGCTCAGGTGAGCAGCTTGGAGATCTGGGGGATCCTGAGCTTTGAACTTCAGCACGAAAACTGTAAATGTCACATGATAAAATAAAAATTGGCATGGCAGACAGTGTGCAGGCATATGGCCAGTTACACTGTTCAAGGCACTGTTTGTGCAGCTGTAGCAGTAGGAACGAATTTTTTTTAAATAGTGGGTTTTTTTTTTAAAGAATATGATTTACTTGTTAAATGAAAATCAATTTTCACTTTTATTTAAAAGGGGTTATATAGTCAGCCACTAAAGCTGAACTTGCTGACATATTACTAGGTGCAGAATACACAACAAGTTGAAATTTCTCCAGGAGGTTACATACAGGTGCCTGAAGGCAAGTGAAACTCCAGGGGTTACTGAGTGGGTTTTAAAGAAACTGATTAGCCAGCCCTGCTTCCCCCATGAAACAGGCTTACTGCATGTCTTTAGTAATCCATCTGGAATCATTATGCAGTCTCAGGATATATTTAATGTGTTTTTCATACAAAAATGCTGCAGGGATAAACGGATTAGAAATTCTGAGAGAACAGGTATTTCAGAGGAAACAGCACAATAAAGTCAATCATAAAATGTTAGGGTCATCCCTCCCTCTTTTTTTTTTCCTTTTTTAATGGGGAATGGGGTGACAAAGTGGTTTGTCCAAGTTCTGAAACAGCTGGATTCTCACACACATCCAAGTGTGTGAATTTTCATTTTTTTTTTATTTTTCTTTTTTTTTTTTTTTTTTTTTTTAAATATGCTTCCCCACATTCTTGCTCTCTCTTCACTCCAGGCAGAGAGAGGTAATCTTTCCCCTCTACCCAGTACTGGTGAGACACACCTGGAATGCTGTGTCCAGTCCTGGGCTCTGCAGTACAAGAGAGAAACAAGCACACTGGAGCAAGTCCAGTGCAGGGCCACAGAGATGATGCATGGTCTGGAACATCTGTCATACAAAGAGAGGCTGAGAGCTGGGACTACCCAGTCTGGAGAAAAGCAGGCTCAGGGGATCTTATCCATGTGTACTGACACTGGAGAGGGAATGAAGGAGGAGCCAGACTCACCTCAGTGGTGCCCAGTGACAGAAGAGACAATGAGCACAAATAAAAACGCAGGAAATTCCATCTGAACGCAAGAAAATGTATTTTTACTGTGAGAGAGGCCAAACACTGAAACAGGATGCCCAAAATGGTTGCAAAGTCTCAATCCTTGGAGACTGGACACAGTCCTGGGTAAGCTGCTTGAGCAGACGGGTGGACTAGACAATTCTGAGATTCTTATTTGCTTTAAGAAAAAAAAGAAACAAGGAAAGATGATGATCTACTCCCACAGGTTATGTTCTCCATTGTCAAAAAAAAAAAAAACAAAAAACAAAAAAAAAAGTCATCATTTGGCTCATCTTCAATCTCAAATATGATACTGAAATAACACAACTGAATAAAGCTCTTCTCTTCAATCTCCCACTTGATACAAGAGGAGGCAAGAAATTTAGGAAAAAGCTGTGTATTTTTCGTAACATCAAATACCCCACACTAGTCCTAAATGGCATCTAGACTACCTGGATATAACTTCTTTTAAGTTATTTAACCAACTGGTGAGCACTGAAACAAAATCTCCAAGTAGAATCCAAAGAATTAAACCTAATTAATGGTTACCAGAGAAAAGCGGACACGAGTTAAGCTAAGTAATTTAAATGACAGGAAGCCCAAATGCTTGGTGAACATCCTCATATTTTCAGTTTCATCCTCATATTGCAAGAAACTGGCCACAGTTAGCTTGGAATGAGACTAAGCTTGCAGAAGCAGGTCTGATCCATATCCTTGACCTTCCTCATGTTAGAAAATTTGAGTGTTGTCAACTCTTACTCAGCAGAAGACAACACTTCCAACACTTCCAATTCTTACACAGTCTATACATTAAAATGGTATTATGCTGTGCTTTTGGATATTTTATTTTTCTACTGATGAACTATCTCCTCTTTTACAACTCTGTCCATTACACATAAAAAAATACCAGAAAAACAAATTACACGGAACCTGCACTTCATGTTTTTACCCTGAAGTCAGAAAGGGTGAACTGACAGTGACTTTAATAAGGCTGCTGTCAGTTTTTTTCCCCATCATAATAATTCACTAAATATTATGCTAATATTATGTAAAAGACCCCACAAGATTAAAAGGAAAAAAGTCCTGCCCACTGTCATATTGCAGTCCTTCCACACACACAGCAGGTATGACTCACTCTTTATGCATCAGTATACTTCACAGCTAAAAAATTGCACTCTCTCAGGTGTGAGAGAAGGCGTACCTCAGCAGACACCAATTGTCACCAGTGTAAGACAGGCCATGTTTCCCTATTCTTCCAAAACACAGGAGGAGGATGCCGCATCTAACTAGGCAAGGAAGCTCATTGAAGAGTCCAGATGACAGGAAAGCACTGTAGGCCTGGAAGGCATCAGAAATGGAAGATGTCCTCATATCCTCACTAACCCTCAGCCACAACTTATGGTCACGACTATGATCTTGTTACACTGACCTGAAAAGGCAAGACTATCTCACAAAGATCAGGAAGGCAGAACATAAAAACATGGAAACATTTTACACTGTGTAGGGAAAGTAAAAAACATCATTGAACAACATTGAATACATTCATAATTTGAATGCAGTGTGTGGCTCAACAACAGCAGATTCAAACAGCAATCTCAGAAGTACCACAAGAAACTACAATTTGTTGACAAGATAATGAATCATCAAGGAGAGATTAGAGGTGACAACCCATTCTTACAAAGTTTAGCATAGTTGTCCAGATATCAGTACTTAAAACATAAGAGACAAGATTCCAGTTTTGGTAGTTAGACTTATTTGTTTTGCCATTAAAAAACAAAAGCATGAAACATGAATTCATCAGCGAAATTCCCTGCTGCTCCTGCTGCTCAGGCACTTTGGGATTTTTCAGCTCTCAAACACGTGAAAGGTAACATTCCCCCTCGCTCTTTTCTCATACTACACAACCTTCTGTTATTCCTTTTTCTCTTACATAAAAGTCAGTCATAAGGAAGAAGGGTCAGGAATTAATGAAAAAAACCAAACGTGAAAACAAGTTGTACATGAAAACCACACTGTGCTGATGTGTGCTCTTTGATCATACAGGATTAACTTCTGTATTTTGAAAGCTGAAGAAACAACAGGATTTGAGTCAAAGTCCAGGAGCAAAAGACATTTCATTCTAGCCACTGAACATGGTGCTAAGCAGCAGTCATTCATGTCTCCTCAGTCCCAGGCACTCCATGACTTACTACTTAGAAAAAGAATCCCCCATGAAAAGTGTTATACTGAAGTCAGCCTGAACCCATTCCAGCGGCTACAGTCAGAATTAAATTTAGTCCCCTATTTGTTTCTGCATGAATATTTTTTTAAAAAAATATTTTATTACTGACTATCTGTATCTATGGATTTCCAGAAGTCTAATTACACATAACTGTTTACAAAAAAAACCCCAACTAAACAATTTAAGAAATAGGGCACAAACTGAAAAAAGAAAAAAAATCTTTTTGTTTTCAAAATAGCTCTCATAACATCCAAAACATTCAGTATCTGATAGCAATGTAATGAATAAAATCCATCTTTTGAATTATTGTTGATATACTTGGACACTTCTAAGAAAAGGATTCTTGAAAAGTAGCATTTTGAACTGATCTTCAGTTCAAAATTTCAGTTCAAATTCACTATTTTTAGTGCCCTCATTATTTACAAAAAGTTAAAACCTGAAACACATTGTGCAGAATAACTACAGCTGAGTGATTACGATCTGATTCAATCAACTTCAAGAAAAGCATAAAAAAGGCTGCATCAAGAACCACTGTTTCAAAAGGGGAAACTTGGATAAAGGCAGAGAAACTGTACTAAGTGGACTAAGAACTTCAGAGAACAGAGTAAAATCTGAATTTCATTGAGACAAAAAGGAGCAAGTACTGCCTGGAATGGGTGTCCCAAGCAAGTACTCTTCCACTTGTGAAATGGAATACTAATGGAATACATGGATATGCAGAGGTCTTACAAAGCAACAGAGAAAAGGACTTACCAAAGAATATTATGTCTTAAAGAAGAAGAAAAGTACAAATAGAGCAAGAATTACACATAGTTAAGACTGAGTTAGACTCTGCATTAAAAAGGAAGCCAAAAAATTATTCAGCCATAAAAAATGGTAAGGACACACACAATGATGAAGCAGCAATAATTAAAGATAATGTATGGAAGCTACACAATAAAATGCTATGTAATACATTCAATACAGTAGATGATGTTGAACACAGAGGAAAAAGTGGAATAGGGGCAGGGAGAAGTATAGAAATAAGTCATTCCATAATTGATGTGCCAGTAAAACTTTAAAACACAAAACACTGACCAGACAAGTCCAAACCCACCAATTTGGACACAATAGCACACAAAATTGTAAACCAAAGATTAGTTTATAATAAATACAGTGAAAAAAGGTTTCATCGTAAAATAACACCAGCAGTGCAAGAAAACAGGTAGTTGCCAGGAGGACTCACACTCCTTTCCCTGCTATCTGATTCTAAGTAGCCCAAAAAACTTTAAAAACAAGTTTAGAAAAAAAACCTGGGGATGAGAGGTAAAAATAGGACAATACATGAACAGTTTTTCAGAAAAAAACTCTGCAGTCCAAGCTACAAGCTTACATTTTCTTTTGGAAAAATTTATTTTCTAAGGAAAGGTTCATCACTAGACACAGATTATATATATTAGTAGTACAAGATCCTTAAAGTGAATAGCAAATTAGTTAAAGGAGAAACAACAACATGCTCCTTTGAAGATTCATAACGCTGGAAGCCACCTAGAGAAGTTCCTGAAGTACTTGATATTCTTTAGTATATTCACGAACCACCTCAGCACATGGGACAAGAACTGCAATGAAATTCCTTGAAAACCAAAATTGGACGAACACTCTAAGGAAAGGACTGGAATTTTAAACAGGAAGGAGAAGAGTGGAATAATAAATAATTAGATTTTTAAAGTACTAAATCATGCAAAGGTATTTATAAGGTTACTTGGAGACTGAAAACATGCATTTCTGTTATAAAATCAGAGATGGAGAAAAGTTTGTTGTACTTAAGAGCAAGGTTACTCCACAGCATAAACACACCACGTCTGTGAAAAGGCCAATGGCATCATATAATGCATTACTTAAAAAAACATCCAAAAGAGGTAATGAAATTATTCCCACTGTAGTGTGTATTGATGTGAACATTTTCATACAAGCTCTCAATTCCAGTCACCTGTGTAGAAGGAGGATTTATTCAAGTGGGAAGACATAAAATATGATCTACCAGAACAGCAGGAATACAAGCCCACTTCACAAGTCTGCACAAGAATACTACTTGTTTTCAAAATGAAGGTTGAGATATTGTATTAGATAGCAATGATAAATGAATTAAAATTAATTAAACACCACTGGGGACAATGAAAAGGATTCCTGGATGTAGGGTTGTGTTGACACAAGAAGAAATGGGTATAAATTTACCCTGGATGTTTAAGCTGACAATTAGATGACTGTTGCTAATCATTATCATACTGAATTCCTAAGCAACAAAAAGAGCAAGACTCATTTTAAGCTAGAAAATACTAATGATTCTGTGATATAATAAAAAGTATTATAAAGCAAAACAGTGCCTGGTTATTATGCTTCAATAGGTACTTACACCTTCCATTCTGACAAGCAGTAATGGCTATTTCAGTTCAGTTTCAGAAGTACTTGCTCTGCTCAGACCTCAATATTCAACTATTACTTTTGAAAAACACAGGAAAGAAAATAATAACTCGTAAAACAAATAAATGAAAAAAAAATGCACCACAAGTCCCTAAGAAACCCAGAAACAAGGTGGGAAGAGGCTGCTCTGTGGTCAGGTATTTAGAGAAAGCACGACATTATTTCTTGGCAGATAAGCATGAACCTACTTTACTCAGAATGCTGCTCCTGGCTGTAGTCAGATGGAGGAGCATTTTAAGCAACAAAAAGCATCCACAGTAAAATGAAAACTTTCATACAGATGAAGTTTCCTACTGCTTAACAGTCAGAGTTTTATTTTGAAGCATCTCAGTTTAAGCTATTTTAAAAAAAGTTTTCATTCCCATATAAATGTGTGTGGTTTAATTATTGACAGGGCAGAAGTATTTTGAATCACCTTACGCTTTTACCCTTCAGAGTATCAAGCAATGCTAAGCTAATGCGGTCGCTTGTCCAAATTGGCACTGACCCAATTTAAACTAAAAATACAGTTTCATATTTTTTGTTTTATGCATTCCTGAATGAAATCTAACCTAAATGTAACATCTCTGATATACATTGAAGTAGGTGATATATTTCTTTCCCCTCCCCCCCTCCCATTTTTCTTATTTTATCTCATTTTGCACTGTACGTGTTCCAGTTTAACATGTATGTCCAGTCTTGGTCAAAACAAGCGATCCAAGCAATTTCTATTGAAGTATGTCTGGAACTAAGAGATCCAAAAAAATCCATAGCAGATATGGTATAAAACCATTCCGACGATGTTTGGGTTGTCCACCTCTAAAGTTAATGCCTTAGGGAAAGTCTCCATAAGAGACATTACTTCCGTTTGCCTCATCAGAATGACTTTTCTCGTACGAATGACAATCACATCTCATCCCAGCATTAATTTATTTTTCATGCCAGTGCTCCAGAGCAGCAGGATTTGATATCACAACTTGCCACTCTGTACGGATTGAAACTGATGAAAGGCAGCCCGAGCCTCATAAACGAGGTAGGAATGAACAGTCGTTGCTTGACGATCAGGCTTGTAATCATACTGTAGATAATATTAATTTACTGACAAACACCATTAGCTACACTGATATGGGATTTTGTGTCAATCATTAGACTCTGAAAGAGCATCCTACTAATGAAACAAAACACATCCACAGCCTGGAGGGATATCCCAGCAGATGCTGTAGGGTTGTTTGCAGCATTACCCAGTCTTTATTGAAAGACGACTTTTGTCTTCATCAGAGTGACAGGAAGGCCCGAGTGCTTTGCACCCCCCTGAGAAGTGCCAGCTGATTGAGCTCGAACACTCACAAGCTGGTCAGGTATTCACAAGCATTAAATACAACTCATTATTGAGTGACAAAAGATAAGTAAGCCACCAGACAACACGTAAAGTGAGAGTTGCTATCTCATATGTCTGCAGAACCAGACAGCTACAGTCCTCAACATGCTGTTTAGTCACCAGTACACCATGTGAAGCCGAGTACGTGACATGCTGCATGAAAGTCGCATCTGTGACCACATGGCAACGGGTACAGTAGTCGGATATGCCAGCTGCTGAAGAAGCAGGCTCTAGGAAAGTCCACGCTAAAATTAGCCAATGTGCAAACAGTCAAACCTCATAAAGAAAAGCAGGGTCCTTCTGTCAGGAGACAGGTTTCAGGAGCAGAGGAGGAACAGGCAGATGACCTACCATGCCCCTTTCCACTTTCAGTCATAGCAGCAAAGCTACAAATGACCACCACAGAACAGGCAAACCTTCATTCTGACATGTAAGGGTTTGATAATACTGGCACACCCATCAGGGCAGCAACATTTACATATAAACCACAAGGAAGTTAAGAATAGTAAGTGCAAACCATACAAAATAGCACTCCCTTTTAAGTCACAAATCAGTTCCTTTCAACAGTATGCCATCCACTTACTGTGTGCTGAAAAGAAAGATGCTTGGTTTGCTTTCCCTGTCACAATGACACTTACATATTTACCTATTACATTTTTCAAAACAATAGTAATCTTTAATACTGTATGACAGATACCCAAGTGAGCTTCAGTACCCGAATAAACTAACATGGATATATGAAGCAGAACAGCAGATTATTACCCTTGGTTCTCAGTAATGAGATGTGTAATAGCATTTTTTTTTTTTTTTAAAGTCATCCTCATCATCTCTGTGCCAATATATGTCTGAAACTATTTCAGGGACAGGGTCACCAAAGCATAACAGATGGAAGCATATCTGTTTCTGTTGATAGCAACTTATAAATTATGTTCCATCACAGTTCTTGTGCATTTCCACTTTGCTTTCTAGAAAATGTTAAAAAAAAAAATTCCACTTCTTCTCCATTGGAAAAAAAAAAACTTTAATTTTCAAACGAGATATTTGGTTCTTACTGTACCTCACTGAAAGTTTTGGTTTTGATTCCTCCCATACACATTTTCAAATCAGACCTGAGGCAGTAGCTACAATTCCCATTAGGCACCAACCTGGTATTTGTGTCTAAACATTTCAATTCTGAGCAAAAAGTCATTCCCCACCATGGCAAAACAACAATGAAAAAAGCCTTTGTAAGAGACTTAGAAAAACGTATTTACAGTGGGCAAAACATTCACTCAGGTTTATTTATTTTCAGTACAAATTAGTTTCTTGAACAAAAATTTTGACTGAAGTGTCAGTGGTGGCATGCAGGTCATTTCCCTGCATGGTTGAAACCAGTTTAGAACTAGAAATGAGCACGAATTCTCAATTCACTGTAGTAGCCATTGGTCTTGGTTTTTAGTATCATGCTTCATACACAATTACATTGCTTTTCCCCATAGCTTTTGCACATATTTTTGAGATACCATAGACTCCCCATCTCAAAAAAAAGGCACCCTCCACTCATCAAGAACAAAGATTAAACTGTTTTAGTTCCCCCTTTTGTCCATGATAATCTTATCATTGGAATATCATAACTTTCTTCATACAAAAATTTAAATTTTTGAGAGCAACACAAGTTTTCATACCTTCTGAAATACAGGAGGTAAGAAAACAAGCTGTCACATGAGTATCTCAAGTTAGGCACTGTGAATATTTAACAAAAGTTGAAGTATTTCAGCCCAGTACCTATAAGCTCACAGACTTTAAGTTTTATGAGTAGCCTGGGCAGAAAGTCCAGCTCTTCACTCATTTACAGAAAAAGGTATGTGAATATGATGGTGAAAATCTTAATTAATAGTTTACAATCTGGGAAATTATTTTAATGTACCAAACTATGCCAACCTCTGAACTTCTACACTAAATAGTAAAAACCATCCCACGCAACAAAGAATTTGCTTGCAAATTTTATTCAACCTGCCTCAAATATGATGAGGCATGTAGATAACCAAGCACTTCGCTGAGTCAGGCAAACATACTTGGCAACAAGAGTTGATTTTACCTAAATCAAAAATGAAACCCTTCATTCAATGTAGCCGTTATACAAAACTTTATGTTCAGCCTATTTTTATTTAACACTTTGAACAATATTAAAAGATTACCGCAGAGACAATGTCTTATCTGACTGCTCAGATTACACTGTACTTACACTGAACCATACAGAATACATGATTAGCCCTAAAAGGTCTCTTTGGTGATTTTCACTTTTAATGAACTGGTTGGAATTCATTATACTATAATTGTAAGGAGGTTTCACAGATAAGCCTCTGTCTTTAGGGGGCACAGTACTGACAGACAGCAATTTTTTTCAAAAAGAAAGAAAATCCACACACCTTCCTTGCTAAATGAACCGTAGATATTAATTTGAAACCTTCCATGAACAAGGAAAGAAACAAACAGCAGAAAAGAAACTACAGGACAAATGGGGCAAGGGGCTTCATTCAACCACCAATATGCACCAGTTTTGCCCAGGTGAAACGCCATTGATTTTTAGCATTGACAAAAATTGCATTTGTCAAGACAAAGCTTCTGCACTTTGATTTTTGCATTGTAACCTTTGCAAAGTTTAAAACCCGAGTATTTACATGCCGGACAACAGCTGGTTCTGTAGGCTGTCCTACTGCCCGGATGGGTACAAGACTTGGCAAACGATAAAAGTATTTGAAGTCCAGCTTTGATGCAACAGGAGTCAAACTGTTACCATAAGGAAAAATTGCTGGGTTCTGCCAAGAGGGTCTAACACTGCAGCTGTTGTCAAGGCTGTGCAATAGGCTGGTTTGTTAATTAATCTAGGAGAATTGTGCACCGCTAAGTTATTTCATCTTGGGAATTAAAATTAGACAACTATTTTTAGGCAGATCTTCCTTTTGTAACCTCTACACTATCTACAACTTGCCATTACGGGGTGGGGGGAATGCGAAGGCCAGGAAAGTGCAAACAGTTCTTATGTACAGGCCTAGTACACACAACAAAAGAATGGTTGCACTGGATCAGAATATAGATAACCTAGCCCAATATCCTGCGTCTACTGGTAGCCAACAGGAAATGATTAAAATGTAAGTATATGGACAGTAATATAATTTTATATTTGTCCTGACCAAGTAATCCATAATTTCAGGACTTCCTCAATCAGACATTACGTTTGCACTTCTGTGTTAACTAACCCTGGGCGGATTCTTCATCCATGAGTTTGCCTTACTGCTTTTCATATTTTGCTATATTTAATGTACTTAAAACCACCAAAAGAATTTAAACTGTCTACCCACTATTTAGCTGGAAATGCTTGAAACCTACTTCTGCTGCAGTGCAGACCCTCCACACTGGTCAAGTTTCCTAAGGGCTGCCTGCGCTTTTGAGCATGGCCCAGTTGCTCCTTTCCACTGCAAAGAACTGGTTTTAACCGTGAGCAAAGTGAGCAAACTGGGAAGGCAAACTAATACCAAGCACTGCAGATGCTCTGGGATTTTGGAAGGTAAGGGGACAGCAGCAGGGGATTTCCTTGTGGTACCTTGCCTGGAGGATTTGGGATGTCCAGGACTATGCTGGAACAGATTGCTCCCCACTTCATCATCATACCAGTAAAATACTGCCAAACCTACAAACAGACAGGCCACCCCCAGGAAATATCACCCATGCTGAACAACAAAGCACGTCCTGCTGGTACTGAAGGCCCTTCGTGAGTCTTGCAGCTTGAAAGCTGGCATCACCTTGGCTCCATCCTGTTATCCTCCACTCATCAGCTATGGGAGTATTGCAAGGTACAAAATCATGAACCTCATAAACCCACAGCCCAAGGTCACACACCACAGGCAGAAGCCATACCTGAACCTCCCAGGTTGCACCAGAAGATTAACATGCAATGGCTTGCTAGAAGAATAAGGAAAAAACACTGTCCCACAAGCAAACAACTGCAGCTAAATTGTCCTGAACACATAATACTCCATTAAGCAGAAATCCAGATTCAACCCTCATGACCATGTTTCCAGTCCTATTTCAGAGGCAGATGCTTTTTCATAGGCAGAAAGCTTAGGAGTGGGAACATATATCAAAGTTGTGAGGGAGCTCAATCAGCTCAACAGAAAGTTTCAGGGCACAAGGGAGATTATGGTGAATTATTGTCCAGAAGTAGTTAAACACTTTACTTGGTTGTAAAATACTCAAAGGAATACTTAATCTCAGTCATTCAACTCAGCAAACAGAAGTCATGGGGTTCAACATTGTGAGCCAAGAACATACTGACTCCCTCCAACAACAGGCTCGTTTCACCAGAGGCAGGGCAGACTCTCCCACACTCAAAACGGGCCCTCTCAGAGAGCTGCGTACCAGAGGAAAGCCCAGTGCCTCCCAGGTTTACTGCCCTGCATGCTGGTGGGGAACATGGCAGCTAGGAACCCCCTGGGTGTGATATCAGGGCTCTATCTGCTTTCCCCTCCTACTTCTCTTCTCTACATCCAGCAGCTTTTAGGTGCTGCTCTTGGTTTTGGCATATCTAAATTAGTCTGTTCAACCTCTGATAGGGAAAAAAAAAAGTTGATACACTTGATGTGAAACATATAGCAAACCAGTTGACAGATTTAATTTGCAAAATGTTTCATTTAATATTTCACCACCAATGGCAAAATTTAATTAACTACTAGAAGGTCTGAACATCAAAAAAACCCCACCAAACCACCCACAAAAAAAAACCCTTGCAATTGTCACGCTATCTACTTAACAAAGGATGATCCATCGTATGACATGTCTGACTAGGGGTTTGTGGTTTGGGTTTGTTTGGGTTTTTTTTTGGTTTTGGGTTTTTTTGTTTTTGGGTTTTTTTAAAAAAAATACTATCCTTTGTACTCCCACACTATTTATTGTTGTTCTCTCATCATTCTTGAGATAATGCCACCCAGACTGCTTAGTTCTATCCTCACTATTAGCACTTTTTGAGGGTTTTATTTAATGTTTGAGTTCAGTTGCTGTACACAACTGATATTTTTCCTGTCGAAGTCAGATACAGCATACCAGAAACACTATGGACTACAGTACTATGTATAGAAAGGAGTAAAATCATGCTATTTCTTCAATTCAAAAAGGAAAAAAAACAAACAAAACAAAAAACCCAACAGCACTAAATAGTAGAAGATTTTGATCACAGACAGAGCAAAAGGAACTCTTGAGTTAGTCCAAAGGACTGCATAGAAATTACTATAGTCACTCTGTAATGCATTATCTTTGCAGTAGGGGAACAGTACCACAAATTACTAGCGTAGAATTTTAAACTAAACTTTATAAACTATATCTATAAGCTATATGAAGTTTTATATACAAGCAATGTAGTAAAAGTGAAACAGATTACCTAAAAGAATAAATTTTTTTGAGCAAAATGGACTCAGTTATACATAGTCTGCTAGAGGCTTAGAATAAGTACTACCCAAAAAAACAAAAAGGGAAAACAATGTCACAGTCAAACAGTCACATAAAGGAGGCACTTAATACTTAACAGAGCAACCTTTCATAGGAAGAAAACAGAAAGGAAAAAAAACTAGATTTGATTAATGTCCTGGTTTGAAGTAAAACAGAACCAATTTTCTGTTCAGTAATTTTACTTTTCAGCTGGGCCTCTAACTAAACTCTGAAATTAACAGCATATTGTTCAGAAACTGTTCACTCTCACAGAGATAAGACCTCATCATACTAAGGAGTGGTATGCAGACAGGCCCTTGCTTATACTTATTGCTATAACAACCAAGGTCAGGTAAATTTGTTATTTGCCCCATTGGAGGGTCGGAAGTTGAAAAGCGTAGAGGGGTCACACCTGTAGGGAGGAGCGGACAGGACAGGTGACCCAAAACTGACCAACAGGGTATTCCATTCCATCTGCATCACGCTTAGTATAAAAGCTGAGGGATCAAAGGGTCATCTCTCTTCCTTCAGTGGCCGACATCTGAGGAGAACCCTCTCTGTTCGTCTGCCTTTGATCCCGATCCGAGCAATCCTGACTCCAGATCTGGAATCCAGCTCCTGTCCATCACTGAGTCCAGCCTAGGACTTTTCCCTGTGCCTGCTGGTGACGTGATCATCACCCTGGGAGCTTGATACGGTTTTGTATATACTGTATACTTTTTTTTTCCCCCCTTTTTTTTATTATTTATTAATATTTTCATTAAAGTAGTTTTGTTTTTTCTAAACTCATAAATCTCTTTTATCTCTTCCTCTCCTCTCTTTTCCTTAGAGCGGGGAGGGAGGGGCCATCTGTCATTCTGATTGTCGTGGTTTTGACCAGATTAACCAATCTTAAACAGAGATTTGTGGCCTGAAAAACGTGACAACTTGTATATTATACCAAGTATTTTACAATAGTCAGATTTATAGCTGACTACAATGCATGGAAGTATCTCATACTAGTGACTGAGTAACAAAAAGTCAAATGAAATTCAATGCTAATAAATGAAAATGGGAAAAATAACTAACAATATGTATAATGATGGATTTATAATTTGCTAGTAGCATTCAGGAAAGATGTTCATGAGTTACTGGGGCAGGGGAGTTTAGCGTGGAGGTTTTGTTTGTCTAGTTTTTTCAAAATATCATCTCAAATTTTACCAGTGCAAAGAAAAAGAAAGGAAAAAAAAAAGCACATACACTGTTAAAAACTACTAGATGTTTTGCCTGTAAGGTTCTGGGTTTGGTTGGGTGTTTTTTTTTTTTTTTTCCAATAAAAGTAAACTTCCTTTTCCATAAAAATCTAGTTTTCTGACATCCTTAAATGGAAAACCAGAAATCCATGAAGGATAAAGGAGTTATGGAGTGCTGGGAGTTTTTCAAGAATGCTTTCCTCGAAGCACAAAACCAGTTCATCTCCTTTAAAGGTAAGGGAAGTAGGTAGAGCAAGAGACCCTCTTGGCTTTAACACAAGCTTCTGAGTCTGCTCTAAACTATAAGAGAAGCATACCAGAGATGGGAAAAACAGACGAATACACACTGAGAACTATTAGGGCATTGCCAGGGCATGCAGAGATGCAGTTAGAAAAGGAAAAGCTCAGCTTGAATTGAAACTGGGCAGAGATGTCAAAAGCTACAGGAAAGGGTTCTCTGGGCATGTAATCAACAAGCAGAAACAGGCCCTGGGAAAAAAAGTCCAGGTTGATGCAAACACAGAACCAACCGTCAGTAAAGGAAGTTGGTAAGCGAACTATTACAGGAGCTTGACCCCTACAAATATGTGCAGTTTTGGTCCCCACTATACAAAAAAAAAAAAAATGTGGACAGGCTGGAGACGGTCCAGAAAAGGGCCACCAAGATGATCAAAGGACTGGAAATCCTGGCATGAGGAAAGGCTGAGAGAATTGAGTTTGTTCAGCCTTGAGAAAAGAAGTCTTAGGGGACACCTTATCACCAGGTTCCAGTATTTAAAGCCTGGCTACAAAGAAGATAAAGACTCCCTTTTTACAGGGGATCACATGGAAAAGACAAGGGGTAATGGGTACAAGATACTCCCTAGGAGATTCCGAGTGGACACAAGAGAAAAATTTTTCACAATGAGCATAATCAGCCATTGGAATAATCTCCCCAGGGAAGTGGTGGAGTCCCCAACACTGGACACTTTAAACATTCAGCTGGACAGTGTGCTGGGTAATCTTGTCTAGACTATGCTTTTGCCAAGAAAGGTTGGACTAGATGATCCTTGAGGTCCTTTCCAACCTGGTATTCTATGATATTTCCCAACCTCCTTCAACTGCTTTGCATTTATTTCTTTTTTCTCTCTGAGGAAGAGGAGACTGAGGGGTGACCTCATCACTCTCTACTTGAAAGGACATTGTAGAGAGGTTGGTGCTGGTCTCTTCTCACAAGCAAATAGCAATAGAACAAGAGGGAACGGATTCAAGATGCAACTGGGTAGGTTTAGACTAGACATTAGGAAGAAATTCTTCACAGTAAGAGTGATCAGACACTGGAACAGGCTGCCCAGGGAGGTGGTTGAGTCACCATTCTTGGATGAGTTTAAGAGTCGTTTAGATGTGGTGTTGGGGGATATGGTGTAGGGAAAAACTTTGTAGAGTAGAGTAGATGGTTGGACTTGATGATCCCAAGGGTCTTTTCCAACCTAGATGATTCTATGCATCGAATACTGTTGGAAACCCCTCATTTGGAATGAGATAAACAAAAATTAAGGCTTTTCAACTAAAATAGAGTCATAATTAAATGAGCATTTTGCAAGATTATATCAGTTTAGAGGGGAATACACCAGTGTTACATTTTAAAAACTGTGAAACGTTTTGGGTTTTGTTATTCATTTGTAAAGTTAAAAATACATATCATTATAAAATTTTAGCCATGTAACGCTACTGTGGGCCTATTATACATATACACACAGTGACCAACGTAGGTTAACGTAGAAGAGAATTTTATTAATTTTTTTTTTTTACCAGCACTTCAGATTTGTTTGCTGACAAGAACAGCTGGCCAAGAACAGCAATGCACCAGGACTAGAGTCCCATTACAACTTATATGCATACATAATCTGACAAAAAAATGAATTTACTGGAACAATCATATCTAAAATGTAGAGGTTTTTTTTAATTGTAAATTTCAAGTTAATAATTTCATTTTGAGAGTAAAAAACATTTATCTTCTAAGTTCAAGTAAATCATAGATTTGTGAGTTCAGAGAGTTTTTTTATTGGCAAGGAGGAAAATAACACCTGATCATAAAACCACTGTCAATGTCAGTGCTAGCATTAGCCCTGCTGCTCTGAACACCAGTCCTGGTTCCTTCACTCCTCACCAAACAGTGCCAGTTCCTAAAATATTTTTGCCCTCCTCATCATTCTGTGTAACAACTGAAAATTTAGTCCTTTTTCATTAGCTTTTAAACTGCAAGAAAGTAACACTACTGTATTAGGTTGTTTAACTAATACATTCAGTATATACAATACATTCAGTGCATTCAGTACATAAGCTGTCTCCAGGAACTAAAATATTCCCCCGAAAAATAAAGTTACACAAAGTCAAAGCAGAGAGGAGGACAGTGATGTGTTATCTGCTAAGATATGAGCAGACGTTTACACCGTAATGTAATTATTAAATCTGGGATTCAAACCTACTCATACAATTACTGATTTCACCTTAGAGGCTCTTCTACAGGGATTCAACCCTGCTCTCTAGTAAATAATAGGGAAAAAAGTTTTCTCTATACTTTCAAGTACATGAAGATATGTTTTGTGAAGCTGAAATCTACATGCTTTTCTGGTAAGTGTGAGGGTAACTAGAGTTCAAGTTAATTTTTAGACTGAAGATATAACATCTTCATTAAGAAGTTCCAGTTAAATAAGGTTTATTCATCTATTCAAAAAGGTCCTCAAACCCCCCTGCAGATTCTCCACATGCTAGTAATGTGGAAAAATTTTCACTTGTCACACATCTTTAAAATTTTCATCAAAGCGTGTCAATGCTCACATAATGAGAGACTTTTCCCCATGGTGAAATTGTCATAATGAACGTTGCGGAATTACCATATATTTTCAAATGAATTGGAAACTGCCTCTGTCTCTCAGCTGTTACATATTACAGTATTCTTACCCTTAAGCCTTCACTAACTGCTTTCTGAAATATCTGTATCAGTAACTTTTATCCTTGATAAACATTCTGTGGCCTGTGATGAAAGTTCTCTCTAACTATTGTTTTCAAATTTTCAGTTTGTTTGATCCCAACTCCAATTTGCCAAGCCAGACATGCAAGTCTGAACAAGCAGTACTGGAACAAAACTCCAGATGAGGCTAGATCAAGAGGCTTGGGCCTCCAGCTCACCTCCACCTTCTTGCAAGTTTCAGTCTTCTCTGAAGGGTGACCTTCAGTACAGGGAGCTGTGACATGCCCATGATTCTCTAAAGTGCCATGAAGCTGAGGTTTATCATAAATGAGCTAGTAAGGTAAATATTCATAGAGGATACATAAACATACACTTCATCCTTCCAAGTAATGACCTAGTCTAGGACTAAAAAGTTTTTCCATATTTACACTCCGAATTACTCTTTAGAAGAATGACATTTCACACAGATTTGGAGAAGGTAACTACAGTAGGAGAACACGGAAAGGGACAATATACAATAGAACATCTTGTATTATCAACACCCAGATGGAAAGCAGCATCTATGTGATGATATCTAGATGTCATGGATTACCCTACTAAGGAATAATTATACAAAGGAGTAGTTCTAAAGGAAAGGAAACTGATCCTTGCTTTGCATAATCATGCATCAGGCTACCCAATTATTTAAGTTGTACGGTGAAAAATGATACAAGTAGTCCACTGGGTTAAAGATAATGCCATTTAATCCTTTTTGCATTCTCTTTAAGCTGGATTTTATTACAGATGTCTCTTTTTTTTGTTTACATAGAGAAGTATTCTTAGTAAGTTCCAATTTTTTGAGTAAGAACTACCACCAAATTGTGAGAAAAATCTGAGGCTTTCAAACCAAATCTTTCAGAAGTCCCAATCAAACCACCAAATAACTTGGAAAGAAAGATGATTTCAAACAAACCTAATAAATTGGAATTGCTATCTATTCTCAACTATTCCCCATGCAGAAAGAGCAGTTAAACTGATTGCGATGCATTTGTTTATACTGAAAATGCCTTTTTTGACCTAGCATTCACATTCTGAAATAACATTTACTTTCTAATCATGAAACCAAGATGACTTTATGCAGCTGAACGTGCTGTGGGAACAAGAGAGGAAATTATTCTGTGAAGGGAAGTGGAGAGACATACACCTACACACACAAGACCACAGAAGCAAAGCAAGACGAGAAAATGCATACGAAAGGTTTCCAAGAGGACTAATAGCAAAGAGAGGGTCACCGATTGCACAGAGATGAGCCTAAAACTTGTGCACCTTACTTGTATCCCCTGCCCCTAATACAACAGAATATGTCTTCGGATGCGTTAATAAAAAACACAAATGCACTGAGCGGGAGTGAAGGCCTGGTTTCAAAATTAACACACTTCCTGCAGTCATGAAGAACCTTTTTAGGAATATTACACCATGCCCTACTTTATCCTACTGATTTTAAGCAATCAAGTAAGTTTTAAAAATGGTTTATGGGAAACCAACATCACATTTCACAGACAAAGTGCTCAAGTAAAACCACCTCTTATCATCCTTTGTATACACTTGAAAGCCACTTAGCTGAAATAAATCTGTGCAAAACAACATCAAATGACCAGTAAAAAGCTTAATTATTCCGCTTTATATCTACGGTAGACGGTATTACAGAAGACATATAACTAGGTATAATTCCTGGGTTTAAATAGTATCTCAGGCTTTATGTCCTTTTATGCACTTCAGTTCATCAAAAGTCAGGTGTTCTGAACCAAAACGTCCATTTATTTTTTTTGTACATCACAAAAAACCCTTGCTGTTACATAGCTCTGGATGAGAAACACATTGTCCTTTTAATATGCGAGACCATCTAGTATCAACACCGTCAAGAAGACAGGTCTGAACCACTGCCACACACACACCCCGAACATTGAGTTCATCGCCATCGAGTTCAATGCCAGCAACCTTCCTCAGGCTTTACTGACCTCCAGAACACCAGACGCGCTCTTGCTGAATCGGGCTTACTTGATTTCACCCTGAAATTGTAGTATTACGCGAAGAAAGGCATGGTGTGAATTTACAGTTTACTGCTGTATTCATTACTGTTCGGTTACTATGAGTACCTCTGGAGGTATCTCTTGGTAGGTCAATTAATATAATTGGGTAGGGGTGTGGGAATCAGGATTCAGCAGCTTTTTACTTCTGAAACAGAAGCAGCATTTTCCAATTGAGAACAGCTGCCATAAGTTTAGCTTGCCTATACTAAATAGTCAAAACTATTAGAAAGAAAAAGCAGGTGGTATAAAGAGCAAAACATTACTAGTAACAAGGGAAGAGGGGATAAGCAGTTTACTGCATTTTCATTCTAAAGTGAACTTTCTCACTGGAGGCCTAAAAGTTGGTCTTGTGGACATAAACATCTGTTTTAGTGTTTGAATCATTGACATAAAAAATTTTGAAAAAATCATACATATGCAATATGCAAAAGAAACACAGGTGCTGATTTTGCCTGTTAAATTCTTTATCCAACACTTCATGTTCTATCTGGTGTTGCCTGAGTTTTGTGATAAGGTTGCTATAGATAAGGTGTAGTCCAATATTTAACACGTTTACAAATAAGATTAATAGATTAGCAACCAGGCAGCTAAACAAGATTAGTACACGTCCCCAAGGACAATAAGGATTATAAAAGAAGTCTAAATTAACATCTTTGGACCTGCCTGAACTGCAGGAAGCAGCAGCCTGCAAGAAAGGAACAAGGTAACCCACATTACCCAAAACCAGTCTGAATTGCTCGAGGGCAATCCATGGCACCAGCTGCCCAGGTCCCATGCATTTCTTTAAACAAGCCTCTGATTTTCTAGACCAGTGGTACTCGAGCTCTCCTAAAGCTGAAAGATTGTACCTGCCCTATTACCTTGGGTAACATTACCCTTACTGTGTTCTTAAAAAAATATATATATATAAAAAAACCAAATCATATGGGACAAAGTCATGAGTGTGCTACAAAGTCACTCTCTAGCTTCCTTTGCAGAAATGCTTCTGTACTGGTAAACCTTAGCTTTCCAGTAATGCTATTTATTTGGTGTTCAGAATATTTAAAAATGAAGACTTAAGCTGTTCAAGTAACTACAAGCTATTAAGAAAGTCTACAGTTTAAAATATTAAAACAACTAATGATAAACTCTACCAGATAGTGACAACATTCACAAAAGGTACAGCAAGAGGTTAAAAAAAACTAAAAACAAACAGAAAACTTCACACCATGCACACACAAACAGGTTTATACTATGGACTCCTCTTTTCCAGTGATCAAACTCTTTGGGAGATATTTTCCTTCAGCAGCAGGGTACCTCAATAAGAGACAGGCAGTATCTGATCCTTTGTATGTACCGATCCCTAAACAGAACTTAGTTATGGCCACCATCAATCCCGTCTGATACTCCTATGCAATTTACTATGTGTATTTATTACAACAAAGCCTCATTATAACAAATTGAAACTATATAGCACGTCCCTGGAAGTATTCCTTACAGAATGTTATATAAGTCTTAGTTCTGCCTTTTACCTCCTGACGCCCTTTCAGAATAAACATGGACTACACGTACAAAGTTTCATATTCAGAAATACAATTTATAAGAAGTATCATCTGTCAGTTTGCCTTCAGTAGCCAACATCTCACATATTCTATGCTAAATTATGTTCAGTCACGTTAGACAAGGGAACATATCTAACTCAAATACTTACACTTAACAGATAATTGAGAACTGATCCACTAAATGAGCACTTCTAATTACACAGTTGCTAGGTGGGGGAGCGAGACTTTCTTATCTCCACAGCTCTAATTTCCTGTATGCCACACATTGTCCTTCATGAATTGAACTGATGAATATACATAATTATAAAATTCTTTTTGCAAATTAATATAGTTAGGGCTGAAACTCCAGTAATCAGGCCGTAATAATATCGGGCAATCTGGTATTATGACATCACTTATAGTAGCTAAAGAAGTAAAAGAAGATATTAATGCAAGTTTGCAACTGTGTGGGTTTTTGTTTTGTTTTTTTTTTAAAATATAATCAGCACTATTCTCCCATTCCAAGGAGTGCAGAATTTCATCTCAAGTTTTACCAACATTAGTAGTTCTGTTTCATTCTGTTGCACTACCAGGCTGGAAAAAACCAATTCAAAATTAAACCTTTTCCCAATCCCAACATCCAGAGAGGACAATATAAGTAAACTGACTACTGCCATAAATGAGAACAGATAGTACCTTACGGTGAGGAGCAGCACAGGCCAGTTGTTCTGCAGAGGTCAGGAACCTAGGACCCAATGCATAACAGCAGCGGAGCAACCTTACTGGAGCAAAGAGTGCAGAGCAGATTCAGCAATGGCAGCCAGGGCTGGCCAGCAGCCCAGGGATCACCAGAAAGACCTTGGTGACAAAGCAGGCCTGAGCCAGCAGGTCAAAGCAGCAAAGTCTTGCCCAGGCAGGTACATAGTCCCAGTGGAGCTGGTAAGAGGAGACAAGAAGGTCCTCCTCATGGAGGGTGCTCCCACCTCGCTCTCCCCGACCTGGGTCTGACCCACAGCCACACACCTGCAGAGCATCAGGGCTGCCTTCCAGCACTTGCAGCTGTGACACAACCTCCCATTACATTTAGCATTAGCAGAAAGGGAATGAGGACAGCTTAGTTCACTTTTCCATATGAGAATGTGCAAAATTAAGAAATGTTAAAATCTGAATATCATACATTGCACACAGAGGTTTTGGTAAAGTAACTCTGAGTTGATACATGATGATACTAAGAGGATCAGGACAGGCAGCAGGGTCTGCATTAGTTTTTGCTACCTTTTTTTTCCTGGAATTTAATGCAAATATATCTCCCCCAACATTTAAGAGAAATTGAATTGGAAATACAGAAGTTTTATTTTGCATCACTGTGGCATCAGATGCTTTTAAATTACTTGCTATCCTCAATTTTTCTCAGATAAAAACCACATCACATTGATTGGCAGAGTGCAGAGATCATGGATATCAAAAAAGTGGAAACCAGAATACACTAAACACAGAACTGAATTTGAACAATATCAGTAACTTTGTTCTTTTTCCATTTTAAAGGAGTGAAAACTTTTTCCAGTGCAGATGCCCGATGTTCATCCAAAATTCTGCTCTTTACTCAAAAGCAGGCAAGTCACTGTATCTCCTTTCCTCTAGCATTATCTGACTTCTAGAACTAATCCTCTTACTTGGCACACAATCACATTTTGAATCTAAAACCACCTTATCTAGGCCCCCAAGATTTTGGTTTGCATATATATTTCAGGGGAAGCTGCTTTATTTCATTGAGATAATGCATCACTGAATTATAAGCTCTATGCAGCTGTCATTCTGTGCCAAACATTCAGAAACATAAATGAACTCTGACAAGTCATTTATCTGGTAATTCAGTGTCAAAGTGTAATAATATCACTGGGCTTTACGCATTATCAGTGGTACAGCAGAACTGGAGTTAAAATGCAAATTGAAAGCACCTTTTGTATATCAGAACAAAAATTACTGTGTCCATCCTGTTAATCCTTTAGGTTCTCAATTAGGTAAGAATAAAAATGTGTGGATAAAACTGAATGTTACATTCATTAAACCAGGAATTAAATGCTTAGCAAATTTAGTGACACCTATAGTTACTACACTGGCTTTAGGGCTTTAGGTCTCTAAAAGTCAATACCTAAAGTTTGCCATATTGACTCGAATCCCCAGCGAACATACATTCCCATCACATGAGCAGAGAGTGCAACAGAAGAAAATACAGTATGCAGCAGAATGGAAATTCCCAGCACGTCTACTAGATTTTCTAATTTTACTACGTTAAGGCTACCTTACAGGAACCGCTACAATCCTTTCCTTGCTCAGTCCTTTCTAAAACACTCGGTCATGAAACAGACTGGCAGATGTGGGAAAGCAGTGGCTTCTCTTCTGAATGTCCATTCAGCCAATGAGTTTGCTTTCTAATTTAGCTCTTGCCGCTATAAATAAACCCCAAAGCTTCATGTTTGGAATTTTTTTCTCCTGGATGTAAAGTGATTTGCAAAGATTTCCCTTCTCTCCCAAAAGGGTTATAAATTTGAAGAAAACAGCCAACTCTTCCTCATGGTCCTCTCCTGGGATGGTCTGTTACTAGTTGATCCACCTCAATTTGATCCAAGATGACCAAGTGGAATCCTATATTGATCACTGTGGCATAGTTTAATACAATGGGGTAGTATCATTGCAACAGGCCATCTAATAACATTCCCTTCCAGGCTCAGCAAATTTCTTCTTTGCAAAATATTTCTGTTGTTTTTTCCAGTCTCTCTCTTGAACAATTCAGCCTCCCAGTTTTACAGTACAAGGTCAAGGTGTTCTAAACTGTTGTTTGTTTCCCTGTATGTTTAAGTCAGGACAGATTCAAGCATCATCTAAAACTTAGATAGCTGGAGAAGAGCCAGCACTGATTATACTGGGTTAAACCAGACAGGCTAAACCTTAAACAAAAGAAAAAAACAGGACAGTAATATGACATCTTTTTCTGTTATGAAGTTTTTCTGTTAAGTACAAAGTTGAATGAGAGGTCATGTAACAGAGTAAGAGTCTTACTTGGGGGAAGCATGCGATAGAAATTATTTGAAAAAGGAGCTGTAAGCTAACAGATTTATATACTACAGATAAGTCATCCAGTCTGCAGACAAAGCAAAGTCTCTCCTTGACCCATCCCAACTCCTCTATTATGTATTAGACTTGGATATTAAAATAATCAAGATTTATATTTTTTTTTTTTTAACCAGAGTCCAGCACAGATATTTTGCTTTGTAATCACATAAAGAACTTCTGCATGTTAAATCTGGCAGTCGCTGCTAAGGTCAACAGCTGATAAATGGATTATCATGAGAAGGTGGAGAGAATATCATAAAAAGAGAGCATAAAAACAAATTAAAATGATTTATTTTAGAAGGGAGAGTTAACAGAAGGGGATAGTATCTGAAATGACATGTGTATAGCATGTAAATCAAAGTGTGTTTCTCTTCCTATCTTGACACCAAAAACATCTGGCCTGCCTCCTGATGATACCCCAAAACTGATAGAGCAAGAAGCTCAAGTCAAAAATGAAAGGCAGTGCCAAGGAGCAACAAGGACAGGCTGGACCAGCGATGGTAACTGGAGTCAGCCAACAGCCCAGTGACAAGGCAGGGCTGAAATCAACTGTGGAGTCAGATGTTCAGGTCAAAGTCCAGACCAACAGGGTGCCTGGGCAGGCATCACAGCTCAGGCGGACACCAAAAGCAAGAGCCCAGCCTTGAAACTATGTCCTCAGAAAGGGATGGCAGGGCCCCACCAGAGCTTCTCAAGGTCATCCAGCTGTGCCATATCAAAGTTGGCCTTGAACCCCCAACAGCCAAACCTCCATGGCGTGGCAGGGCACTTGCAGCAGGCCCTGACAAGGCAGCATTTCTAAAGGACCTTTTCATGTAGGAGTATCTTATGTGGGAAAATTTAACTGGATGGGTTTGCCTGCACTCCCTAGACATTGCTCCTCTGGGAGGAACTTGGCCACTCGCATAAGCTAAGGGACAGCTGTAAATACACCAGGTACTGTAATATGGAACAGCTCAAGGAAGACATCTTTTAACACAGACTTGCAGCACCAGTCCCCTGGGTACATCCCCCTGGTCCTCAGAAGCCTTGCTGACGGGGATCAGGGCCAACATTGGTAGGCCCACACTTGAAAAAAAGAAAAACTTTTGTGAAGAAGCCTCCTCGGGGGCTACCTTTCCCTTCAGAGCCGCCTTTAAGCTGAGGTTCTCACCCGGGACCTCACCCATACCACGCCACTGCAGTATTGGAGTCATGGCCCTACCTGCCCAGGGGCCTCGCTGAACCAGACCCTACACCCTGGACCGACAGCCCCTCAGATCTACCCTGTCACCACAGACCTGCTCAGCTGCCACTGGCCTGTGTTTGACCCTGGTTAACATCACTGGTGCTGACCCTGGCTTCCCAGTCTGGCCTCAGACCTATCTCATCACCACAGACCCGCCTAGCAATGCGGACTCTCGGCTGAACATGGCTGCCCTCCCGAGGGCTGGCCCTGGCTCATGGTGGGGGCCTGGGCCCATGCCAGTGGGGGCACTGCCCAGCTGGCGGTCTTACCTTGATGGGTTCCCAGCTTCCAGTCTTTAGTTAGCAGCTGGTTCCTTCCTGCACCCTGACACAAGCATCTGTGTGGAGGAAAAGAAGGGAGAATGGTCTTAGCAAGATCACTATCCGACTTCAATAACAATCAATTAAACCCTTTGACCAGCCAGTAACAGTTAATTACATTTTTGAATTATCAATGAAAATATTCTTCCATTTCTCTGGTTTCCTATCAGCCCTGCTTTGACTTACTCCAGTTTGAGTTCATCCTCATGTGTAACGAGACCTGCACAAGGTTCCCCAAGGGAACATCCACCAGTGCTCCTCACCCTGGCCATGACAGCTGCTCCCTTCCCTGCCCAAAAGAAGCTCATTCAACACCTCCTAGGACTGTATGTATCTCATCACATCAAGTCAGCAACTCAGTTACGTGTAAACTAATATTTTCAGGCTTTGTGCTTCCGTTGCTTCCAGCTGAGGGATTTCCAGATTACTAAATGCCTGACCTTTAATATCATCCTGTTCAATTACATCTCATTTTTACTACTCTAGCCTTACTGTCAAGTTCTTCTTGTATCTTCTTTTCATCCCTTCCCGCTTCAGAAACACCTTCTAACTATATGTGTCATCATACACCCATTTTTTTTGTGCCAAAGTCTATAATGGAAACATTAAACAGAATTTCCCTCTGATCCTACTTTTTTTTTAATACAGCCCAGTGACAACTTTCCTTTAGCCTGTTCTTTACCATTCTCAATCAATATCAATCCACAAATTCTTCAGCTCAGCTAATTACCATCTATACAGTACTTAGCTCCAGACAGTTTAAGATCCCTGAGATCTCCCATGTCTCAAAAAAAAAAAAAAGAGGGCTTATCAAAGCCAGTTTCCAGGTTCATCCACGAAGATTTAAGTTTAATAAACTCAGGCAGCTTTTTATCCCTTTTCCAGCCTCCTTTAAAAAAAGACTCCCAAGTCTTTCTTGCTGCAGTTGACTAATGGCTATAATCACCCAAGGCAATTTCCCAGATCCTTTGAAAAAAATAAAATAAAAAGAAAATAATCATCGCCTCTACTTTTTCTATTCTTCAGTTAAAAAAAAAAGGTGGGGAAAGGCAGGGGGGGGTGTTTAACAACAACTAAAAGTTCAAAGTACACTGAATGTACAATTACTTATTTCATGACCCAAAACTGTCCACAACCACAATAAGAAAACCCTTCCCCACACAGGATTTCTAACCCGTTTCACCATACCACCTGTCCCAGAGTAAGCTAAGCTCGCAGAGACATCTTGTATATAGGAGCCATTGATGACAACATGTTATGTAGAGAGCATTAAGGCTGCCTCATGTGTTGTTATTTAAGTTAGCTCAAAAGGAGAAGTGAGACATAAGTATGAAGCAAAAAGATGAAGCAACAACTGGTCCAGGCCATCACTTGGAAAGTATCCATTACCTGCATTTCTGTTGCTCTGGGCTATCATGCCGTGGCCAGCAACAATTTCAGCCTGAGGAAAACTTTGCAAGAAGCGAAGCAGAGCCTCAAATATGGTATTGATAAAGATACATACACAGGCTACCCTTAAAGTCACCTGGAATTGTGAACAGCCATGTAAAACTCACACTAAAATTAGACTGCTGGTGGCTTTCATTCAAAAAAAGGCAGTGCTTTTCAAAAACTAAAATTAAGTGCTGGCACTCACTCTTTTTGGGAATCCATTGTGTCTTGATCCTACCTTATGTTAGGCCAAGTATCTTTTAACCACCTAGTATTTAAATTAGATATTTACCAAATGTCTTTATCACAGAGACACAGCCATATTACACTGGGCGCATTTGCTAAATATCTTCCTTTTTGTACTGATAAAACCCACACCTAAAACTACTACTGATTTCCATTCTTCATCTACAGAAAAAATCTCAAGATACGACTAAAACAGTCCCCTAAAAGTTAAGGGCTGGAAACAGACAAATGACATTGCTTTTCTTTCCCAGATTTTTTCCAAAGAAGAAATATTAAGACCACAAGACTCAGAAAAACAATGCTGAGAGAAAAAAAGCACACTGCTAGCAAGAACAAAATCAGGTGCAGATATAGGCTCCAGCAAAGAACACAGAAAGGAAGTATGGCTTTTATTTAGAAATAAGCAAGGAGATCTTCAATAATTGTATCCGAAAAATTGCAGCAAAGTCTATACAGAACAAGAAAACTTTTCTCTTTCAGAAGTTAAAAGGCTCTTAATCATTGCACCACTGAAACCCACAGACACTACAAGAACACTTAACACAGAAGTAAGCTGCCAAGTAAGGCTGCAGAGATGTTTGGGGCTTAACTTGATACCTGTCCATCAACAATAATTAAATGAGCTCTGGAATGCAAATGGCTAAATGGTCCCCCCAAAAAGACAACATTTATATTCAAATAATTCTCTAATTATATCACCGAAGCACGATGCTATATCACCTGAAGAGAGAGTTTGAGAACCTCAGTACATGTACCTTTATTTAGGCACTGCATCAAAGAATATACAAACAGAATCTGTATTTAACAGGTGGTAAAATGAACTTAAGTACACTATAAAGATGAGCTGGATTCCTCATATATACTCTGATTGCTATGTTATAAACTTCCAATTGTTTACCCAGAGATGACTCATATAGGCACCTCTTTTCTTGCTGGTTCATCATACATTTTCAATTTCGGGCACTCAAACATTAAAACAAACCATTATATTCACAGAGTAACTATAGGAAAAAAAAATACTCATTTAGAAATTTTTCAAAACAGCACTAATTCCATCACAGGATTTATTTATACGTGTATTTGTTTATTTATTTATTTGGATTTGGTCAGACACTCACATTTATCTTTGCTGAAAAAAAAATAATAAATATATCCTTACATATCCAGAAATCTATGGAGTATTTATTCAATATTTTGCAGATCTGTTATATTGAGGAGAAAAAACATAGTAAAGAGGGAACAAGTAGTGACGAACTACAGGCATTGTTTTATCTCTTCAGCCTCTGCCACAAGGACATTATCTGGAAAACTACACTGGAAACCACATAGACTACGTTTCCCATTGAAACAATTTCTTTTCACCTGTTTAATGCTGAACCTGACTATCACATACAGCAATTCACTGTAATATTTTCATTTGCTCTAATAAAATACTGTTGTTATAGACTCCCTTACTGCCCCTGTTCCTCCTTTTATCCATGGGAATAATGTCTGGTTGTACTATCAAGTCTCAAGAGTTCATTATATTGACATATACAGCATACAAAGTCCCTGCCCCAAAGAACAGACAATTTTTTTTAAAGCTGAAGAGCAGAATCAGTGACGCAACACCTTTATCACTGCTCATACTGCAACATTCAAATCCATATTAAGTCCCCCAGTAAGTGTACTCCTCCCAGGATGTATCACTGAAATACATATTGCAGACTCTCAGCACTGAGATTTCTTCATTTCCTGGGCAGCATGGAGTAGAAAAATCAGCTGAAGAGACAGGTTTTAATTTTCAAACATATGGATTCCTTAAGGAATGAAAGACCAGAGTTTCCTACTTAGAGAAAGTGTACTCAAAGGGCACCATTGTTATTTATACCACCATTCTACTACCAACTGGAAAGACTGAAAATCACCCCAATTAAGAAAAGTTATTGCAGCTTTGTTTCCAGTGGATGAAATAGCACTATGTATTCTGTCCCACTGTAGCATTATCATCAGAGATATCTTCTGAGCATAGTGTAAAACTGTCCCTTTGGGTTTACTTTAAAACTGATGGTGCAGAAGAGGAAGCTTCTATTGTTCGTTTTCATAAAATATTTCAGGGGGGAAAGAGCCTCAAATGCTCTTAATCCACTGTCTAAATATTAAAAAAAAATACACACACACTTCTGCAATCAATCTGAATAAAGAGCTAATTTCTGTAGAAACAAAAAGGTCAGAGATCTAGTGACAGGAAACAGTTTAAATTTACAACAGTTTGACAATAAACCTTGTGATCCACAGCTTTTCCCAGATAGGCTATTGAACACCATATTGAAATACTTAAACTTGAACAGTGCTCTTCATAAAGTCTCTCATTGATACTAAAAAGGGGCAAAAGTTGTTTTTCAGGATCTTTATTGCTTACAAGACAAAGTATTTCATACAGATCTTTAATTCTATAAGCCAAGAACAGGTTTAGGAGTAGGAGCAAAAACTTTTAATTTCCCCCAATTCTATGTTTTCATTTATCTTCACATCAAAACCACATAGCACCTCTTACTATGACAGCTATTCCCATCCAGCAATCTTCCCGTTCAGCACACCACAATCCCCCAAGCCAAGTGCAAAGCATACACACCAACCAGTCCTCCTACCTGCACCTCACCTGTATAAGAGGTAGGTGAGCTTTATGCAGCTGGCGAGGAGAGGCTGCAGAGACATCCAAAAAGGGGACATGAAGGTCAGATACTAAACAGATTCTTAAGGAACAGCTACAGCTTGGAGTGATGCTGATAAACAAGCCACTGGGACACAATCTAGGCTTAAAGTTCTGATTGCATTCCCGCAAAATTCAAGCAATTTAGATGTTACCAGAAATCCAAGTTTATGTCAAGTCCACGTTTGTCTACCCTTCTGAATCTTCATTGCTTTTTCAGCTTCCTCTCAGAATGAATTAAGGAAATGAATGGAAAGAGGTTTGTGGTGAAAACCATCTATCTCCATTCAAAAAGCAGACTCAAAAAAATGGTGACCACATCAAACAAAATTTCATAGACTATATAGCTCTTTTCTTCTAAGCACAAATCTCCTCCCGAGAGGACAGGGATATGTAATGTTCCTTTACTAACAATGACATTGTAATATTCCAGTACGCACAGAACAAATAGTGTTGATGATCTTTTCATAGCAGACAAACAAGGTAGGTAAGCTGAGGGAAGCTTCCTGGACACATGGACAGCACAGCTTGGTGGGGCTGGTTGTTTATGACACAAGAGACAAAGGTACTTAAATTCATTCCCTCCTGGACTTTCTCCTCTTGCTCTACATCTGCCTATTTTAAAGTTCTATGCTGAATTTCAGAGATCCTTTCCTCCACCTTACATATTCCACGGTAGTATCCTCGAACTGATGATAAATTTGCTCTTGAAATAAATGATTTCAAGACTCCTGTTGGATCCCACATCCTGTGAGATGCTGACATTTTTCTAGTTTATTATTATCTCAAGTAATTTTATTCCTTCCTCCCCAAGAGACAGCATTTTTCTGAACTTTCCTGAAAGGTATTTTCCTCATAATTTGAAAATACTGCACTCTGGAGGAATAAAAATTATCCTCCAAGCAGCAGTTTTTCTACTGTTTTTCCAAACTTGCCCTTCTGAAATTCTGCACACAGCCAGCAACTGAAGCATACACCGGGAGTTCTCAGTCCAAGATGCAAGCTGATACAGGTGAAGTGCCTGACTTGCTCAAGAAACAGAAAGCCAGTGGGTGGAAAATGACAAGGCATATTTATTTTTAACATGGTATTTTAAAAGACTTTATATTGTTGAAAAAAAAATAAAATTATTTGAACTATATGGTCATAGTGGTTCCAGTTCAGCAACAGAACTCCCTTTCTTCTTCAGGTTTTCCTTTTGGAAGTCCTGCCACACATACCCCTCTGCATGGGAGGGCAGATTAACTAGAAAGTTAGTGCTAAATTTTATCTTCTAAAGCTATACGAAATAACTAGAGTAGGATCATTCGACAGCAAGCTGCTATGCTATGACATGTTGTGAAGTACCAGCGAGAGAGAGTGTGTGTGTGCATGTGTTAAAAAAATTAAAATGCAACAGACGTGTTCTGCAAAAGGCATACTGGCCAAGGACACAAGAAAACAAGTTTTGTTTCAATACTGTTTGTTGAACAGGTTGTGCAGGTGGATGTCATTAAATATCAGTTTCCAATCAGAACAGAATTACTTTCAAACTGAACATGTACATTTCCTGACAAACTGTTAAGTGATACTTTTGATGAAAAAATTGTACTGTCTTTTTAAATACAAGGCAGATAACTGTGTCACATTATTTTAAATTTCAGCAGCTTACAGCCCTGAAGAACAAAACAAATGTGTTCAAATAATTCACGGCAGCCTCTGAAGAATAGGATGTGTTTCAAGGCAAAGAAATCTGCATGGGTAATGCCTTGTCAAAAGCACTGCTCAGGGCTGGGGGTTTTACAGAGCACAAGAGATCTGGCTTGAGGTCTAGCCCGCAGGTTACAGACTGTGACAATAAGGTGTTGGCAAAGTGAGACACAGATGTATTAAGAGATTAAATGCATAAGGCGACTCCAAGAATTCCAAGATCTCCATGTCCAGGCGGCCAGAAAGAAAAGCCTCCAAGTACACAGTATTGAGGCCTCTTCAAGTTACCCTGTAAAAGCACTGAGACTTCCAAAAGAGACTTGACAGGAAGGAAGGACAGATATGTAAAAGATATCCCAGGCTGGGGCCACTGCACATAATTCTCTGGAGGCACAATGGCACCTAAAAGGCAGGTAGAGACCTACCTCCATACGTTATCCCAGAAAGTTTTCATTCAATCAATTTGTACAATTAATGTAAATTGAAAATTAGGGAGACAAGAAGAGAGCATTCTGACCCTGTAGACACAAGGGTAAAGACATAACCTGTCTTCAGGTACGTCTACATTTTGCTCTAAAGGTATGCTTAAAGCTTCAGCAGATATGCTGAATATCACTTTAGCCCACTAACAAGCGTATTCACAATTGTGCAGAGCACCAAAGAATGGTACACAGTACGGTCCACAAGACCTTGAAGAAACTGTTTGACGTAAGCTCTATGCTGCTGTGGCTACACTGATACCAGCCTCTGAGGTAACTAGTTTAAATGAAATACCGAGAAACCCGATTCACAATTTGTAACTTCAATGTTGGTTCACAATGCAAACACACCTCAAAGATTTGGTTGCAATTCCACAAGTAAATTTTGCCAATTCTCTCTCTTTACAGATTAAAGGGACACTCCCAGAATTAACTGCTGATTTTAAATTACCACTTTATAAAAGCTGCCACAAAAGTATGGGGAAAAGGATCAAACAAGTATTTACTAATTTAATTTCTTCAAGAGGTCCAGAATACATGCAGATCTTGCCCCCTGAATTACACTGGATCTTGACTGCAACTTCTTCCTCCTTCCTGTCATTCCTAACAGTTTATTCTAGAAAAATATTTTTACACTTCTGCTTTTTATTAATAAAAACAAGTAACAAAGATGCCATACCAATTTTTCTGTCAAACACCCCCGATCTCTGCAAGTAAACTTATTATTTGAATAGATACAGTGAATTACTAAGTTTCCTGATCATATGCACATGACAAGCTGCAATACAGTTTCATAAGACTGCTCAATAAAGCTTCAAATGACTGCATTTTGGAAATGAACTCACAAATTTCAGAATAGCAACAAAACAAAACAAAAAAAAAGATTTTTTGTTTTAAGTATTAACTGTAACTGCAAGGTAATATATTAAGACAATTTGTGACAAAACACAATACTGCAAGTACTGCCCAGTACAACACATCTAGACAAATGCTTGCAAGAAATGTGGAAGAAATTGTGGCTCAAATTTGACAAACTGAACTCTATTTTGATGAAAGATGAGCCTTAGGTGATACAGGTAATATTTAGTGACCTAAAAATGCCCCAAACCTTGTTATTAGAAAAAGAATTGCTAATGATTAGCACCTAAAAGGACTCAGGACCTAGGACCGTAAGACTGTACTGCCACAGTTCAGGCAGATCACACCAGAATTTGCGTACTCCATTTCACTTCTGAGAAATGCAAGAAAGCCATTAACCTCCTTTTTGAAACCAGAATGCTGAAAAAGTAAAGCCCCTGCCCCCTGCACTCAGCACTGTTATGCGTGACAGGCCCAAACAGAAAGTAGAGGCAGAAGGCAGCTGGCAAAGAGATTCTCTCAACACTGCCTGGTGGAACTGCCTATGTATCTGCATCAAAGAGAAACAAAGAGATTAAAGGCAAAGTCCAAGGAGGCAGCCAGAACAAGGACTGAGAAAAGTCTTTCTACCTCTTTCCCTCCTCCCATGACTTCCCTGAGGGAGAGCTTTGAAAAAATTACTGACGAGAAAAGAGTTTGGAGCTCCTGTTTGATGGTGGTGGTGCTCAGGGATACTGCGTTAATTCTCTGCACATTCTCCACTGGTAAGGCTTTGCACTTCGTGCATTCATTGCAGAAAATGCCATGACTGCAACGTTATATTCTCCTAGTAAACAATTATTTCTGACTGGTATTTCAAAATACATGCATGTATAATGCTGCAAAATTTCTTAACTGTTGGTCAAAATAGAAAAGCCGTTTCCATACAGCAAGGCACTTAAAAGCTGTGGTCTCCAAAATGGCACGCCAGAGAATATTTTCTTCTTTCAACATATTTAATTCCTATTAACAGTAATAGGAGCTAAGCATGCATCAAAGGATAATATGCCTTCAAGATTTAATATATATTTGCCATTATGGACAAAGACACCCATAAGTACTATATGAAATAACTGTCAGTTCCTAGATTTGTTCCAGAGTATAAATCTTTTCTATTAGTATGGATAAGACATAGCAAAGTGTGGCTGCTTAAACAGAAAAGAATATGCCTAATCAGAGAGACTTGGATGGTTTCTCATAAAATGCAGGAATTCCTTTGTTTGGAATTTGCTTTCTACCTCAGACTCAAGATTTTCTAAAACAGGGAAGATACAGCTCTATTGTAGACATCACATACAACTGTTATCTTGGTTTCTTTTCATTGATTTAAAATTTAAGTAATAGGCTTTGTTTTTTACCCTCATATTACTTCTAAAAATAATAAGTCAGTATAGGAAAAACAAATAATTTTATCTTTTAAATGTTTTTGTTACACAGAAAAAGAGTATGAGGGTATCCTCTCATGCATGAAAAAGGGTTAGGGAATATTAATGTGTTTTGAAAATTATTTTCAAAACATCACAGGGATTCTGAAACCCTCAGTGATACAACAGCAGTTTATTTCCCACACCCTTAATCCTTTGCTTTGGAGAATGGCATCTAGGTATGAACAAAGGAAACTAGGGCACAGCTTTGCCCCTCACAGATCACATACATATATGTTGCTGTGCCCTCACTATTCCTATGTTCATCTCCAGGGATAAGCATATCCCACAGCTCTTGCTGTCTGAGACATTGTGGGATTTTTACTCAGTAATTCAGGTTACATGAGAGAAAACTTGCCTTTCAAGGGAATTTACAGCAGCCCAGTGATGTGCCTGCGAGGCTGAGGACACGCAGGGTGGAGGACTCTGCCTGCCAACAGGCAGAGCTCAGATTCAGGTAACTTTGTCTTGCAATTTCACCTTCACAGTCTGGGCCATTTTATGATACCTAGGAGAAAGGAAAATAGGCTTATATCTGAGTTATCTGTGCACTAAGCGTAGGCTACACTGCTGTCCCATTCTGCTTGTCTGTATTTTTCTCAGGAGGTTAAGTCCTAGTTTTTCCTCACAGGGAGCCTGTTCTTTAGCTCTGATCAGCCTGTTACCTTGTCTGCTCTAACAGAGCAGAGCAACTAACTCCGGTAGTTAGTTCTGATTTATTTCTGACATGGATTTATATCTTCACTCTTTAAAAATATTTGGGTTTAATTTTCTTCAGTTTCTGTAACTTCTTCCTCAATCCTACCTGTGGTTCTGGGATCCTTCCAGATCCACTTAGGATATTTTCACTTAATCAAGTGCTGAGATCTAAATTTCACATCATTTCTTTGAGATTTCTTTGAGAGCAACTTATTGTTTCTTTGTGTGTAGAAAAAGATTGTTAGATGCAGTAATTTTAATCATCTTAAGACTTAAGTCTAAGTGGTCTTAAATTGCACCATACGAACTGAGGAGATGGGCTCAAAATCTCCCTAAGAAACTTGGTGCCTAAGTGCAGAAATAACTGGATTTTATTTTGAAGGAAATAATCCTTTCTAGGGAAGGCTTTTAAAAATTTGTAAATGTATTACAAAGGAGGTATAGAGACAGTGAGTTGGGAACCAGTGTATACCATTTCTCCCAATACAACAGTTAGGGAATATCTTGTGATTGTCAAGAAGTTAAACCAGAGACTTTCACTTTCTCCTTTACTCCAACCTAATGTAACACAGGAGTCCAACAGTCACTTGATGATTATTTTATAATTAGTCTATTGCCTTACAATTAATCCATGAAAAACTTCCAGCAAAATATACAAAAAAATAGACAAAACTTCTTTAAAAAAGAAATGGAAAGAAGTTACATACTTGAGCATATTAATCTATGCCACCAAAAAACCTCCAGAGAAGTGGAAGCTAAAGTTATTAACAAGATGGCTTTTTACTTGTGTCGTGTTATCTCAGGGAACATGTTTGCACTATGCTTCAGGCCGATACGATCTGAAATTGCTGTGAAATATAACTAGGCTGTATAATGAAAAGAGCAATTAACCTTGCTTTTGAACAACTTGGGAACTACATTTTGACCAAGAGGCACACAGCAGATCTCTATTTCCAGTATCTTTTCTTCATATCAAGGAGATCATACAATAGTTCTTGAAATTTTTGATAACATGGTTCTGCCTGTTTGGAAGTTTGTAAGTATCTGTCTACCCACTACAACCCTACAGCTTCAGCATGAGAACAGAACGGAGCGAATCTGGGCATGAACATAGCAGGCATACCAGTAAATGTAAGGCTGATCAATTTTGCAAAAAAATCCAGTCACACAGATCTGCATTATTTTTGTTGATCTCTGATTCACAGAAACCTGAGTATTTGCTACTGTTAGACAAGCATCATTTGTGAGATTATTCAGCAGATAATGAACAGTAACACATTCTGCATTCCTTATTCATAACTCCTGGTTAAACAGCATCAGTCAGTCAGTGACTGGGTAGACCCATATCTTGAGATTTAACCAAATGCTCGAAGAACCCAACCACATACTTTGAATGAAAAGAAAAAACTAGTAAGGAGTTTATTCTCAAACAAATTAATGGATCTTTATAATGAATAAATAAAAAAGAAAGAACAAGAGAACAAGACACTGTGTCTCAAAACATTCTCTAAACAAATGAAGCGACAAGATCACAACAACTTTACAACATGGGGAAAAACTCCGGATTCCTATCTGTATGGTGAATCATTACAAACTCAAAACATTATACAATAACATTAGGCTTTGGTAATGAAGTCTTGATTTTATTACAAGGTTTTTTTCCACTTAATCCAAAAAGATCCTTGTCTTGACCACTTTAAAACACGTACTAATAAAAATAATAAAATCCTAAAACTTTCAAAAATAAACCTGTAAGTCTCTTGCAAGCTTGAAGCCTGCTCCACAAAACATCCAATTCACCTACAGCACTGTGGCAGCCTTCAATGGTCTGAGACTTAAAAGGTGCATGGCGTGCCAGTAACCAAAGTTAAGAGCTGATGTAGAAGAGAGCTTGTTCCAGAGAACTCCTAAGAGTCTGAAAAGCCAAAGTGCAGCCTAAGGTTATCACAGAGGAACAATGCATTGCAAAGACTAGCATCTATAAATAACACACAAAGAAAACTGCTTTACATTTGTTTGGTTTTGAGCACACATACAAGAGATGGATTAGAGCTTTTTCTTGTGCAACACATCAGATTAATTCAACAACTTCTTCGCCAAAGAATGCTCTCATGGGACTACATGTTTCTCTTCCAGGAATCCAATTTTCTTTGTTCAAAATAAGACTATTTAACAAAAGTTCAACTTTCAGATCACGCCTTTTTCTTTTGACCCTTGGTAGGGCTCTAGCTGCTCCCTGCAGCATTGTTCTCTCTCTTGAAATCAAACCAAACCCCTTTACTCCTTCCTACTTCTTACTCTGTACAAGCCACCACCTCTGAAGCCCAGCACACAACAGATTCTGTTCCTTTTACCTTTTTATGCCCTTTTCTTCTCATTTTTAGCAGCTCTCTCCCCACGCTGTCCTTCATAAAGACCAGGCGATCTTAAACCATTACCTGAATTTTACCTTCAAAGCATCCGCCACGAGACACCTAGCGTAACAGTTTCAAGAGCAAAAGGAACACAAATCCCATGGGAAAGTGAGCCATTCAAAAGCAGCCCATTTAAAATGCAGCCCTGGCTGCCAGGCAAAGAAACGGGGACCAAATCAGTGTCGTTTTTCAGACGGAAGAGCAGCAGCCTGTCTACTGACTGTACCGGACCTACAAAGCATCTGATCCACCAGAATCCCGGGACACTGACACCCTGTGATTTGCTCTCAACAGAACTCCATCCTTACACAAACCAGCTATGGATTGCTGTCTACTCAAACACTGTTTGAAACAAGAAATATGCAAACAACTTCCTCCCTCCCTCCATAAAATTAGTTTAACAGTTTAAAAGCCTCTGGCCTGTGAGATCAGAAACTAATTGTATTTCACCACTTCCCTGGTAACCAGTACTTATCTTATGTTAACATCACATTTTTAGTACATATCTAGTGCTCTTATTATGCTGGTAATAAAAGCAAATCCATGATAAAAGCTTCATAGAGGAAAAGAATACATATGAGTAAAATATAACGTCAGTGATGTGGAATCCTGGCAGCAAAACCCATCAGTTTCACAAGAAGAGATAGCAACGTTCAATTTTATTTACTTTTCTTCCTGATAGCTAGGAGTCTGAAAGATTGAAGAAAATCGGTTCCCTCACATCCCACTTTTTTTAAAATACTCCTGTATTCATTACCATAAGACTGGTAGATTGTGTTTGAAACTGAAATAATTCTTTATATGGATTACAGATAATTTCCCTGTAACTGTTATTACAATTATTCATTGTATTTTGAAATACCATCAATGAAATACAATGAATAGGAAAAAATGAATTCATAAAATGCTTTCATCTTGTTCGTGCCACCTGTTCAGAGAGTGAGTCAGTTACTCTCTTCAAGGTTATTAAGATGGCATGAAGAGATATAAATATGAATCTTTCAACTCTTGGGGTGGAATAGTCTTTGTGATTATCTAAGAATTTCATAACAAAGCCAAATGATAAGGTTTTCGTCTTTAAAGAACAATTTTTCCTCCACATACTACAAGAAACTTTAAGATTCAGATTCATTTTGAAAAAGCAGTATTTTTAACTGCAAACAGATCGGTTCTTTACAATATTTGTACAGTCATGGAAAAGATTTTTTTTTTTACCTATACTACGGCAAAAAGAAAACAGCAGCAAAGTCCACTCAAGTATAACTAAGATGTTTTCTACAGTGCAGCACGACAGGTGTAATTACTAGACCATGAAGAAAATTATCACCATGGTATCACCATAAGATTGATTTATAATTTAGATTACATTAGAATATACAGTCTGCATGTTGTTGGATATAGTAGCTATATTCAAAATTTGTGCACAATGCAAATTTTCAGTGTGGTTGGAAACTTGTGTTTAAAACATTACCAGCCTAAGTTCAAAACTATTTAAAAAATACCTAAAGATTTTCCCTGTTGTTATGATACTAGCTATTATGTTTGCAAATGTTAAACTGTAATATGTTTCATCTCACAAACAAACAGGTTTATGACTACATGTCTTCTGTTAAAGTAAAAAACCCGACATTACCATATGCATATATGTTAACTGGATATCTTGTTATCCCAGCTGTCGATAATAGGAGCGGGAATCCTGACCGACTCGTCGCTGGCATGTGTGAATATTAGACACTCCTGATCAGAAATCTGCTGAGGTGCCAACATTCGCAATAGCCAAGCAGCCTGCGTGATCTGGCCATATGCTGTGTCTTAACACAACAGATTGATACCAAAGCAAAGCAGTTCAAATGTTTTCAGTGCTCATTCATCATGGCTTGCAATCTGTAGACAATTTGAAATCACTTTACTTAGCCATACACTAGAAGTGCAGGTTTTAGCTTGAAGCATAAGCTTCGCATTCAGAAATGAAGTGCCTCCGCAGACCTGAAAATCTTCCAAGAATTAAGAAAATCTGGATTTGAATCTGGGTTTGAATTTTTCAGCAACATTTCAGGATTAAGAATAAAAAAATACCAGTAACACAGTTGTCTAAAAAACAAGTAAAACTGTTGATTAGCCTATATTTTGGAACGATGTTCAATAAATACTATGTCTGGAATGATGGCAAGAAAGGATTGTACACGTTGTTCTGAAGACCAAAAAAAGATATTCTTAACTGGGTTTTTCAGAAACCCAGTATAGCATGACCTCTTGAAAGTCCAATTTACACTAGGTGGAAAGGCAGCAATCAAATGCAAGACACTTTAAAATATACATATAAAAAGATAAAAAAAAAATCAAAGGCCATTTACGAGTAGCAGACTCTGTAGCAGAAGTATACGCAACTGAAATAAAATAAAAAATGTGTAGTTGGAGAAGAAAAAGATCTCAACAACAAAACCTTCAAACTCAATAACTGGACCTAACTTTTTTTTTGTCAGAAAACTACTAAAACATTTCTCAGACTAAGGAAGACTTCTTTAATTCAAGCTATGGTTTCCTGGCATTCGGAGCACTTCATCAGAAGTTTCATCACAGCAAATATATCCCAGTTTGTGCTTTACCTCAAACAGACTTGATCTCAAACTTGCTAATATTTGTAAAACTAAGATCTCCTTCCAAACAGCAGGCAGGTAAGCAAGTGTCTTGCAAAGTCAGCAAGACTGCTTTGAAAACCGGAAAATCCACTTGCTAACATTCACTCATTTATACTTTTTGCCCCTACGCATAATCCTACAAAATAATAACAGAAATGGTATACATGCAAACCTGAAATAAGATGAGTTTATTATAGCAATACAATTATACAAGGACCATTTAAATCACTGAAATACCCCCAACAGGAAAAATATCACTGCCAGAAATAAGAGTGGTGGTAGAACAGACAATCTAATCAAAGAGAGTTATAAAGACTTTATATGCCCTTATGTCCTATTTTGGCAATTTTCTGCTCAGCATGGAAGCAACCACTTATCTTAATCTCCTTTACTGTAGCTTGTCTGGGTTCATGGATACATGAACAAGCACCAACATCAAATTTCTATGCCAACCACAAAGCCCAAAATTCCTGTTAGAGACAGAAATCTCTCTCACACAGGTAGCTCAGCATTGCCCCCAACTACCTGAACCATGTTGGTGTGAGACTCAAACATGTAGTCTGAATTCAGAATAAATTCATAAAGGAAATGGTTTTACTCTTCTGTTCCCTGCATGCAGCAATGTATTTCTTTGCTGAAGAACACCTGAAATGCCTGTCCAGCTGACAAAGACCTTCCCAGCAAAAGCTACAGTTTCTTCAGCAGCAGTGTTTCTTCATTTCTCACCAAGCCCCCTAATCATGCCTTGGTCAATTCTTCCTCTGAGCAATGAACAGGACTCAAAGCGTATCACATTTACAGCTCTCTTTGGAATAAAAAAAAAAAGTTTTAAAAATACAGGAAGGTGCTTCTCTGTAACATTCTACTGTAGCTAAATTTTGGCAATATCATTTTATGTAATAAAGTTATTTTTCTGTTTTAAAAACTCAGTTATATTGATAATTTGGTAAATGCTTCAGGCTTCCTTAGTGCTATATTATGTCACTTAATGGACCGTAACAGATGGCTTTTTCATTTGAGAAAGGATTTCCTTTTACTGAGGTCAAAGAAGAAAAATTCCACAGAAGACACAGGTTTTCTGCCCACTTTGGAGTGATCATTTCTGTGAGCAACACAGGCTGAAAAGAATTTTTGAATCTGAGCAAGAAGAAGCTAAGATGGCGTTATTTACATTTCAACGCGTTAAAGCAAAAAAACAAAAGGAATGAAAATTAACAAAACTGCAATGGGTTTATTTTTCCCCCAAATGCAGTCAAAGACTATACTACAGAACATTGTTCCATAGCTGTTCTGGCAACAACACTCATAAATCACAAGCAGGAAATATAACTCATTGCAGAGATGTATGGAAAAATCCTGTAAAATTTGGTACATACAGGTCTTTGAAAACTTTTTGCTCTTAGAGACATGTTGTAATTAAGAATCAGCAAAGAAATCCTAAACAATATAAAGAATTATAACAGCAATTAATTACATCACTTTCAAGCTAAAAAAAGCAATTTGCTAATGAAAATCACTACTGCTTAACAGTAGCTGTTAACAGCAAAAAATTGTTACAATAAATCACTCTTCATAAACATGTATTTATATTGGCAGTCTTCCTAATCCCCACGTTACACTTTCTGAATCGGCCAACATGTTCAATCGTCCAGTCTCTGCTATTAACATGCAAAAACCCTCCTCACGTGACATAAGCACAAGTAATTGCTGTGTAGCTTAGAGACCTGTGGGTAGGAGATGCTCTGGCACAAAACCATACCTGGGAGAGGACAGCAGGTACCTAAGGGTTCCCAGCGCTCTGCTGCTGGAGAAGAGGGCTAGGCACACTGGCTAGTCTCAGGATAACTTAGGATCACTTCAACTTGCAACATAATCAGGTTCAAGACCTCTTAAGGAACCTGAAGGTGCATAAGTCCGTGGGACCTGATGAAATCCACGCACGGGACCTGAGGGAGCTAGCGGACGAAGTTGCTAAGCCAGTTTCCATCATATTTGAGAAATCGTGGCAATATGGCGAAGTTCCCGCTGACTGGAAAAAGGGGAACATAACCCCAATATTCAAAAAAGGAAGACCCAGGGAACTACAGGCCAGTCAGCCTCACCTCTGTGCCTGGCAAGATCATGGAGCAGGTCCTCCTGGAATCTCTGCTAAGGCACATGGAAAATAAGGAGGTGACTGGAGACAGCCAGCATGGCTTCACCAAGGGCAAATCGTGCATGACAAATTTGGTGGCCTTTTACAATACTGCCACAGGCTTGGTGGACAAGGGCAGGGCAACAGACATCATCTACCTGGACTTAGGCAAAGGGTTTGACACTGTCCCGCACGACATCCTGGTCTCAAAATTGGAAAGTCATGGGTTTAATGGATGGACCACTCGGTGGATAAGGAACTGGCTGGATGGCCGCACTCAAAGGGTTGTGGTCAATGGTTCAATGTCCAATTGGTGGCCAGTGACGAGTGGAGTTCGTCAGGGGTCGGTACTGGGACCAGTGCTGTGCAACATCTTTGTTGGAGACATGGACAGTGGGATAGAGTGCACCCTCAGCAAGTTTGCCGACGACACCAAGCTCGGTGGTGCGGTCGACACGCTGGAGGGAAGGGATGCCATCCAGAGGGACCTGGACAGGCTTGAGAGATGGGCTTGTGCAAATCGCATGAAGTTCAACCAGGCCAAGTGCAGGGTCTTGCACCTGGGACGTGGCAATCCCAGGCACAATACAGGTTGGGTGGAGAATGGCTGGAGAGCAGCCCTGAGGAGAAGGACTTGGGGGTGTTGGTGGATGAGAAGCTCAACATGAGCTGGCAATGTGCACTTGCAGCCCAGAAAGCCAACCGCATCCTGGGCTGCATCAAAAGAAGCGTGGCCAGCAGGTCGCGGGAGGTGATTTTACCCCTCTACTCTGCACTCGTGAGACCCCACCTGGAACAGTGTGTCCAGCTCTGGAGTCCTCAACACAGGAGGGACATGGACCTGTTGGAATGGGTCCAGCAGAGGGCCACGAAGATGATCAGAGGGATGGAGCACCTCCCCTATGAAGACAGGCTGAGAGAGCTGGGGTTGTTCAGCCTGGAGAAGAGAAGGCTCTGGGGAGACCTCATAACAGCCTTCCAATATCTGAAGGGAGCCTACAGGAGAGCCGGAGAGGGACTCTTTGTCAGGAGATGTAGTGACAGAACAAGGGGTAACGGTTTTAAATTGGAAGAGGGAAGATTTAGATTAGATATTAGGAGGAAATTCTTTCCTGTGAGGGTGGTGAGGCACTGGAACAGGTTGCCCAGGGAAGTTGTAGATGCCCCATCCCTGGAAGTGTTTAACGCCAGGCTGGATGGGGCTTTGAGCAACCTGGTCTAGTGGGAGGTGTTCCCATCCATTGAAGGGGGATTGGAACTCGGTGATCTTTAAGGTCCCTTCCAACTCTAACCATTCTGTGATTCTATAAACACAAAAAAACAGTTTATTCCTTCACTACACTCTATAAAGCAGACAACAGTGATAGGATACAGGGATTTCCAATTCTGGAAAATGTCAGACTAGTCACCGAAAACATCAACATTTATACACAACTTGAATCTTCTGGACATTGGCTAAAGATGACATGTTAACTGGTCTAATAATATCCCATGGAGTGCAAGACACAGAAAGTAAATAAAACATCAGGAACAACACAAACAGCTGCAAGGAAAGAGATGGATCAACTGCATGATTTTGTTTAGTGGATAGTCATACAGCTACATTTTGCAAAATCTTTATAAAAAGAAAAGCAATCTAGATGCCAAAAAAACTACCAAAGAAAAACTCCATGCAGTTGCAGAAAGAATGAGGTATATCCCCTGTGTTACTGAAAGCCACCTTGAAACAATTCCAAGGCACAACTTTACTTTCCCTCAGACAGAAGGGTTTTGGGCTTTTTTTTTCTGCTTCTGGTTTTGGTGGGGATTGAGGCAGTGTCTGTTCTGTGGAGAGCAACAGATTTGGATAGCAACATACATTTAACACAAAATACAATACAAAAAAATTCACTTACACAAGAAAGATGCACAAACAGGCTATTTAATAGGTCTAAATTGCAGAATGCTTCTGTAGCTCAGTCCTGATCTTGACCTTTATTCAAGCATGAGCATGCATTGTTGTAATTACCTGCATTCACCCCTTCTGTACTTATTTTAGTTTTACCACTACCTTTTGTCTTCTATTTCAAAAGCAAACATAAAAATGTCTAAAGGTCTAACTCTTCTTTTCAACCACATATTTTTCCACATACATAGTTTCATGTACCACAAAGTTCCAGAAAATAACTGAAACTCTTGTTCCTCCAGCTTTGTGAGACTTTACCCAATTACAAAGTAAAAATCATTATTGAGGACTGTCACACTGTTTTCATCAGCCATTTATTTTGTTCTCCATTAAAAAATTAATCTGATTGTCTTGAATGTTTATCAACTGTTACTCCCTCAAAAACACATGCTGCAGATCTCAGAGACAAGATTCATGATACAGATTAGAGCATATTGTTTACAGTCCATAAACACTTTTTATGATGGTTTCATCATAAGGTAATTCCATTCTATGAGTATAATTAACATATTTTCCAGGGCTCATTAATCTTCATTTATGCATTCAGTGAACATGAACCATATCCATTAAAAGGAAAATCAAGACATGAACTTTAATTTAAGCCACTATTTTACTAATTGCGTTTAACTTTTGGAAATCCTAATGTATAATCCTAAAACTAGTTTTCCTCTTCTTTATATTTGGTGTACAAAAAAGGCCTTTAAATGTAAACCATCCTCTAAAAGCCCTGTTCTCCTTACTTTGCTCTTGGTACCAGTGGATTTGTACAAATCAAAGCAGGCTTGCTCCATGTCCTACAAGTTTATCTTCTTATGAAACAGCCACATCAGAAAACAGGGCTTTTTATATTCTCAAAGTACCCAGGCCAGAAACAGGGCTCCATTGTCTAAGTTTCTTGTACTATTATAGACAAATCCCAGTAAGACATTCCAGAAGACCAAAGGGACAACAAGCACATGCAGATTGACGCAGAGGAAGCACCAGAAAGTGACATGTCAGTAGAGTTCACCAGAACAGCACAAAATTGTCATAACCACTGCCAAGATTTTTCAGGTGTCAAAAAGAAGGAGCCTTAAGAGGAGCAGAGACTGAGGGAGAGGAAGAGAAGGAATAGGAAGAGTAACTTAAGAAATGACCTGAAGCACAGCTCCTGAAGAGCTGAACTCCCAGACATTATCTCTTGCTTACAAAGTTGTACATTCCTCACTCTTGTCTTTTCTTCAGGCACTGGGACAAATTGATAACAATTTTGAAGTCAGATGCCCCCAAAACCTGAACAAATACAATTCCCTCTCTAATTTAAAGAGAAAACAGAAAAGTTCAAGTGTACTAGCTTGCCAGAGGCTCACATGCCACCTTCCGTGAGCTTTGCCCAACCTTCTCCTACCACAATTCACCTTTAAATCCCTTTCCACACTTAAAGTTGAAATCTTACAAGAAAGAATAAAGCAGCAAACAAGAAGTACAAGCAGTACTACGAAACCTGTACTGAATAATACAAAAGAAATAGCAAATATTCAGAGACAAGGGACCAAATGTTTCCAGCATTTCCCAAGGTAAATAAACCATTTCTGTTGAGATCTGAGGGAGGAGAGCACAGGTAACTTAAGATTTTACTTTATTTCAACTGTAAAGCTTTTTTTACATCTCGAAAACACAGGAAGGAAACGGAAGAGATTGAGCAAGATCCTCCTGAGTTTTCCAGCTGCCTGAACAAAGGGCTGTCAGCTGTCCCATTCATTTCAAACAGCGTCAATTTAAAGGCCAGTGATGATACTTTAGATGTCACAAAAATATGTATAAAGAAACAGAAAGCATATTATATGTCTGCTGCAAAGCGCTGCCTATTTTGATAATTCTGCAACATCTCAAACACACTAAAGTTGCACCGATATGTGACTGGTTTAATTTTAAAACAAAAAGGAATCATTAGCATCCAGAAATCTGGGATTACAACTATCAGTTAAGAAGCTGCATGTGTGAAGTAATTCAATAACTGCTAATTACTAAACATAAAAACAAAGAAAAGCCACAAACTTCTTGTGGACAGAAAAAAAGAAAGTGTAAATTAATTTGTTTTTCATACACACACACACAAAAATGTTTTAGTATTTAAAGTTTATGTGCTATTAAGAGGCCAGAACACCATACAGAATGAGTGAATTCAGTCATTCTCTTCTAGCCAGAGGCAAAAATAAATATCTACCAAATAATAAACTAAATGAGGTCTAAAATGGGATCTATAATTAATGACTTTTCTGCTGACCACTTAAATGACAGTATTATTTTAAAGGCTACTTTCACAGAATGTCGGCCTCTAAAATAAGATACATTAAGTATGAAGTTAATTGCATGAGCATGTAAATCAACAGGCATTTCTTGCTCACAGAAAGCAAGCACTGCCAAGACAGAAATTACCGAAATGCCATCGATAGAACGTGAACATTTTTCTTTCCCATGACAGAAAGTAACGGTTTGCAACCACTGTTTTACAAGTCTAGCAGATTTTTATTCTTTTATTTAGAGGTAGACCTCTTTCTGACAGTATTTATGAGCAACATCTTGTTTGCTATCTGTGGAAATTAAAGATCTCAAGGTACTAGGTACCTCAGCTAAAATGCATTTTCCTACTCAGAGAAACAAGTTTAAAATATAACACTGAATATACCAGGCTACTAAGCTCAAATCTGAAAAACGAATCATTCAATGCTTCTAGTGAAACAGTAATTGGCAAGTTCTTTGGGGAAGAGATCATCTCTTGGTTCAATGTTTATATGAATTTCAACTCACTGAACTTCTGATCCCTGGCACTTAAACAATCACAGTCTGTTTAAGAATGGGGAAAATCATGTACTCAGCTTATTTATGACGCACAAAAAACAGAGGAGAGGAGGGGATACAGAAAAATGTCCATCTAAGGTTAATTTGTAACAGTTTTTTCTGATCTTTGGGCTTGGCACAAACTACAATTTTGTTTGAACATTGTGTGTCTTTAAAAATAAATTTAAAAAGTAAGAAAAAGTTTGTTGTTTCAGAAATAATTTTTATTTGTACAACATTTGTTAATTTATTAAATTCAGAAAAAATTTACAAAATAGTTGTATTGCCTGAATTTGCCTTTTGTTTTAATGATCATTTTGGCCAAAGAATTTTGCTCCACACTGCTATTAGTCCATTTTCTGAACATGTTGAAAACACTACCAATATATAGTTTGAGGGGTTTTTGTTTTGTTTTGCCCTTATATAGTTCTCCATTTTGGTCAACTCTCATTTGAATACTCTTTTTCAAAATGAGAGTTTTATCCCTGGTGTATCACAGGTATCACCATGATAGATCAAGTACACAAACAGAAATGTCTGATCAGGAGATTATAGAAAATTTTTCACAAAATTTACATCAAGGCTCCAAAGCAGCAGCTTTCCACACAACTCTGAAAACAAGAATTCTGGTTATGAAAAGGAGATGATGCCTCTTTCACTGGATTCAGCTGCTCATTCTCTCCATGAAGTAAATTAGCAGATACAGGAAATCACCTGCCACGTGAACTTTCAAAATAATGATTTGAATGGTTTCATTTTCTGCATTTTTGCTTCACTGAGTTACCACAGGCGAGCTACCTCAGACAACTCTTTTTCTCTTAGCAAACATTTTTGCATGATCTAAAGGGTCAGGCAGACTTTGTCGGGCTGATGTAAAGCTTCCAAAGTTTCTTTCATGGTGACCCAACTTAAAGTCCAATGAAATTAATGCGAGAGAGGGCACTCAGCGCCTCACAGGAGTTATTCAGCAGTTCACCACATAACACCGTATAAAGAAAAATTATTTTGGATATCTCAGGAGAACAAAAAAACACCTTGGGAAAATAATCTTAAAAAATGCTAAATATTTTAGCTAGACAGGCAATGAAACAATAAAAACATACACAAGGCTTCAGAATGATGAGAATAGCATCATTGTCCTGTAAAGCAGTATGCTAACAGAGACATACAGGCAAGGAGACCGCTCTGATCTTAAGGAGCAAAGGCATAATAAGACCTATAGGATACAGCATTCGGACTCTTACGGTGTGCCGTATTGCTTAAACTTGAACAGTTACATATCAGAAGTTTACCTATTCACCACAGCTGGTTTTCATAAAGACATTAAAGCTGTCAGGGCATACTCAGCTGTCACTACTCTGCCTAATGTCTCTTCAGTAACACAAACCAGTAAATGTGAGGTAGAGCATGAAGAACAAAAATGTGGGGAAAACATATTGGTTACTAACATGCAATGTCTTCAGAGCATAAAAGCCCAAATTAATGCTTAATGCCTTGTATGATGGATGTGGCTGAAAAGGTATGCTGTAAGAGAGACTGAGAAACCACTGAGGGGTTCTACATTCAGTGGGCAGTGACAAAGCCTGGAAGGGTAGTGTTTTCTGTCTACATTTATGAAATTCTTTTGCCAGTTAATTTTACCTTACTCTGTCATTTTTGTTGTTAAGAAATAAATTCTCTAAGAAGAAAAAAAAAAAACAAAACCAAAAACTCCCCAAACCCTACATCGCCAAAGCCAATTAATAGCTATAAAGTTGTTCCAACTTTTCATTTCTTCAGTTCAGCTAAAATTAAACCAGAACTGAGTCTTTTTCTTATTGTTCAAATTCCAGAGCCTTTGCAGTATGAATTAATCAAGAGCTTTGAACCTTTATTTCTTTCCTAAACATGCATTCACAGTTTGGATATTGAAGTTCCAAACTGCAAAACATCTAGAGAAGCTGAAGGTGTGTGTGTTAACTGTGGGAGGACCCGACAGTACTGAGTAACTGGATAGTAAAAGGTAGATGAAAACCAATGCAAACAACCAGAACTAAATGTACTTTCAAAAAAAAAATAAAATTAAAATCCAAGTTTCACATGCAAAGTAATAGGCTCTACTGTACCATGCAGGTGGTAGACCTTGTATGCTTTATGATTATTCTCCACTAAATGTCAGCTCAGTGCCCAGCAGTGGCCCAAAAGCAAATGTTAGGAACCACTAGAAAAGAAGTACAGATCAAAACAACTATTACAAGGCAAGGTCAGTTGAATACCAAACTGGATTTAAGAGAGCCTGCTTAAGCATTTTTTGGAATAAAAAGGATAAACGTACAGTTTGGTAAGTACCAGCTGCTACAGACCATGCTCAACAAAGGTAAAATCTCAAGTTTTATCTGCTAAAACCTAGGTTTATTATGAAACAACAAACATTACTGTTAGAAGAAAAAATGGTCGAAAATAGGTATATTTTCTCACATCCGTAGCCCAAAGGACATTACCTTGCCTACACCCATCTCTACTGTTCAAGTGTTACAGAATTTGTTAAAAAAATGGCAAGTTATTCTTCAATACCACCGCACCCATGCAGTTTTCTTTCACTTTGTGTTCTATTGCTGCTGAAAATGAAAAAATACACATAGAGCCAAAAGTTAATCTGATTTAGATATCCAACACTAAAATTTCAGTTCATTGGTTAAAGCATAGTGAAGTTATAAGCAATAACAAAGAAACCTCCTAAACCAAGAAATATCAAGCAACTTTACTGATAGATACCACTACATATGTGTTTATATGTGCAGACATGGTTTAAGAAAATTGAGACAAAGACTGGTAAAATTTACATATAGAATTTCAACTAATAAGAAGCTATTTGCATATTCATTATGTCTCATTCTTTTTCTGAAACTGTTTTTCTCAAATCTCACAAAGCTATACTGTACACATTCAGATGGTATTACATCACAGCTACGTAACACGCTCCCAGATACACAAAAGAATTTATCCTTCCTCCCAAAATATTCAGGTACTAACATAGGCATCTGTCTGCCTCACACTGGGGTGTGCATATAAACAAATGAATACCGCTCTCCATAAATTCCTCCCAATAGCACTATAATCTCTTTTTGCTCTGTGTATGTAACTATTATTAGTGACAGATAAAAACTGCAAATTCTGCATGACTCCACTGGTTCAACAACTGCTGTCACATGTTGTCATGGTTTGGGCCAGACTGGATGTTGAAACAAATGACAGATGCTCTCCCCTACCTTACTCTCCAAGGAGAGAGAGAGAGACTGTAGGTTTTTTTCCTAAATTTATAACTACTTTAATGAAATATTAATTAATATACAAAACCGTATCAAGCTCCCAGGATGACAATCACATCACCCACAGGCACTGGGGAAGTCTGAGGCTGGACTCAGCAATGGATTGGGAACTGGCTTCTGGATCTGGGAATGCATGGATCGGGATCAAAGGCAGATGAAAAGATGGAGTCCTCCTTGGACATCGGCCATTGAAGAAAGAAAGCTGACCCTTTGATCCCTCAAGCTTTACACCGAGCATAATGCAGATGGGACGGAATACCCTGTTGGTCGCTTTTGGGTCCTGTCCGCTCCTCCCCACAGATGTGACCCCTCTATGCTTTTCCGCTTCCAACCCTCCAACAAGGCAAATAAAGTCAGCTGACTTTGGTTATTATAGCAATAAGTACAAGCAAGAGCCTCTCTGCATACAATCCCTTGGTGTAAATTACAAACAATCAGGTCTTATCTCTCTGGGAGGGAACAGTGTCCGGACAACATGCTGTTAATTTCAGATACTTCAGTTAGTTAGAAGAGGCTTAACTGAAAAGTAAAGTTGCTGAACAGAAAATTGGTTCTGTTTTACCTCAAATCAGGACACATGCTTTTCAAGTTCTAGAAAGCAATTATTTAATTTAAAAAGCAGAATACTATTGCTCACAATGAGAAAAACAGCTACTAGTAAACTAAAAGTGAGGACAGTTATTTCCTTGCAAATTTAAATGAAGAAATGACTTCACCGTTTTCAAAGAACTTTGCCTATTTATATCAGTTTAAATTCTTGCCAGAAAGTTCTGAATTGGAGAGAAGCTCCATAAAAAAAAAAATAAGAAAAACAAATGCACTGGCAAAATCAGAACAATGAAAGACGCCATCAAAATAGATACAATTACTTACAAATAAGTGAGGCTTATTGTTTTCTATCAAAATTCAGCATTCTGAAATCATTTTGTTCCTATTCTGAAAGTACACAAACAAAGCCATTATGATTTTTTTACTGCAGTGTAAAAAACACAATACCTCTATAATTGCAGCAATTTAATTTTTTTTGTTCCATTTTAGATTGCATATTGTAAAGAAACTTTCAGACTAAGTGAGAGATCGACGCCACTTGTATTTGAAACTTATTAGAACATCATTTCAGGAACAATGAAACTGCAAAAGGCTCCTAAAAGCAGAGTCCCAAGACATTACTTTGGATATTATGCAAAAGAAAGCCAGTCCTTACCTCAACAGATTTAGGTTATAAACAACGATATACAGTCATTGCTTATACCTTGCCTACGCCTGATTTTAGTTACCACTTTTGTGGTACAAATGAGCTGTACACATCTTTCACCAGCTTTATGATAATTTCCTTCTATGCATTTTTCCATCTGTCCGTGCCAATTAAATTGACGTTCTCCTCACCTTCTGTCTCAAACAGTGACACCTTGCAGAAATGACACAAAGCAAAATTATCACCCATTTTCCCCTGCCTCAAAAATTATAAAAAAAAAAAAAATCATACTATACAAGACAGATATAGTCACAAAATGTCCTTCCTTTTACACATATATTTGAACACACAATTGCCCTCCATCCTGGTATGCATCTCCCTTTGCTCCCTAAGTAGTATTAACATCCTTTTCAATGCATTGTATGCTGTTATCAATTAGCAACAAGAACACAGCTACTTCACTGCCTCCCTCCTCTTGAATTAAGGTTTTCTGGACAAACTCATTCTTCATATTCACAGCTTCCTTCTTGTGTTTACTTCAGTTTTCTCCAGCTTTTGAAAAATCAAAGCACTAGTCCCAGATAAGAAACCTCTCTGAACTCCTGTGGGAAAAGTTGGCCAGGTTGTTCCTAGCCATCAGACAATCAGATATCTTAAACGCATTCCTACCTGGCGAGGAGTAACATAACGGTCTGCTCTTCACGCTGGGCTGGTAGTTTGTACCAAGTACTCTAGAAATTAAAGTATCGTGATCACTTTCACTAAACATAGCTTGCATTGTGGCACTAAAATGCACCCATCTTAACGTGTGAACCATGACAATTATATATGTGTGCTCAAACATAATTTTCTGTATGACACAAAATTAATCTGTCATATAGACCCGAGTACAGTATTTAATAACAAATAATTCTGTAGTAGTGACAAAGAGTGTCTAACCTGGGATGGAAGGAAAAAGACATCAACAACTTTGGTAAGAGTAACTTGTATGGATCAGAGATCATCTTGTAAAATTCACCTCACTGGTATTTTGACAAGAAATTTCTGTAGAAAAATTTGACAATTTAAATTAATCCAGTTTCAGGCAGAACACCTCATTACTTTCTCCCTGCAGCGCATAAGTAAAAGCTTTCAAATTTCTTCTGCCTTTTCAGATCACTGATCATACACCATCTCATCCTAATTTAGAAAAGCAAATAAGTATAAACATAAGACCTGGGAGCCCAAAGCATGACACACTGATGCTTTACTAGACCAAAGTAATCTTAAGTGTGCATTAAAAGTAAATTTGTGTATCAGAGCTTTAGATAGAAAGTTCATGCAGCTCTTGGAAAACACTGACATCAACCTGACCACAACCCTTGTGAATACCAAGTTTAAGGTAATTCAGCAACTGTCAGTAGCATGATTTCCTGTGGTGACTCAGTGCTTTGGCCACTGTTAGACCTTCTTCAAGCAGAAATCACCTAAATCAGAAAATTAAAGCAGAGACCACACACTGCCCAGGCATACACAGTCATGGACCACTTTTCTGCTCCACCTCTTTTCTACATCCAGCCAAGCCCGAGAGGAAAAGAGAAGACAGCAAGGCCATTGAATAGCTAAAAATCAGTCAAAGGTATTGAGTAGAGAATCTTCTCCAATTTTTTAGCAAGATACCACACAGACAGACTGAAGATGCTGAGCCAATTCAAAGAGCATGTGGAAAAAAGGCCTCAGAGAAGATGAGCCAGCCTGGAGGGAAAGCTCACTCAGTTTCTCCATGTAAAGCTGAGGGAGGAAATATAATGCATGGCAGAGTTTGGGATACCAGGTTAGCAGTGAAGTTGAACTTCTACCTAAAAATAAAAGTCAAAATTTGTCCATCTGTTTAAAAGAGTCACAGGAACCTCATGGGGATCTGAACTTATCCCGCTGCCCTGTGCATGCCAGGCATCTCCTGGCAAATGTTAGCCACATGAAAACACTTCAGCACATCTGCTACCACCTCCTGCAGTGCCTCTGCACCCCTTTACTGCTTAGGTATCCTAAAATTAGGCACTGACCTAACATTAAACACCTGGTAAGAAGTCTACCACCCTGAAGAACAGAATGGCTCACTGCTTGTCAGACCTGCCTTTATTGCTAGAGAAAAATTCCTAATAGAGGAATAGGTTCCATCTGTTTTTTTAATGAATAATAGAGGAAAACGTTTAAGTAACAAAAACAACAAAATGATTTAATAGTAACATATTCAGCCATGAGAGACTATTTTTCTTAAACTAGTAACAATTAAAAACTACAAAATATTTACAATTTCCACATAAATGAAAACTGAATGCTCAGGTTGTCTGATTTCCTAAAACACACCCACTTGTATGACATTTTTGGATTTCTAGTCCTATACCTACCATGAAAATTTCTTTATTTGGGGCTATTGACTGCACAGACAAGCATGAGAAGTGAGAGCTGGTAGAAAATTGTTTTACTGTTTGCACAGCACAAGCTATGATATAAACATGTTTTCAAAATTTATCTTAACCCACACTTCCATTTCTTCATCTGAAAACTTGCACGTATACCAGTTATGTGCAGACACAAAACATCCGTCTACAAAGGCTCATATAAAACTCTAAGAAAGCACATGCACAGTTACATGGTGCATTCGATTTTGCCTGTACGCCCACTGAAATATCTTGCACATGCAAAGCACAATAACGGGTACTGGTGCAACCCAAAGTGAATGGGGAAAAAGAAGATGGAAAGAGAGAAAATGCAGCACCGCAAAGTATCCTGCGCCTGAGCCCATGCATGGGCTGGTGCTAAAGTCCTCTTACCCACATAACATCGAAAGCTCAGGTTCATGCAAAATAGACATCTTATACTTTAAGATGAACGAACATCTGTTATGATTGACACATATTTTCCTCTGTATAGTTGCTTCAGTGGACCCCACACCAACCAGAGAGGAATGCAGGAGGGAAAGACACAAAGCACTACTCCTGGAAGTCTTTCTCCATAGAAATTTCTGTAAGAACAGGGAGGGCTATTTTTAAATTTAAGTCAGACTTCAATCTCTTGTTCTCTGCAATATGACTGCTCAATATATTTTCATTTATTATTTAAGTTGGCATGTATTAGCAACAAAGGACTTCTGCTGATCTGAATAATATTTTGTACATTACTATAGTACATAATAGTTTTTCTTGTAATCTGATTTCATTCTTTCCAATTTGCAAATTTCAAGAGAAAATCTGTCAGGATAGATCATAGTTGGCATGTCACTTTCCAAATATCATTTACATTATTCTCTTTACATACATCTTTAATAGTCAATTTCCTTTTTTCTATACATATTTTAGTGTGAAAATGTTTGCCATCAATATTAAAATATGAATTATCTGCATAGTCATGTACATAGCTTACAGAATTACCTTAAATCCCATCCATTACACTCATATTTAATAGCCAATATCCCTTTTGCTTTCATATTTTAATATTAAGTTGCTTGCTTAGCTGTGCACAGAAAGAAATCTCCGTGCCTTTTTATACATATTGTCCCAAAATAAAAGTGAAAAGAAGTTTTAGTAAGTTTTGAAATGTTTAAGTATTTATAAAATTAAAACTCAAAACCACAGTCTACGACACAAATCTAGTATCATTAAAGTTACTTGTATTCCAAATTCAAATGCCTGTAAGGTACCTTAGAAATTCCTCTTAACTCTGTAACAGAATGGTAGTGAGCCCCGCCTGGAAGTGGCAACCAAATACTTTAAATTCACTACATACAGAATTTCAATTTCTCATCCTGACACTACACCAGAAAATCCTTATATGTTGATCCAAATTACGGTTATTGGTTGTGGTTATATATTCTCATGGCTGAATTTGAGATGACGCAGAAGACAGGGGTAAATTGAAGTTTGTCTGATGACCAAGCTGTCCATGGAAAATGCTCCCGACACAAATGAATACATGATGTCTTTTCTCCCTTACTATCCTACCAATTCATGCACCAAAAAGTGTTCTTGCCTTCTGATTTTGTCTTACAATGAAATGATACTAAATTTTACATGCTAGTGACTAACGACAATTCATTCGCGTCTTCCTACCCACAGCCCAAGATAAGAGTCATCACCCACATTCAGGAACATGTGTTCCTAGACATACGCTACTCCCAGTAATACAACTGCTCATGCAGAGACTCAGATCTAACAAAGAAATTTAAAAGACAGAACACTGCTTCAATATCTGACTTTTTAAACCAAAAGCATTATATGTTAGGGTTGTACCTAATTCACAGATAAAGCTGGGCACCTCAAATGGGAATCATAGAAGGACACTACACTTGGCAGTTGGCTGCCTGAGCCAACTTGCAGAGAAATGCTAAAAATAGTCTCCATATCCAAGTATTACACCTTAAATTACTAAGCCTTAAAGAAATCCCTCCATTTGAGACGTACAGGCTGGAGCTTGCCCTAAAGATGGATAACACATCCTTTAAAAAATAATTCAGTGAAATGGTGCTGGTTGCATTTTCAAACACAGCTAGTGATAGCTATGCTGCTGCTTCTGTCCTTGGTCTGTTGAGGTTTTTTTATTATTCAGAAGCTCACTGGTTAGGCTCAGGAAGTTTTGTCCATTTCATAACCCAATGCAAACCCAGGCCACTGACTACAGCTAGTGTTCCATCCCATCCCTCGGATGAAACGGCTGGAGCACCTCTCCTGTGAAGACAGGCTGAGAGAGTTGGGGTTGTTCAGCCTGGGCAAGAGAAGGCTCCAGGGAGACCTTATAGTGGCCTTCCAGTACCTTATGGGGGCCTACAGGAAAGATGGGGAGGGACTCTTTATCAGAGAGGGTAGATTTCAATTAGATATCAGGAAGAAATTCTTTACTGTGAGAATGGTGAGACAGTGCAATAGGTTGCCTAGAAAAGCTGTGGATGCCCCATCCCTGGAGGTGTTCAAGGCCAGGCTGGATGGGGCTTTGAGCAACCTGCTCTAGTGGGAGGTGTCCCTGCCCAGGACAGGGTGGTTGGAACTAGATGGTCTTTGAGATCCCTTCCAACTTTAACCATTCTAAGATTCTGTGATAGTTTTGAAGCTTTCTGGGATTCAGTGTCATGCCCACTGCAGTTTCTTGTAGGGCCTGGTGGATCTTTTTTTAAAAAGCATACGCTGTCTCAAAGAAGAGAGACAGCAAGCATCTCAAGATGCAACACAAGGTAATTAGTTCATTCTTAGCAAAGTTGAGAGGTGGATTGGAATTTCTGAGTCAAGAGGATGGAGGATCATCTTGGGCCTTCCTCACCTGGGAAGAAACCCTAACCTCCAGATTGCAAGGAAAACAAAACACATCCACGCTGCTCATTCAGCCGTATAAGATTGAAGCATGAAGTACTCTCACTGATACAGATGCTCCAAAATGTATTACACCCCTTGCAGGGGAGCACTGAGATGTAAGCTAGATACAATGCTACTGAGCCTTTGTCAGTGCTGAGGTTCTCTGGGCTTACAAAAAAAACCCCAAGTTTTTCGTAGTCAGGGAACTTAGACATCAAATGCTGAGCAACCTATATATACCTCTGTTGTCTGCAAGGTTATAAAGAGTTTATGGAGGTTTCACACCATCGGCTTCACACCATAAGCTTGGGCAACAGACAGACAGTTCTTTTAATAAAATTGTTCATTCTATCAAGTAATGCATCCTTTTAGTCATCGTTACTAAAAAAATTAATAAAGGACCAATGGCAGACTGAGGGAGAAGTGGGACATACTGGAAGCAAAACTGAAGGAAATGAAAATGCAATACTCAGAAAAGAAGATGGGATAATCTTAATAGCAATTTCAAGTCTACGGAGCCTGGAGAACACTGTCTGCATCTTCATCTGCTTTGGCATTAGTGGAACATGGCAAGTTAATACTGGACAGAACCACTTAAGGTCATTAAGATCAACCCCCAAAATCCAAAATTACCTGTAACAGATGTCAACTCCAATAAAGTTAGCAGGAATAACAACTGCTGTCTGCAGGATTACACATTTTTCCCCATCTCCACAAGGTAAAACATTTTCCCCCAACTTTTGCAGGAACCTTGACACTACTGAAAGAGGAGACCAAAATCCTCCAAAAGCCCTGCATAGGAATAGAACACTCCCCTGGGAGAGAGCAGGATGAAACCAAAAGTACAACTGTCTATTGTGATAAAGGTGATATAACAATGAACTATTTTTCACTTTACTAAGTGATTCTGGCTACATTTCTAGTTTCATACTTTTGACAAATTTCCAATGCTGCACTTGATGTTGTCTCCAGTCAGGTGCTTGCTTCAGGCAATTGTAGCTCAACGGTCTACCCACTGCAAGACACAGAAGCCATCTGGTCAAACTGGTTTTATGCACTGGTTCATTCAGTGAATATTTAGCATGTACTGGAATTTGCCAAAGCAAACTAAGAAGGAAGAGTCAGGGGTGAAGAGAACCAATCCTTATGAAGGCAGATTTCATTAGTTGTGCTGTACACAAAATCAATTGCTAAGTGTCAGTCTTGATAAAGATTTTAAATTGAAACTTTCAGAGCCCACAAAAGAGCGGGAACCTTAAAAATGAGACTGGCAATATTAACTTTGTTCAAAAGCTTTTAAAAGGCCTAATTGTTCACAAACCAATCTGAATACTAATATATGATTTAAAGGCCCAAAGTAAGACAATACAGAAAACATCTCAGGAAGTACATTATAAAGATTGAAGCAGTTGCAAGAAGAGACAAGAAAAAACATACAAGAACTACAACAGGGTGGGAGAAAGAAACTGACAGAAAAAAATTCAGGGAAGATATATATTCTTCATACTTCATTCTTTTTCAGTGTTTATACATATGATTGAAAATGACTTTACTAGATTGGAAAAGCTCTAACTTCTTTGGCGACATGGCTCTCATAACAGCAGGTGGTTTATGGTCCACTGGGCAGAATGAGGGGCAATGCCGTCCTCAATTTCCCTCTATTGAGACTCTGCTTCCTGATTATGTACATGTTCAGTCTTCAAGCAGGAAGAATTCCACATGCTTCATAAATCTTGAATTAGCTGCTGTACTGGAGGGGCTTTTTTATTACTGCTAGAAAGCTCACAAAAAAGCTGTCAGCAATATTGCAGGCCACCAAAATATTTCTTACTATAAAACAGGTCAGAGAAATCTAGAGGCATGACTGTCTGGTAATAATTCTGAGCTGTGACTGTAAATTGCTCATTTCATTACACAGCTGAAAATTGTACTGACTAGAGGAGACCTCACAAACCTCCCATAGAACATGCAGAGAAAAATGGACCATGGAAGTCTCATCAGTGACTACCCAGTTACTTCCGATTCAGGGGAACACGTGTGTATGTGTGTGTAGATATATATAAAAACACACATATGTGTCTATATTTTATAATCTTAGACTACTCAGCTTCCACAAGTATCTTGTTAATGTATGCATGGCTCTGCTGACTGCATTCAGACCTCAGAATCATAGCTAACTACCTAGCAGGTATAAATTAATTCAACACAATTCATGCCCTGTCATGTCTTATTTATTAACACAGTACAGTAAGAAAGACAGTCTATTGAAATATGGGAGAATAGTAGTTTGTTTCATCAAACATATGGATGGTCTTTTCATATTAAATTTTCTTCTCTAAGTATTTTCAACAAACTGTACAGATATATACACTCATACACACACAGATCCTCTTGATACACAACTGAAAGAAGTGGCAAACTCAGGGCGAAAGGCTCTGCAGCATTAAACACTGGAAAGTAACCCAGAACCTCCAAAGTGGCAGAAAACAAAACATTTAATCCACAAAGAAAGCGATACAGAAGGAAAACCAAAGATGGTACAGTGTTTATGCAGAAACAGAAAAATCTATTTCAAATAGGAAAAAGTAAAAAAAAAACAACTGACCTCATGTGATACATTCAAGCAAGGCACAGATAATTTGATTCCCTATTGTTTTTTGGATGATTTACCATTAACACCTACAAAACCTCAAAACTGCATTATTAAAGATGGAGCCTTCATGGTTCATCTGCATTGTGCATGGTTCTGCTATAAAATAGCCTACTATCCAAAAGGTAATGTCACAGGATGCATGAACAGGAAGTAGAAAACAAGTAGTGCTGCATCATTTAGTCTGACTGGATGTGAACAGGCACCGAAGAGGCATGGGGAAGCACTAAGAATCCTAACAGTGCCAAATTCAGCAAGAAAAAAAGAGGTCAGGGTTCAGAGAGTAGCTACCAAATGAAGAACCACAAAACCCAAAGGAAATGAACTGCAAAAAGTTGCTATGACCAGCAGAAAGCTGAGTGTGACAGAGAATCAGCAAGAAATATCCGAAGTGTAGAACAAGACATGATCAGAGGTGAGAATACACTGTCACACTGCCACAAATGAAAAGCAATGAACCTATTAGTTTTACTTGGGAGATACCTGCAAGCCTGAAAGCAGATATGAGAAGACACAAGCAGTTGTTCAACAGCGAAAAAGGAAGTGCAGCAATTTGTGATTTTTGAACCTGGAACAAAATGCTAGAGGATGAGGGGCTGTAGAACACTGTATCTTTGTTCATTTTTCAAACATTCATGACATGCAGATTTTGGGAAGTTTCCACATAAAACTTACCTTTATATAATGGTTAGAGCAATGTATGGAACTAAATAATTTATAAATTTTAAGTCATAAAATGCAAAAAGCAGGACAATACAGAAACAAGTTTGCTCTCCTGTGATAGTCTTTCCCTTGACTTTTTCTTCCCCAACGGCACAACTCTGTCACTCACACTAGGTAAGACATGAAAAACTTCCTTCCCTCCATTTACTGATGAAATTCCCTTTGCTCACATTTTGACAACAGAAAAAAAAAGTTAGAACTCAAATGTAAAAAAGATTATTTACAAGTAAAGTCATATTACCCATCAGAGTACTGAATGCTAATCAGCCTAGGAATCCTCTTAGGGATTCTTTAAAAAGACAAATCAAGACTTAAAAAAATTTTAAGAACTTTCTGTGGATGCCATAAACACAAGAATGTGATGAATAATAGTCAGGCACAAAAGACGACAGCCTGTTCCCTCATACACATGTGAAATCAGGTAAGAAGTAGTTCTTCACCACAACCACTCTCCTTTCTCCCATTTTTCAAGCAGTCTAGAAACAACCAATTTGTATTCCAGTAGTGACCAGTCATGAGGATCAGTGACTGTCTCAACTGTGTGGTCAACTGAGTCCCTGACCTAAAAGGCTTTGCATCTCAAAGGGCAAGGCAAACTGTGGCTACTGAAAAGAGAGATGATTTTAACTTCACGGGTGATCCGTTGAGAGTGAGCTATAGCATTTCAGACTAAAAGGGACCACTAGAATTACATTATCCAGTCTGCTGAGTAACGTGTCTCAAAAATCCAGTAAATTTTTCACACACCATTTTACAAATAATTATGACTGTCATAAATGGAAAGCAATGAACTTCATAATTTTACTTGGGAGATACATGCAAATATTATAATAGATTTGAGAAGACAAACTATGACACATCTAAAGACAGACTGCTCTCAGTCACCTCAAAGCATGGCAACTTGCATTACAACTAGCTATTAAGACTCCAGCCCCCCTAGGAAGGGGAAGACTTTCCTCTTCTTGTATACATGATCTGAAATCAAGATTAAATTACTTGACTCAAATCACTACGAAGACTGGGTCCCTAGAAAAAAAAATAAATCTGAAAACTCTTTAAACATAGGAATTAGACATGCTGATCAGAAGTTCCCTTTGTACACTCTAAGGCTTCAGTGTATCCTATACAACCACAGAAAGCCAACCACTGGCCCTGAGGGATGGGGAAGTGTAGTCTCCTTACTAATCCCTCAGACCCTACCATTGGCTTTCAACTGCTTAAAAACTAAGGCTGATGCAGTTTCTGGAATTGAACGCTGTGCAACTTTACCCACATTTTAAAAGCAAGTAGAGATGTGTTTAATTAGATGGTCTACCCACATAAGACAAAACTTATGGGTCTCAGTGCAAAACTCTACCAGAATCATTAAATTTTCAAATATATGGAGCTGTCATATGGGCATTGCCCATTTTATAAAATACATCATCTTAAACTGCTTAGAGTACACATATACAAACCCCCACTGGAATTACGTAAATCTTGACTCCACTGGCTGAGCATGGGTCCTCTAAATCAAGGTCAGCATTCAAGATAAGAATCTTGGTGCTCCACATGTGACCACAGCAATAGGTTAAAAAAACCAGCTGGGACTTAACTTACTGCAGCCCAACCATCTCCAATCATGCTGTTTTTACAGGAAGTTTGGGCAACTGCCTGTATTATGTTTCCCGGATTACAGCAAATTACATGTTTTGTAAATAACATTTCTCATCATGTGAATATAAGCTCCTCATTAACATTTCTGATGTTTTTTTTACTTTTTTAAAACACTTTATATACTTGCACAGAACTGAAAATTAGGATCAGGAAAACTTGCCAACAGTTCAGTAGGCAGATAGAAAGCAAACTTCAGAAGTGGATTGCTAGCACTGGAATATCATTTGCTACCTTTATGAACTCAAATGAACAGTAAATGCTTCGGACACAAATTCATGATGCTTATTCCTGTGCAGTTATAATTGCTGTAGTAGTAGGGTGGTAAAGCCCTACATATAAGGAGTCATTTAAGCCACTGTTCTCCAACTTGAGGTAAAGTGGAACTGCAAATATGATTAAAACTATGTAAGGAATATCAGTTAATTTATGCAGTATCTGCAAACACAGAATTTTCTTAGAACTTTCTGTTTTAGAGGCCATAGTATCTGCAGTTACACCACTTTACTCAACAAACAAAGCTTTTCTTTTTGGAAGTAGGGAATATTAACACATTCTTCGTCTACATGGAAGAGGAAGAATTTTGCAAGTCTGAGAAATTAAAAAAGCAGAAATTGATTTTTATTCCCTGGTATGTTTTTTCATAAAAAGAACCAAAGTAAAAGACCCCTAACAAATGGAATTTCTTTCCTCTGGAAATCACTGCTTCAAATTGAATCATTAAAAAGACTTTAACAGAAACCATTATCAGTCTCGCTCTGCCAGAAATGTGCTTACCATTGGTTTTAGTTATGCAGATAAATGATGGACACTGGCTCTGGAATTGAAAAGCTGATGACAAAACGGCCTTGGTTATAACAATATAAAGGATGGTTACAAAACTGTTAGAACAACCATTGTTTGATCTAATGTTAATTTTGATGGATTACTGCGTTCACCACAACAGTTTGGAAACAACAAGGGCATACAGTGCAAGACAAGTGATACATCTTCAAGCTCTTTAAGGTACCAAAAAATACTTCCAACCCACCTGTGACATAGAGGTCTTCAGTTTTGTATACACACATACAATGTCAATACTCATACAAGAACTTTTACATTTAAGTATTCCCACTTCTTCTTTATCAGACAATGCAGATTCATTCAAATAAAAACAATGTATATTTAGTTAAGAGACATTTCAGCAAAAAACTAAACCCCAAATGACTTCTATGCATTTACTCACCAACATGCAACAGAGATGGTGTTTCAATCCAGTAATACCAGCTCAAAGGTCAGTACTGTTCTTCCAAACACAAAGAACAAAGAAGAGAAAAGCCTGTAGAAAAGGAGGCTCAAGGGAGATGTTATCGCTCTCTAGAACTACCTGAAAGAAGGTTGTAGCGAGGTAGGGATCGGTCTCTTCTCCCAAGTAACAAGCAATAGGACAAGAGGAAACAGCCTCAAGTTGCACCAGGGGAGATTTAGATTGGGTATTAGGAAAAATTTCTTCACTGAAAGGGTTGTCAAGCACAGGAACAGGCTTCCAAGGGAAGTGGTTGAGTCACCATCCCTGAGGTATTGAAAAGACACATAGATCTAGTGCTGAGGGACATGGTGAATTTGGCAGTGCTAGGTTAATAGCCGGGCTTGATGATCTCAAAGGTCTTTTTCAATCTAAATGATTCTACAATTATAAGTGGCAGAAGCCATTTCCCTTACAGAGCTACTTCTACAAATGCCATCCCTATCTTATCTTAAGGGCATATTTTTCCATTAATACTCGCTTTTCATGGAAAACTACTACTAATTGGCAAGTAGGAGAGATCCTACTGCCTAGGCCTGATGCTTTTGACATCCTTAACTAGAAACACATAATTTTCTGCTGTCAGAGAAACCTCCTTGCCTAGGAGGAATTTGCTTATGGGAGTAACTGTTTTTTTATTGAGCTCCATGTTCTTCAACACATGAATTCAAATTAGTAAGAAGTCTGAGACGCTAATAATGAAGTGACCCAAGAAAATATGACACTGGAAAAATAAAATCATCATCATCTCCAGGAATTTGAAGTTTTAAACTAATATTGCTATTCATCTATGTAATGGAGGCAGCACTGACCATATTTTAATCATTATCTCCCAACCTCTTTATCCTCCATTACAATTACTCAGTAACTTAATGTGAAGTGGTGGTTGCTTATTTATATTTGAGCAGGAGACTTTCTAAAAATATCAGGAAGCAGAGTAACATGTGCTTGCACAGATTTTCCTTATATTATACAATTTTTCATTATATCAAAAGCGGCATGGAATATTTTTCCTTCTGTAAACCTTACAGAAAAAAATTGTTCATATCTCCGTGAAGATACACTGGCATTTCTTTCCATATTTTGGTACTCTACTGTAAAATAACAGGGAAGATTTATTTCAGCATTAGCGAATACTTTAGAATTTCCTTTTTTTTTTTTTTTTGATATGACATAAGCCTTCTCTTTTTTTCTCTGTTGTAGAAAATAAGAATGGAAAGATGAAACAAAGAATTAGTCATCTGGATGCATGCATGTACACACCCACTGCACATAAGATATATGCCCATGTATACGTTTGTGTATTCATCTGCTGTTTTCCTACCACTGAATACAAGACAAAAATCCTCCATGATACCTTGCTGCAGCTTTGCAATTTATGGGGGAGACCAATGTAGCTCAACAGCCAAATCCTACCAGCTCAGACATCAAAGATCGGCCAAACATCTATTCTCCCTCCTGATGTCATAACCCTGTTATATCTCATAACTCTCATTAAATCATATTCTCATATTACCTTAGAATCATAGAATGGTTAGAGTTGGAAGGGACCTTAAAGATCATCGAGTTCCAACCCCCCTGCAATGGATGGGAACACGTGCCACTAGAGCAGGTTGCTCAAAGCCCCATCCAGCCTGGCCTTAAACACTTCCAGGGATGGGGCATCTACAACTTCCCTGGGCAACCTGTTCCAGTGCCTCACCACCCTCACAGTAAAGAATTTCTTCCTAATATCTAATCTAAATCTCCCCTCCTCCAATTTAAAACCGTTACCCCTTGTCCTGTCACCTCCCCTAAAAAACAATTTTGAAAAAAAATAAAATCGAAACTTAGAATATTTTGTTCTTCAACAAATCACGTATTTTCAAGCCTAAAAATATAATCAAGGAAGCTGTAATACTAAAGATCTTTCACAGGATCTCCTAGTAATCTAGCTATCTAGAAGACCTAGATCAAACTCTCCTTTGCTTAATTTAAAAAAAAAAAAAAAGCAAAACCAAACCACTAATATTTAGGGAAAATATGCAAAATGTTTACCATATCTCTGGGTATAAGTACAACATTCAAACAGTTTTAAAAACAATGGGGAAAAATGAGTAACAAAGTCTCCTTATAAGCACATGAGCATATTTACCTGAGATCTACCATAAATAAAGGCATTCCATGGAAAACTCTGCAAAACAACATTCATTTCTCTTACAGGTGCTTGGAAATCTCTATGAGCGCAGAAATATGAGGACTGTAACTAGCTCAGGTAGCCAGCTATACCTCTATGCGAGAGTCAACAGGTAAAGTGACCAGGGCCAGAATACACGCAGAGCCTGAGAGGGAGCCTGTATACTAAGGCTAGAGATCCCTTAGAGATACACAAGCAACATGCATTCCTGTAAAAGCGCTGGTGCCCAGTCCATGCTCATGCCAGAAATCTGAACACAGTCCAAGATGTCTCTTATTACCTCCATACTCATTTCTCTTTTCTAAAAAAGGAAAAAAAAAAAAAACAACAAAATTCCCCCCCCACAAACAAACAAACAAACAAACGAAAAGTGTATCTGACATACAGAAAGGATACAGCTAACTAAAAATTAAGCAAAACTAAGCATTTCACAGACAGAGCCCTGTGAGGAAGTTTCAAATACGAGTCAAGAGTTTTGAAGTCAATTGGCTCAAAATTCTTAATTATGGTATTTATAATCTTTGAGTAACAATGTACTAATTCTTCTAGGTAAGAAAGGCAGATGGAGGCACTTCCCCTGCTCAAGTTTTTCTGCAGCTGTAACTTTGCATTCCAATTAGATCAATGTAAAATCTTAACCAGGATATAGTATAGATAAATCTAATAACATTCTATACCTTCTTATACAGAAAGACTGTTAAGAACATGGCTATTTAAACTACTCTATGGTACTTTAAGAATATGAACGTGCAAGAAGGTGATTTATCGGAAACAAAGATATGAATTTAATGAGTCAAAAGCAGGCTGGACTGTATGCACATCATGCTATTTTCTGCTTGTATCACACAAATACTTGCAGCTATTTTATATCAACTGTTTTCTATTATAACACACATGGAGCAACGCTCTTCTGAAAGCAGTATGTCAATTTGAAGTTTAAAACTCCAAGCATTCTCTGAGCACTGCACTTGAAGTAACACAGCTGACACCTGGAAAGATATTTTTACAAAGTGCTAACTTACACATACCTGTAGTAAGTTACTAGTATTTCAGTACTGACCATGTCTATCTCTCCAAAGCAAAAGTTTGCTTGTAAAATGTGAGGAACAGCCTTAAGCTTAGCAGCACAAATGGTCCAACTGTAGTGGAAAAACTTCAGTGCACACTAGCTCTCAGGATAGTAATATGGTTGTGAACAGATCCCTGAAAGTCAAACTAGCTGAGGTAGCATCAGCAGCAAAAAGTATGCCTGCAATTTCACCTTTATTTTGCTTTGCAGAATTGCCAATTGATTGCAACAGGAGAACTGTAAAGCAAATGCTGAATACTTCCAACAAAAGCCTATCCTTCATATCCAGCAACCCCTGCAGTGACTACGAGCTGATTAATAAACATGTAATTGTAAAATGTGTAAAAAAAACCCAGCTTATTCTGAAGACTGAAAACACAAAAAAAAATTACTGAAATTAGTAAATAAGTGTAACTGACAAAAAAAACATATAGTCCCGCTGCATCTGTGATCAGCTAGCTAAAAGGTTAATTGATTTAATCTAAAATTGTTCAAGACAATGCTCAAGGTATTAGGTGTTGTTCAGATGAATGATCTCTGTTACGAAGAGGTCACGTACAGAGAACAGACAGACAGGTTAAGAAAGGGTTTAGTTTATGAAGCATAAGTTTCATGGTGTCTAGCTAAATAAAAGTTTTTAAAATAACTTCAATGTATAGAGTATGAGCCTTGCTGCCTAATTTATGGAAACTGAACTGCACATCAGAAGAACCAGAAGTTGTGTATGAGACACAGGAATACAGGTCATTCCACAAAGCCAAGACAGTCTTGTGAAAATCCATAGCAGCCCTACTTAAAGACTGATTTGGATATCAAGCTTCAAGTCCAAACAAGTCCCTTTGTTTTTTTCTTTTAAACTTGGTGCTTCCCTGGAAAATTACTTTTCAGTGACTTTCTTAGAGCTATTAATTACATATCTGTAACATTAATCATTATTCTTAAGCATTTTGCAATACATTGCAGAGATATGGTGTCATGTGTCCTTTGCAACCTGTGTAACGTTAACAGGTGCTACTTGGCACAAAGCAATATGAAAAACAAAATATGATCACAAACAGAACCTAAGAAAATTATTTTTTTATTTGATTGTTCTCAGCAGGACAGCTCATATACCAAAGAGTGTTTTAAGGAGAGAAATACATCATTAAGGATTTACAACTTCAACTGCTTGAGTGGGCTCCAGGAACTCGTAGTCTCTCCCCTACTAGCTAAGAGAGGGTTCAGTTCTTCAAATCCTTATCTACTGCAGGCTTTCACCACGCTATAGCAGAATTTGGTTATCAGCTACTTACACGAATTTTAGTTATCAAGAGCTAACTTCAGTAACCAAGTTCTGACTTATGGTTTGTAACGCTCAGCCTCATTTTTGGTGGTAAAGTTTATTAAGCCTGGTTGCTTGAAACCAGAACCATAACTCTGCATCTAGCAGGAACTGTGTAAATATCTTGCACGTGGCAGTAATTTTTCCAATTTGAGAAAGACAGTACTGTGCTACAAGCAGCAATATCCACACAGATATTAATCTCTTGCTTTCTCTGGAGAGGTTACTTTCATCCTACAGTTATGGTGACTGGCCCTTGATGTCAATTTATTTAATTTAACAGTTTAAAATGCAAGAATATAATTTTACTTTAGGGAAAAAAAATGAACTGCTAGAAAATGGGCAAGTGAAACAAGAAAGGAGACTAAATATTCATGCAGAACCAACCACGAGATTTTGAGAGTAATGTTTCTGATGAAATAATAGTAACAACAACTCTGTTGCTCTCTATTGAAAGGGAAATGTCACGATGCAGCAGCCACAGCAGTGATAACAGGACATACAGCAAATCCAGGCAGTAAATTAGTTGTCTTAGATTTATGGGTTCCTAAAAGAATCTATTAGAATATATTGGAAGAGGGCAGACAGCATTGCTTAGTGGAGGTGGAATATAGTAAGTGCAAACATTCCTTATTCAGCATTAAAAAAAATATTATATATATTTACGTATGTCCATCCCACTAAAAAAGCTCAAATTATCTTAGCTTAAAGAAATACAACTGAATTTTTAGAGTGGGGAAAAAAAAAACAATGCCCTCTTGTTTTCTTAAACAATATTAACACAAGGTTGACAGTTACTATGTGCAATTTAGAAGGGAAGAACATAGCAGATTTATAACTCATTCAAGTCTGGCTGTTCAGACAAAAGCTGAAGTAAAATTAGCATTTAGTAAAACAAATGGACTATAAATATATTAAAAAATGCTATCCTTAAGAAGAAATATCTGCAATTGATGTAATAGAACACAGGGTGTTTACTAGTTTACAGCTGGCAAACATATTTGATATCTACAACATACAGCAGCAATTTCTTTACAACATTTGAACAGCAGTTTTTCATTGGATCTCTGCAGGGAAGGACTTGAGCATTACTATTTACATTCTACACCATTTAGAGAAGTCACCACCATATTTCCACACCTGAAAAACTTTAGCATGATGAAAGAAATGGGCAATTAACTCAAATATTTTGCCGTTGTCAGCTTCCATTTTGTGAAGACAAACAGTGGCTGGGAAAAGTGTGGTGAGCAGATGAGTAGTGCGTTAAACTGCTCTGCAATTATCAATATTGTAAAAAATTTCAGTTATCTTTTAAGATTACTTTTGATAAAAAACTTTCACTTTTTTTTTGTTTATTTTGCAGAAAAAGAATACAATATTGCATACAAATCAGTCTTGGGTTGCCTATCTTACTTACACAGATGACTTGAACAGTTAATGCTCTAGATGCAACAAAAAACAAAAATCAAAGCCAGCCATCCATTTGAGGAAAACTCAAACCTTTCTCCCCCTGCTCTTCTCTCAGAAAAAAAAAGAGTTGAAGAAAACACTACTATCATTGCTACATTGCTACTACATACATGTATTTTATCATAATACAATTTGTCTACATTATTATATTTTACTGACTATGTAAAGGAACTCAGCATTAAGTTCAGTGAAATGCTTTGCTTTGTGGATGTGTCTTACTGTAACTGGTGAAACACACCAAAACTTTCAGGTGTTCAGCTCCTATTTTAATGCTGAAACAACTGGCCAAATATTTAAAGCACTCAACACACTGTACACACCCCAAAGCAGGAGTTCTTGAAATTCAGTGACAAGAACTATTCCCCCCCAAAAAATCTAAGTCCTTAGCTTCTCTGGAATCTTGCCAATTAAGAAGATAAGCCCACCACCACCAAGGCAAGGACTTGTTACTCTAGCCAGACTCAAAAACGTGGTTAGTGGTGAGGAAGCTGAGATCTGTCCAGATCTGTCATACATCCCTTTACCAGAAATGTACAGTAATATGCCCTTGTTTTCTGAGAAGAAGATCAGGAGATACCATCAGACAGCTGGTCATTTAAGATAGTCTGGGACACTGCACATAACTAATGTTCTTTCAATCCAGCATTGAATGGAGAAATTTAATTCCAGGTCAGATGGGCAAGTTTTCCAGAAATGCCCATCGGTCTTGGCTCTACCATTCTCTGAATCAGTAACTTACACTGTAAGCACTTGGTGAAAGCATACCCAAAATTTATCAGGCTTACTTGGAAATGTAGTTTCTTTATGATAGACAGGGTCACAGAATCCGTATTTCCTATGAACAAATAATATTATTCAGATGCTGAAAGATGGGGTGAAGAACACCAGGTTTCCAGAACTGGCACTATTCATAGATTCATAGATTGGTCCAGGCTGGAAGGGACCTCCAAAGGTCATCTAGTCCGACCTCCCCGCAGTCAGCAGGGACACCTCCTACTAGACCAGGTTGCCCAGGGCCTCGTCGAGCTTCACCTTGAATATTCACTCATGTATTATTTCATCTAACTATTCTCAGAGATCTAATCTTGCTCAAGGGATGCCACATAGAATCCACTCCATCACCTAGACAAACTTAATAGTTATGTTTTACAATAAGCTCACCAGTGATGCAAAAATGAAAATTATTAAAGGCAGCCAGACTGATACTCTCACTCAAAAATGCTGCAGCAGTTGGTCTGCTCTTCCATAATTTTCCTATTGCTTGGTTTGCTCTGAGTCACTGATTGTTTGGAAGATCAGCCAATACGTATACTGACAAGGCTAAAATGAGAGCATCAACAGGATAGTGCTCCTGAAGCACGGTTAGAGAATAACTAGTGTGTCTTCAATTAATGCTTTTCATGGGGACAATTTCCAATCTATCATACATCTCATTCATTTGCAGAGCTATTCTGACAGAAACAGAGAGTTTAAGGCAAGGGCAGAACTGTATTGTCATAGGATCCAATTAAAAAAATAATTCAACATAACTGACGTAGCATTTAAGGCTATGATATTTTTCTGTTTCCCTAACTGTGTTTAATTACCTGTTGTCCTGGTTTGAGGTAAAACAGAACTACTTTTCTGTTCAGTAATTTTGCTTTTTTAGCTGGGCCTCTTCTAACTAACTAAACCCTGAAATTAACAGCATATTGTTCAGAAACTGTTCACTCTCACAGAGATAAGACTTGATTATATCAAGGAGTGGTATGCAGACAGGCCCTTGCTTATACTTATTGCTATAACAACCAAGGTCAGGTAAATTTGTTATTTGCCCCATTGGAGGGTCAGAAGTGGAAAAGCGTAGAGGGCTCACACCTGTGGGGAGGAGCGGACAGGACAGGTGACCCAAAACTGACCAACAGGGTATTCCATCCCATCTGCATCACGCTCAGTATAAAAGCTGAGGGATCAAAGGGTCAACTCTCTTTCTTCAACGGCCAATGACCGAGGAGAACCTTGTCTGTTCATCTGCCTTTAATCTGGGTCCAAGCATTCCTGACTCCAGATCCGGAATCCAGCTCCAGTCCATCACCGAGTCCAGTCTGGGACTTTTCCCTGTGCCTGCTGGTGATGGTGATCATCATCCTGGGAGCTCAATCTGGATTTGTATATATTGTATACTTTTTTCTTTTTTTATTATTTTCTTCTTATTATTTATTATTTCATTATTTATTAATATTTTCATTAGTTTAATTTTTTTCTAAACTCATAAATCTCTTTATCTCTTCCTCTCCTCTCTTTTTTGTAGAGGGGGGAGGGAGGGGCCATCTGTCATTCTGATTGGTCAATCCAGTCAAAACCATGATACCTGTGCATGCTTACTTGCCACAGACAGTGAATGTTCAGTAGTCCAGAAGAATCCTCTGTCTTCAGTGCTTTGCTTCTGAAGAAGCTTTCATTCAGAGATTTCAGAATAGACACATTCTGAATTCACACTACATTCACCAATGGAGAACCAAAGTGATGCATTTTAATATACAACCACAGAACAATTCACTACAATTAAAAGCAACTTCTCTATGAGAAGCTTCCTGAAATAATGGAATTTTTCTCACAGTTCATTCTCCAGCAACCCTCCACTGCCAACTCTATATTTCTTAGCACCTAAATGTGGTTTCTAAAACGTGCTTTACATCATCTTTAATTGAAATCAGTCAGGAGAAGGTGGCAGGGGTGAGATGGTATTTCCAAAATATCTGAAATAAGAAGTTCCAAAATCTTTCAAGTTCAAGAATTTCTCAAAGGAAAGCTAGCTTCACGTACATATATGTGCATATCTATTTTTCACTCTAAGGAAAAGAATCACAAGGAATTGAGCTATTCCATACCCATTCCAAAGCCATTCCAAAGCCATTATCCTGTTGGTCAAGTAAATCTGGAAGATATTGAAGTTCTATGAATTTAATGCAAACTGGGTAGGAAAGAGTGTCGTTCCCCCTCCCCCCACAGTTTACCCATCCTAAACAGGAGTTAGGTGTCAACCACCAGCTCATGCTCTGTCCATCCAGGCAGCTGGCCAACCGGCACATACACTCACCAGCCAAGCTGCTCGCCCACTGCATGCAACAGGCTGTGGCTGCTGCGACACACTTACTGACTCCTGCCCTGCCAGCAGTTAGGGGAAGGAGTAGATGACATGGAAATGGAAGCAAGAAATTCAGGAGAGCGGGGAAAGTGCCAGAGCTGCAGCAATGGGGTCAGTACAGACAACTTTGTGGAAACTAGGCTTTGGCTGCTTACTGTCAATCAGCCATGAAAAAGCTTTACTTGCAATGCAGACCCTCTTAGACGGCTGTATACAGCTGCTATACTTCAAAAAAGAGTAACTTTTTAAAAAATTCCTTTTACTTCAGGAAGATTTGAAGGCACATCTGGTGAAAAAGATGGTACTAAACAATTTGATAAATGTCTATGCTAAAAGGACAGCAGGTTTTTTAATGCTCAATTTAATAGTCATATTTCTAAAAACCATGACATGAGGGAAAAAGTTCCTACAAAACACATGACTACATGGCTACAGTAGAAGTAATCATGTAGTTTGTGATGCTCAAACAATTTGTAAGAAAAATATTTCTAGCAAGAAATCTGTGCTATGGACTTGACATTATTATGTTTAATTTGTATAAAAGTCATTTCAAATTAGTCATATTGCAAATCCCTGTAAGAGGGAGTGCTAAAACTGAATTTATTTGTATTTCAAATCTGCATCTTTCACATGTGCTCCCACAAACTCACCCATATATATATATAGTAATACAATCCCTGCACTTTACTTGATAAGCGTTTATACATTAGTTTTCTTTTCACATTTCCCGCAGAACAAGGCCATATCTACCACACACTGTAAAAACGCAATACTCATGAAAAATTGTTCCTTCAGAGGGTTCTGTACTATTCCAGTCATAGCACATTTAGATACCAGCTCATCTTCACAAAGGCACTTTAGTTTGAGCAGTTACCCCTTTTTTCTTTTCATGCGCAGAAGTGAGGTAGAGAGACAAGAAGAATGAAACTACTAAGTTTACACACAAACATTAGGTATAAAACAAATTCAAGCCACAAGAATTCACCACTCATCTAAAGCTCAGCTACCAAACATGATTTCCATCAGTGCCCTTATGCAAATCTAGCCAGAGGTGTCTAACGCTGTACAGCACATTCTGTGACCAGATGGAAACATCTTGCTTTAATATACAATTTAGTGGCAAAAGCAATACAGAACTCAATGCTTTAAAACTGCATTCAACTTTTTTAAAGCCAGAAAAAATCTCATTTTATAATTCAAATCTGTATTTTGACACACTATTTAGTATTTGCAAAATATGAGTAGCTACAGAAATGCCATAAGCATTTGCTTTTCTAAAACACGAGTTCTGTTCTAGCCTGAGAGAAGACTCCGTCTCATTCACAGATAGGGATGTCATAATTTTGTCTGGAGGAAACTGTAACATGTTCACCTCATTCCTTCTTCTGGAATTTCCTAACTTTATCTCTAAACCTGTACCATGAATATTTTGCCCCTTTATAATGCCCTCTAACACGTACAAAGTTGGATGCAGAGTCAAACTCGCCCCAGCTTCAGCCAGTCTGTGGGTTTCAAATATTCAGGTCTGCCATTTCAACTGATAGAGTGAGTAACTGTTATGAAATGGTTCTTGCGCAGCTCTATTGCTCAGTGTGAAAAATGTGAAGCCTGAGGTTTAACTCTCAGTTTACTATGAAAGCAAGTTCAACTCTTCTGTCACATTCCTTTGCCACTGTCTTTAAACCCACTCAATCTACAATCAGCCCCTCATCCTCACGCAGGTGAGGGCAAATGGCACATTCATTTCAGACAAAATCTTATTGTCTGAAATGTCTTGAAATGAAATGAAGTGTCTTTAACCTGACTATGAACACTGAGATTAACAGTTTCAGAAGCACACAGCAGGGCAAAACCTTGTTTTCCATTCTCTCACTTCATTCCACAAAGAATAAAACAGGAAGAAAAAATGTCTGATATTATAAGCAATTGAAAACAGAATTATTAAATAATAAGTATTTTTAAAAAAAACTTGAAGGAATGAAATGTAACTTTTTTTTTTTTCTTCAAATATGTCATACATTGTATGATATATCTTATAATATATATCTAAATGCACTTTGAACACTCAGTCCTACAAGCTCATACATGTCTGGTGGTTATAAAGCCATCAGATTAGTGACAGCAGTGAAAGACAAAGTGACAAATTTACAAGCGTGTACTGGAACAAATGTAAGGTTACACATGCAGTACCCATTTTATTCCTTCAGGCATGCTTCTTTAATTATATGATTACATACTTCACTGTTGGAGAATGTGTTCAGTTTGCCACTTGAATGTCACCTAGTAGAAAAAAAAATACAAAGAATTATCATTTTAATCATCACTCTTCAAGTGATTACCTTTTACTTAATGAAAGTATTCCTGCAAATCTCTACCAGTCTCCCATTTCATTCATTTCACATGCTCTGCTGTGCTCCATACAGGCTGAAAGAAACTCTCTGTTATACAGGCATCCTTTTGTACTAATTCCACATTTTTAACATGGTACCTAATTTCAACCAAAACTAAAGCATCTCCCTGCAGAGACTTTCAGGTGGTTTGTCTTTATCTCAACTTCATTCACATAACAAAAACAGCACTCTAAGATAAATTACTGATAATGCAACAGAATGTACTTGAGAGATCAATTTAGAGAATGGATCCATCTGCATTACAGCAAAGCACCATCAGATAACAGCGCTCTGAATTTTGTTTGGGATTCTGTACACTGATAGGAATTCCTTTCACTTCTGCCAATAATTTTGCTCAAGCCCCAGGGCGGAGAGGGGGACCTGGACAGGCTGGAGAGGTGGGCCCAGATGAACCTCATGAGGTTCAACAAAAGCAAGTGCAGGGTCCTGCACCTGGGCCGAAACAATCCTCGGTATAAATAGAGACTGGGGGATGAGGTATTAGAAAGCAGCCCTGAGGAAAGGGACTTGGGGGTGCTGATGGACGAGAAGCTGGACATGAGCAGGCAGTGTGCACTTGCAGCCCAGAAGGCCAATCGCATCCTGGGCTGCATCAAAAGAAGTGTTGCCGGCAGATCCAGAGAGGTGATTCTGCCACTTTCCTCTGCTCTGCTGAGACCTCACCTGGAGTACTGTGTGCAGGTCTGGAGCCCTCGATATAGAAAGGACATGGACCTGATGGAGCGGGTCCAGAGGAGGGCCACTAAAATGATCAGGGGGCTGGAGCACCTCTGCTATGAGGACAGGCTGAGGGAGCTGGGGTTGTTCAGCCTGGAGAAGAGGAGGCTCCGGGGAGACCTCATAACGGCCTCCCAGTAGCTGAGGGGGGCCTACAGGAAGGCTGGGGAGGGTCTGTTTCCAAAGGCCTGCAGGGACAGGACGAGGGGCAATGGTTTGCAGTTGGAGAAGGGGAGATTTAGATTGGATATTAGGAAAAAGTTCTTTACTGTGAGGGTGGTGGAACACTGGAACAGGTTGCCCAGGGAGGTGGTTGAGGCCCCTTCCCTCGAGATATTCAAGGTGAAGCTCGACGAGGCCCTGGGCAACCTGGTCTAGTTGGGGGTGTCCCTGCTGACTGCGGGGAGGTCAGACTAGATGACCTTTGGAGGTCCCTTCCTGCCTGGACCAGTCTATGAATCTATGAATCTAGGGATGTTTTCTCTTAACCTTTTATGGTATACCAATGGCTGTTCTATGTAATTCTCCAAAGTCAAAATTAGTAGTCTGCAACAAACACTACTCCTGATTTTACTTTATTTTGGTAAAGTTACCATTTTCCTTTTCAGAAAAGAACCACAAATATAGCCATCCAAACAAGAGGAGCAATTTCTGCGCATTTTCCACAATGTACAGAATTATAATATAGATGTTTTATAATGGGAACAATAACCAGTAAAAAGTCTTCAGTTCAAATTAATACAATTAATACTTCAATAACCAAATACTCTCCCATCAAATTACAGTGGGACAACAACAACTCTAAATTCAAAGCAATTCATTATATTAACCCGATAATTTCTGTAAGGATGGAAAAATACATTACTGTATTCTGCTGGCCCCTAAACAGCATTTCACAATGAAATTAAACTATACATTAGCATGGTTTGACCAATTCATTATTTTGACTGATGCCAACTCTGAAACGTTGACACTTTGGAACATGTTCATATATGCTACATACAGTCAGAAAATATTAATTCATAAAACTGGACTAAACATGTTTTCAAAGAAGCAGTATGAAGAAAGGCATGCGTAGTTAGCACTTTTATCTCCCTAAAATCATGAAGATAATCAGAAAAGATTTCATCCCTCTGGGCAACACACAACTCTCCTCTCCTTTTCTTTGACCAGTTTATTTCTCAAGTACCAGGCAAGCAGGCATCCACCTCTTCTCTTGAGAGACTGTTCTGCAGCACATCCCTCTAAGGACAGGTCCAGTTCTCATTTGCACAGGCTCAAAATTCCACTGCCAGCTGTAAGCCACTGATGGATCACCCTGCAGGGGAAGGCTTCCTCCAGAGGACTGATTTGATCAGTGTCTTCGAGACTGGACTCATGCTAGCAGCACAGTTTGAAGACACTGGCAACAACACACAGCATCACACTAATTACAGCTGTAATACATAGTTTCATCACACGGAAGAATGTGCTTATCTTAGGAAACCTCTTCTCTGCTCTGTACTAGCTTTGTCAATATAAAAGGAATTTTATGTGATCTTTACTAACTACAGAACCGCATATTCCAAAACTAAAACCAAAACAAACAAGAACCCCACAAACCCACAGAATCCAAAATTCTGCTTTATATTTTCCACAAATAAGGTAGAAGTGGCATAGTAAGTATCCCTCTTTATGTATACAAATTCTAAACATTCTTTTTCTGACAAAAAGCACGATGCCAAAAAACAGGGGCAAACTCAGGGATGTTATTTTCAACAGGAAAATAAACAATCACCAAACCATTCATAACAGGTGTGAACTAGCTTCTTGGGCCAGATCTACACGGATCTGCTCACCTGAGTCTGTACTTTTCATGATCCACTGAACTCCAGACAAGTATGGGCATTTTTCCACACAGCTTAATTTTGCTTAGAAAAAGTTCCACAATAGAGAAATAAAAATTTCCATAATGGACTATACTTTTAATTCTACATCTTGACTTTCACAGAACTTACCTTTTTCTATATTATAAGATGCTTGAAATCTCATCTGTTTGGCTTATGGCATTGTATGCCTTATACTGTTATATATTTATCAATAAATATATATCTGTATTCCAGAAAATGTTACAGTGGATATTTCAATTACCATTATAAATATTGATTCACTTTCAATCTTCTTAAGCTCTTGGCCTGCCTGATACCTTACTGCAATGAATTCCACAGGTTATGTGCTGCATAAAGACATACTCACAAGTGTCAAATTAATATCTTTTGCTTGAAATTCATTTCAAGTTAACACTGCATACACCTTTCCCCCCACAATTAATCATAACAAGTTTTATTAGATATCTGCCTTCTCTTTGGATCCAATTAAAACAGCTATTTCTTGAGAATTTCTCTATTATTTTCATATTCAGTTAGCCTCAGTGTAATCTGTAGAAAATAAATGAGAATTTTCAAATGTGTTGACCAACTTCTTAATTACAGAACAGCTTTATGATTTTGTTTAATAATGAAAAGTAAAATTCAATATGGGAAATAAAAAAAAATAGGTGTAAAAGGGGAATAAATAAATCTGTTCTTTAAAAGAAATTAAACTAACTGACCTTTATTTATTATCATCAAATAACTGGATAAAAGTTTTGAATTGTAGTGTTCAAAAATTCTTAGGCTCTGCCTGATGACAGCTGGAAGTATGAAAGAGGCTCTTGAAGCTACATTTCTGAAAACTGTCCTAAATGTAACATTTTTCTTTTAATTCAAAATAATTAATTGACCAGAAGTTACAAAGTCTTTCAAGTATGCCTACACATACTAAATTACTCTGTCCTTGTAAAAGCAAAAGGCGTTATTCTTGACCTTTGTTTGCTAAACAAATAATTTTTTCTTTTCTGGACCCTTGGTAGGCTGATCTCACAACTGCAGTGACGGGGGAAAGTGCTGTGCTCACTGCAGGGTTCAGGGCAGGGGTTCAGACACTCCCTCATCCACACAGCAACAACAGACCAGCTGCACATCAGCTGAAATGGGCTGCTGTGTACTGAAAACCAGAATTTAAAGTTGACAAGGCGGCTAGCTCTCATCATGGCCGGTTCACATTTAGGCTGGAAAAGAGGAGCACAGAGTGATGTACATTACGGTCATCAACTCTCAGCTGTCTTCCAGCAGGTAGCCATTCGACCCATCTCCCCCATGCAAATACTTCAACACTAAAAAACTAGTTTGAGCATAGGATCATTTTTCTCCTTCACTATTAACCGTCTAGTACAACTTGATTCAGTGCAACTGTTAGCTGGCCCCACCACTGATTAAATCTTTTGGATGAAATTCATTTATAAAATATTAAAGTACTTTATAACAATTTTCAGAGCTGTAAAATTACCTAGTCTATACCACATACTCAAACTAAAACAGTAAATGATACAACAGTAAGTACGTACAACGACACTGTAAATATCAATGGCGTTTAAAAGAGGTGTCTGCACTGGTGTATGCTTCTACTATTGAAGTATCTGACAAAGCAATATACAGTACTGATTAAATACTATCTTCAGCTATGAAAGTGAAAAATCAATTGGACATTTGTGTAACAGCACTGTTTCAGAATCAAAAATAGTTGATGTTATGATTTTCTTGTTCTTCACGATAACTGCACTCAAAATACCAAACTAAATTCAGATTGTCTGTCTTTCTCATAATGATAAATAAAATTCAGTCTTTCTTATAATGACGGCTGTCAGGCCGCACTCTGAAACTGTTAAACAGCTGGAATCGGAACTTGGTCTAACCTTATCCCACAGTCACAATAAAATTGTCCATACTAAAGAGAAAACTGTTTTGTGAAGACAAGATTTTTCTCCTTACAAGGTAAGCTTGTGACTGCAACAAAACCCAGTAAGACTTCAACTTCACTAAAAGCATCAGTATTTCCTTTCCTATAGCACGGCTCACCCTCATCTTACCTCTACACTCACAGAATGTCAGTGCACTGACACCATGCAAAATCATACAAACTTTTCCCCCCTCTCCTGCATGGGCAAAAGAGGAAGAGATATCCAAAATCCAACAGTAACGATTCAAGCCACATCACCTCGTACACTCTGTGAATGCTGCCTGTTACTGAGCCATAACCACATGGCTCAGAGAACAGTGAACACATTAGAAAAACACTCCTTCTAGAACGAATGCACCAAAGGCAGCTCATAGAAAACCTATGGACTGAAGCAGAATGTCTCACAAGAAGTCATTTCTGAATGAGTTCTCTGCTTACAACCTGTATCTGGAGACCCATGGACCGCATTCACTTCAACTCAAGGAGTTTCCTGCTTCAGTTTGAGGGTGGAGGAAATAGCAAAGTAAATTAACCTCTACTAAGCTAACAGACTCAAAACAAAAATAATCATATTTTTTTTCATATCTAATCTGACGATTACTTCAAGGGTTTTAATCTGTTTTTCTGTGGTAACAGATATTTCGTCACAGAGTCTGAGCACTACAGAGATCACTTAAATACTGGGTTTACACCAAAAATTAACTCTGGCTTATTTACTAATGTTGGTGTCCATGTTGAAAGTGCATGATGCTATGCAGCCCTAAAAGTCAATACCTACAGGGTGGTATATCTAACTATCTTAATTTTAATTGCTATCAGACTTTTACTCTAATTACTTACCTCAAACTTACCCAAACCCCAAGGTTTTTCAGTTACACTTTGAATTAAGTGATTCAGATAAGAAATTAATTGCAATATAATTAGATACTTACAGTCAGTTAAATACTAATTGAAGGTCTTACTTGAAACTAAGTGCTACTGATTTTTCTAATGAAAAGGCAAACAAAAGACAAAGAAAGACAAAGAAAAATATCAGGCTTTTTTTTTTTTTTTTAGCAGCCACTTTGTATGTTGCTCTGTGATCTTCTTGCTAAAAAGAAAACTTCATAATATTTTCTCACAGAAGATGTCTACTCAAAGAGCACTGTGGTTGAAAAGTAACGGGTATCTTAAAGTTACAAAAATTACCTCTAAGGAAACTAATTGCCCTGAAGAACGTCATGGAAATTAAACAGTACTATGATTATGAGCTGTGAGAAGGAAAAAAGTGCAGTGAAGATCTTCCAATAAGCAACCATATAGCATGTAATTTTCTCAGTGGAACGTATTTTCTTAAATTTTCTTAACCAAACAAATATAAAGAAATAAATGTAGTATTTTAATGGCATTGTACATGCTACCACCACAAAGACTGAAAATGAGTCATTTCACTTCCCTCAATTTTGCATTTGTACAAGCTCACTTTTTACTAAAGACTTATTCCCAAAACACACTGGCATAGGAGAAAGCAGAATCTTAGTCTAGAATATTTAGTAATTTAAAAGGGTATTATTATGCCTTTCCTTGAAAGTTTCAATTATTTGAATGGCCATAAAACAGCTCAAAACAGAGGGACACAAATCTGTCTTCTGACAACTATTCCCTTAATTATCATATATCATAAAGAATCCTTGGTGTTCTCAATAGTGGTGTAACTGAACAGTAAATTTCTCACATCGTTAAAGTGAGAGCAGGAGGAAAAGGGACAGTATTACCACTTGCAATATCTATCCATTCCTTTTACAGAAAAAAAGAGAGGCAAAATAAATTACTGTATTAAAGAGTTAAGATTATTTCCTTTGGCATCGCTGATGAAGTTATTCAAATTAATGACATTATGCACCAAGCGTACCTCTGACAGCACTTGTCTTTTTCATCAATGATAAATATAAACTGTGTATCTTTGCCTTTGTATGTCAACCTAACAAGAAAGAGTTATTATAAATAATAAAGAAACAAAATGACATCTGTTTTAATAGCACTTTTCCTGAATAGATATTAATATATTTTTTAAAATAGCTATAAAGATATTGTTACCTTTTTGACAGACACAAAAAACAAGACAATGAAGTGAAACAACTTAAATGTTACTCAACAGACCAAGGATATATTCACCCAGATCTGAAGTATTCTGAGAATTAATCTAGCATATTACTCACCAATTTACTTAATCACATCTGAGTGAAAGGACACTCTGGATTTATTGGTGCATTGTGGCTCAGAAAGCAACAATATTTTTAGACTCGTAAGCCCTCGCTATTTCTCTTAAGTCTATTTTTAAACTGAAAGCTCTTATTCACATTAAGATTACGGAATACAGACCTGCATCACTGCAGAATCTCATCTGGTTCAAAGTAATAAAGTACGTTGCACCTCTACAGAGTTAATTGCCTGCTACATCTGGTATTTCTGATCTAATAAAAAGGCAAAAACAATTCCAAGACCAGTGTGCCTAATAACCAGTTTTCCCCTTTCAGCAGTCTCTTTCAGTCAGCTTTGATTTTGTGCACATTATTAAAGAAAAGACTTACTCCAACAGAAGGCACCTAGATTAGCTCTTGAGACTTCATAAATGGGGAAGTTTTCTTCAGTGCTTCTTTCAGAGCTGACATAAATCCATAAGCTTTCAACAGAACAGGGTGCACACGTACATAAAATGGAGTATGAATCTGGATGAGCAGGCATCAGTGGCCTGCAGGAAATACCCAGCTGCTTTCCTGTCCACACCAGCAATGTGCAGTGGAATGTCAGGGTTTCCAAAAGCACAGCTTAATTGTCAAACAGAAAAAGGACAGGAAGCCTACACTACATCAACATCAAAGGCCTTCTGTTATTAAGGCAACACTGAATTTTCCCACACCAAAGATGAAGATGATCTGAAGCAAACAGAGTGTTATGCGGGAAGCAGTGCTGGGATGAGTGCTTGGCAGTATTCAGCACAGGTCTTGAAAAGAGCCACAAAAAAACCTCCAAGTATGCTAGACTATCCAGGGGGGGTGAGAATCTGCACATTAGCATGGTAGAGAACTTCAGAGGTTGTAATTTTTTCTCAAAGATACCTTTACATCCCTTTCTAGATACTTTTCGTTATCAGACTGCAATGGAATTGTAAAGTCTTATTCTATTTCTCCGCTCATAAAAGATGGAGACGTTACCATTTGTCTCAAAAAAAATATATCATTCTTGTTCCATGTCAGCAATTTTCAAGTATTAAAAAAAGATTCTGACTGTAAGGAAGTGAATTTTCTTCCAGATATGTCCAATATCAAATGACTAAAATTTCTATTAGCATATTTTCCTAGCATCTTTCCCATCATATAAAGACAAAAAGCGTAATGGAGCAAACATAATGCAAAATTCTTCACAGTACACTGCTTTCCATGAAGCAGTACTTAAATGGTTTTAAAAACAAAGAATAATGAAATTGCCTCTTGCCCTCTTCCCTCCCACAATGCACTCCAGAAATAATCCAAAACAGAGATACTTGAAATTGTATAAAGCCCAAATGGAGACAGAAAAAAACCAAACACCACAAAAAAACATATTAAAAGTCTTCCTAGTCCTATATTCTCAGAATCACAGTTGTTGGGTGTTGCCTGGATACGTCTCCTGTGCCATTTAAAAACCAGTGCCAAGTAAGGCACTGGCAAAAAACACCAGCTTGACTCTTCCATGCTCCTGACAAATGACATTGCCCACAGGACGCTTTTGTTCAAGATCTCTACATCTAGACACAGAGAGAGAAGCCCAAGCTGACTGAAAAACTCCATCAGGAAATCCTGGGGTCAGTGCTCTGTCTTTGTTCAAGCAACACTTCAACATCCTCTAAGAAATAAAATTCAGGTCTTTAGGATCTGGTTCTGCTCAGCACTTACCTTTAAATCCTGGAGTCACCAGGACCACAGTTACCCCAGGAAAGAGAAAAATTCTGCTTTCTTCACCTCTTGTCCTTGCAACTGGGGTTGGAGATCCCTGTAAAGGATTCAAAGAACATCCTACTCTTTTTTTCAAACCCTCAACAGGTACCAAAACTATAAAAATTAATCTCAGCTTTCCCTTAAGTTGCACTTTTCCCTCCTTCCAGTGGGAAATTGGAGAAAACCACTGATTGTGTTATGCCAAAATGCTTTGTCCTTTGTTCCAGCAAATCCCTTTGAGCATTTATATGAATGTCTGGTCTCAAAATGGTGGAGGAACCAGAACCAAAGCAGCAGACAGACTCATAGGGAGTTTAAAACTGTGCCAAGTGCTGCCAGCAATGTACAAAATTACTTTTAAAAACTCAGTTAATTAAGTATTAGAATAATAGACCTTTTGTATTCATGTAACTCAATAACATTTTCATTTAAAATATTTATTAAGCTTCCTTTGTGTTCATTTGCATTCAAAGATTTCAAAGAAAATGACAACAGCAATGTTTTGTCTAAATGATCCTCAACCGTTATGACTTATTGTAGCCTCTCTTTCATGCATATGCTTACAATAAGGCCAATTTCTGGGACGGTAATAAAAGAAATGGTAAGGGACTTACTCTCATTCTCTTGTGATATTTCTTCTCTCTAGACTATAAAACAAAGACTTCAGAAAAATGCATCACACCACTCATTTTTATGTGGTGACTACTATCATAGTCATTTTAATGCAATCACATTATTTACCATCTGTTCTTTATTTAGCCAAAATAGATTTTCTACATAGTTCATTTGGACACTTGAGACAAATAAGCTATTTATTCCTGTCAGTTTAATGTTTCAGCTACTAGAATTTTAAAAAGAATATCTTTTCCACCAGAAAATGTGCTCTCAGATATTCTCTAAAGTAATATATTTCTCAATAATGGTACCTTGTTTTATTGCCACCTTTTAAAAAAGAAATTACTTATGTTCTTTGCTCTTTTTCAAGGTCTTAGATCATAATACAAGAGCTTAAAAGACGCTTAGCACTGCATTTCAAAATTAACTCTGCCAAACAACTTTTCCAAGTTGACAAGTTTCTTGGATTTGCTTATTTGATAAAAGAAACTGTCCATACAAGTCAGTATTAATCACATAAAAGGAGAATCAGGGCCCACAATACACTACCCAAGAAGCTGTAATAAAAAGGTTTTATGCAGTGCATTTGATATGCAGATTAGAAGAGAGAAGAATTATAAATAAGGAGAACCCAATTTGACATTTTCCAATTAAAAAAAAAAAATTTAAAAACCAACCAATGATTATGTAATTGAAGGAGCAATGTGCTAAACAACAGGAAATGAGAGAGAAGGAACTCAACCCTGAGGCCTGACGGGAGCACAGCCAGGAGTGTGTGCGAACAACGGGGTAGTCAACAATTATGCCTGGTTTCTTACTGAAAACCTCAGGACAACCTTATTTTAAAGCTGCAGCTAGAAGGACTATTGTATTTCAAATAATAAATACAAATGAAAATAGCAGTAATAGAAAGGACTGACCACAACCGAAAATATTTTTGCTGGATTTGTTTTAAGATATTTCTATCTCTGGACACTAGATAATTTGTAACATATTAAAAGGGTACTATTATTTTCCACCACCATTTATTATTCAACAGAACTGATTTATACATACCTTTATTAAAACATCTGTCATACAACAGATGTACCATTTTACAGCACGCAAAGATGTTGATTAACATCATATATGGAGTCTTAAGTCTTGGACTTGGTGTACAATCATTTTGAAAAAGCAATTTCCCTTTTGCACATTTAGGTTTTGTCACAGCCAAAGGGGTGTGCTGCAATTTGAGTATGCCTGAAGCTCAGATTGCTGCAATCCCTTATCTTGAAACATTCAATCACCTCACTTGTCTGAAGAAACAGATGATACAATGCAATTCATACATACAAAAAGGTTTCGTATCACTCATGTTAACTATTACATATTAAAATGGAATTAAAACGCAAGCTATCATCATTTTAAAACCTGCATGGATCAAGAAATATTGAGAATACTTTGACAATGTATCGAGTTTGTTCAGGCAAAGCCTAGTGTTGAGTAAGCAAGAGGCCAACAGACAAGCCTATACGTATTCTTCATAAGGACAAAAAAGTCCCAGTTTCTCTGAAGTGACTCAACTGCTCGCACACTCTGCAGTTTGCACCGTACTGTCATTGCCCGATAGTTTATAACATTAGATAAGTTTCAGAGCTTTTTTGTTTTCTAAATCAGAGACACTGAGTGGCATAGGGCAGATTCTGGGAGTGAGTCTTTGAGAAAGTCTGAAGAGAACTGACACTTGGCCTTAAGCGAGTGATTCAGTTCCCTGTACCATTTTATTAGTATTGAAAAATGCAAAGACGATATAAAATTTCTTGATTTATCAATCTCTTAATTATTATGAGTAATATCACTCAAGACTAATTTTTAAGCTTCAGTTATATGGGTTTTGACTTATTTTTGTTTGTTTGTTTTGCTTGCTTGAGCTAGTGTTGTAACTATGCTGGGCAGACGTTCACTTTCCTTCAAAGCCATTTAAGTTGTTTTGTTAAAACCATTAAGATGGATATTTAGCAATTACAGTATGAAACTGGTTTATACTAATAGAGCTTCATTATAGCAGACAGATGAGGAATAGACAGGCAAATTCCACTTTCGATTATACCTTTCTTACTTAGTTTCTTAAGCAAATTGCACAGAATGTTAAGGTTTTCATTAAATAGTTTATACCAGATATTTAAAATTACAGAACTAAGCTGAGGTAAATTCAGCTGAAAAAGAAAATAATTTACATAAACTGTTCTCACATCTCTGTCCTGTACAGTTGTCTACACATAGAAAGCTTATCGCCAGGATAGGCCATATTTTGCTATTGAAAAATGCCAAAACCTGATCAATAAATTATAAACTTAAGGCCTGGGGTACTGAAAACTTTCTGAAGTACCCAGCTCTAGAACTCACCCTCTGGGTCACTGAGGTCTGTTCCTTGTAGATATTGAACCCAGAACATGAACCCAAACACATCTTGTATGCACCGTAATCCTCAAAAGACCTCACAGCATGCTTAAATATTAAGGCACTCTTAATATTTAGTTGCGTCTTTCCCCTCCAGGTTTGACTTAAGGAGGGTGAGGTGGCAGTGAGTGGAACAAACCAAAAAAACCTAACAGGACAATTATGAATAAGAAGCCTGGTCTTCCTCAAGTTGCTCTTACTTCTCTGTCCTTCATACAAATTTCTGAGCAAGTGCTTATGCTCTTAGCTTAGACACAGCAAACACCACAAGTTAACTAACTACACGGTACAGTTTCAGGCATGTTCAAAAGACCATAACTTATATCCCCGCTAAAAGGAGCTGCACTCACTGAGCTGTACTGCCTTTGGTGTAAATATTCCAAAAGTATGTTTGACTGTTCACTACTCCCTGTCAGAATCAGGACTGAACTTCTGTCATAGTTTAACCCCTGCAGGCAGCTCAGCCCCATCCAGCCACCCACTGACTCCCGCCTAGAGGGATGGGAAAGAGAATCAGAAGGGTAAAAGTGAGAAAACTCATGAGTTGAGATAAAGATAATTTAATAGGTAATGCAAAAGCTGTGCACGCAAGCAAAGCAAAACAAGGAATTCATTCACTGCTTCCCACCGGCAGGCAGGTGTTCAGCCATCTCCAGGAAAGCCAGGCTCCATAACACGTAACGGTTACTTGGGAAGACAAACACCATAACTCTGAACATCTCCCTCTTCCTTCTCCCTGCCGCCAGTTTTTATTGCTGTGCAGGCCACCATATGGTCTAGGATATCCCTTTGGCCAGTCAGCCGTCCCAGTTGTGGCCTCTGCCAGCTTTTTGCCCACCCCTCGCATACTCCCTGGAAGGAAAGGGTGAGAAGCAGAAAAGGCCTTCGCACTACTTAAGCACTGTGGAGCAGTAACTAAAATCATCCCTGTGTTATCAACATTGTTTTCATCAAAAATCCAAAACATAACACCATACTAGCTACTGTGAAGAAAATTAACTCTATCCCAGTCCAAATCAGTACAACTTCAAATCTCCTAGCTTCTGTGTCCAGCTTAGAATACAGTGGCACTTCTACGACTAGCCCCTATGGCGTTCTGGCCATACCTTTTCACTACTACTCTTTGTGGTTTGTTGGGGTTTTTTTCTTTCACGTAGTAAAAGAGAAAGATTCCTTAGATATAAGTATTGCAGCATCCTGCGTTTGATGACTAAATTTGGGTTACAGATTGGCAGTAGAAAATCTTGGAAGAAAAGATAACGCTCGTGATATTTGAGAGATTTGAGAGCTCTGAGCCTGGAAGCACCATTGTTACGATCGCCTGCCTGAAATCGGGCTCAGCTCCACTACAGCCTGCAATGATGTCCAAAGGTGTATGACTAGCAGTCATACAATTTTCAGCAGCACTTACCTTTGTAGTGCAGCACACCAGAAGAGCAGCAGATAACATGGAAAGTTATGTAAACAACATTTTGTTTCTATGGAGCTAATGAACTAGTTCCAAGAACTGCTAAATCACCAGAGCATATTTGCTGGAGAGAATTCTTCAGGTTGTCTAATCTTCTCTTCTATTCACACAGTACCACTGCTTTTCTTGTTCCTTTCTCCCCGAATCACAGTATTTCCAAAAGTGATATCTGCACAGCAGGGGGAAAAAAAAAAATAAATCACAATTCTTCTTTCTGCAGAAAATACGAAACTTTAAACAGCTGCTTGCTTCTCTAAAAGCAAACTGCATTTACTCTGGAAATAAGAATTATATCATAAGTAATATGTAATACAGAGAAAATATTTCCTAGTATATCACTGAAATAAGCAGGAGAAATTTAAGAAGATATAAACACACATAATTTCACCACAGCTATAGCATGTGTTAGAAATACATGGAGGATTTATTTTAGATACCTAAAATATCTGCAATCCCTTTCCTACTTGTCTGCCTGTTAATGCCATCCCCAGCTCTTCTCCACTACGGGCACCTATTTCTTCCTATTAACTACAAAAGCAACAGCAGCTCTGACTTTTCATCCTTTGAATCACAGCTAGTGAGAGAAGCCAGAGTTTCTGATGTAGTAAAGGGAAAACACATATCTGGCTGAGGAAAAGGGAAAAATTACACTCTGAATAGGGTAGCTGGAGTACCATTGCATGAACTAGGCATGTTTTATGCTTATTACTAACTCTCTACTAAAAGAGGTTGAAAATTCAAAGCATTGATTCCATTTTAATTGCTTTATTCATACTTGAAGATGAAAGTACTACATACATTCAAATCAGAAACTAACCCAGATTTATTTACTTATTTAATTTCAACTTTTAGACCCATCCTCCTCTTCACTTCCCCTCTAACAAACTTCCCTTACTCTCAAGTCCTGACTCACTTTTTGGAATAGATGAGTTCAGCAATTCTGCTAATGTAAGAGATCAAATATATTCATTACCTATCTTCATATACAGTATGTACACATTTGATCATATTTTGAGAAGTAGTTGCTTCAATCTGCTCTAAGAATTGCATTTCAAATTATCAACACTTATAAGACATGTACTGCAGGGAGGAGCTTTAAATACTGAATAATAACAGAAAACAGCCCAGAGAGAACAGGATGTTTCACTAAGCCACTGCAGGGCAAAACTAACAGGATTCATTATCTATCATATTTCTGTCATCTTGCTGTATAGCACCTATTATGTTACTTCATAATTGAATTTATTCAAGTTATAATGTTAATTCCACCATCAACATACCTAAAATCACTCTGATAACTATAGCCCTATCAACATTTAGCTCATGTTTCCAAGTTCTATTATAACAATTGACAGCAAGAAGCCTTAAGTAAAGAGCAGAGTTGGTTGTTTAAATAGAACCTTGAAGAATGTTTACTTGGGAATCAATTAAATAATTTTTCTGGCTACACCAAATCATACAATTAGCAGATACTAATAAAAGAACCTGGCTTGATATAGGTTTATTTTTTTATAATCACACATTACTCTTTGGGGTAGGGGAGGAGCATGTGCTGTTTAAAACCACACAGATATTTGGTGGGTGCAAAAGACACTAGAGACTGAAATCTTTTAGATAGTTAACAGCACACATTATTATATAAACTATTGTTTGACATACTATTCATTTTTATCAGTTTAATGGAAAAAATAAATTGTCAATATGAAGACCTGCAAAGAATCACAAACTGCTACTACAGAATGTTGCATGCAGAGTACCTAAACACACATTTTAACAACTGAATCCCAGGTTACAGTGAATTCAGAGTAGCAGCTATATGCACACTTATGCAATTGCTCAGCTGTGAAAAAGAAAATGCATGCTTTGAAAAATTACAGTGATGGATGTGTTTGCATTGCAGCTGTTTGTGCTGGCATGGAAAATAGAAATAGCTCATAATTAAAGTGTCTCTAAGTCAATACTACCCCTTTTTCAGGCATATATATGTGCGTGCATATGTGTATTTATGGTGTCTAATACAGGACACCGGATCAAGGGGAGCTATTGGCAAAGGCTTCTTACTCCAGCTACAGGAGGAATGGCCCTCACAGGATCTCATCTTCCACCACACTAACACCTGCTAGAAAAGTAGCAAGGTAAGCTGCTGGCAATCCAGGAGACTCCTGGAGTGCAATGAGGATAAATTTCTAAGCCAGGCAATAGAAAGCCCTACTAGAAGGGGTGCAATACTGGACCTGTTAGTCACCAACACAAGTGAGCTAATTGGTGACATCAAGATTGGAGGCAGCCTGAGCCACAGTGATCACACACTGTGGAGGTCACAGTCCTGAGGGGCATGGGTCAGGTGAACAGTAAAGTCAGGATCGTCAATTTTAGGAAAGCAAAATTCCAGCTCTTCAAGGAATTAGTCAATAGGACCCCCTGGGAAACTGCCCTCAGAGACTAGGGAGCAGAACAGAGCTGGCAGAGCTTTAAGGACACTTTCCATACAGCACAAAAGGTCTCAGTCCTCAGGTGTAAGAAATCAGAAAAGGAAGGCAAGAGGCTGGCATGGCCAAGTAGAGACCTGCTGGTCAAACTAAAGGGCAAGAAGGAAGTGCAAAGGCAGTGGAAGCAGGGACAGGTATCCTGGGAAGAGTATAGTGACCCTGCCCAGTTGGGTAGGAGTGGGGTCAGGATGGCCAAGGCACAGTTGGACCTGAACTTGGTGAGAGATGCAAAGAATAATAAGAAGGGTTTCTACATGTATGTCAGCCAGGAAATGAAGTTAAAGAAAGCATACCCACCCACCCTACCCCAGATGAGCAAGACTGGGAAAGGAGAAGGCTGAGGTACTCAACAACTTTTTTGCCTTAGTCTTCACTGGCAAACTCACTTCCCACACCTCTCAAGTAGATGGACCACAAGACAGGGACCGGGGAGCAAAGTCCCTTCCAATGAAGATCAGGTTCAAGACCACCTGAGGAACCTGAACATATAGAAGTCTATGGGACCTGATGAGATGCATCCCAGAGCCTTGAGGGAATTGGCTGATGTAGTTGCCAAGTGACTCTCCATGCTATTTGAAAAGTCATGGCAATCAGGTGAAGTCCCCAGTGACTGGAAAAGGAAAAATAAAAAGGGTAGAGAAAAGGATCCCTGGGACTACTGACCTGTCAGCCCCCGCTCTGTGCCTGGGAACATCATGGAACAGATCCTCCTAGAAGCTATGCTAAGGAGGACAGGGGGGTGATTCGAGATAGCCAGCATGGCTTCACCAAGGGCAAGTCCTGACTGACCAGCCCAGTGGCCTTCTGTGATGGAGTGACTACATCAGTGGACAAGGGAAGAGCTACAGATGTCATCTATATTGACTTCTGTAAGGCCTTTGACACAGTCCGCCACAACAACATTCTCTCTAAATTTGAGAAATTTGGATTTGATGGGTGGACTGTTCGGTGGATGGGGAATTGGTTGGTGTGGAATAATTCCTAAAATACATTTTTTATTCAAAATATATAGCACTGTTCACACATTAAGGAAAAGTATAAAATCAAAACGTTTCCAGAGTGGAACACAGCAACAGCTGGCATGCAAGGAATCCGCTACATCTACGACTCCCTGAACAATATTGCTTGCAAAAGCAACACGGAGGATGGAGTGGAGTGAAGATTCCACGGCCAAGCTCTGTGATTACACAGCAGAATGGGAACAAGGTGATCCTATGGAACTGATAAGCGGCATTCTTGCTACCCTGATCCAACAGTCTGTCAAATTTTGATGAAATGCTGTCCTTTGTGTGAACTTTGCTCATTATAATGTCATTATAACACCAAAACACACCTCCAGACCAAAGGCTACCTGCCTCCAAGGTGCGCCCACTCCTCCTTGAGTCTGCGCCCTGAATTTTTCGTAAACTATACCTTTAAATGCGAGGTGAGAGAATTTTACACCAATCATAATAAAGGTATTTATGACTAGAGTCACTCAAACTCCACCTTGAAGGTAAAAAACAGTATAAAAATAACCCGAGAAAGGGGGGATGCTAGGGAAGACACCATCGTAAACAAGTCAGGGAGGACCCCATCACGGACTGCCTCTGACTCCTGGGACCAGTCGACGGGCGGAGCCTTTCTTCCCCCCTATAGGGATGCCTGTGGGTAAGACTTAGACTGTCCCGAGTGCTTCCTCGGGGAACTTAGAAATCTCTCTAGAGGGTTACCTGTTACATTTATAGCCAGGCTGTATTGTTTGTAACTTTGTCACACACTTTATACAATTAACAATATTTTTACTTGCACGTGCTTTGCAGAATGTACTTATCACTGGCAAACCATAAGAACCTTTATATCTGTTGCTTAAATAAACTGCACTGCTTAAGTAGCTAGCCATTGCGGTTTCTCACTGGACGTGACCAAACACTAGAGTGCGGCCGTGCTAGTTCGTGAGCACGACTAGACTGAAGGTGCAGTCCACTATTAGTGTATCCAGAATCGTGATAGTTTAATATATTAAACACAACTGGACTGATAGTGGTGAATTGGGCATCACTCAGAATTTGAACCCAGCCACCCCTAGCCTCCCACCTCGGTGAGGAGTGTTAGAACGCAAGGGAGTTTATTTTCTGCCAAAACTATTCTGCCTCTTGATGCAACAGTTGGATGGTCTCATCCAGAGGGTAGTGGTCAATGGCTCAATGCCCAGATGGAGATCGGTGACAAGCGGTGACCCTCAGAGTCTGTACTGGGACCAGTACTGTTTAATACCTTCATCAATGACATCGAAAGTGGGATGAGTGCACCCTCAGCAACGCCAAGCTAAGTGGTGTGGTTGACACACCTGAGGGACAGGATGCCATCCAGAGGGACCTGGACAGTCTCAAGAAGTGGGACCATGTGAACCTCATGGGGTTCAACAAGGCCAAGTACAGGTTCCTGCACCCCAATATCAATACAGGCTAGAGGATAAAGGGATTGAGAGCAGCCCTGGCTGGAAAGACTTGGGGTTACTGGTGGATGAAACACTGGACATGAGCTGGCAATGTGCCCTCACAGCCCCAGAAGCCAACCACATCTTGGGCTGCATCAAAAGAAGTGTGGCCAGCAGGTCAAGGGGGGTGATTCTGCCCCTCTACTCTGCTCTGGTGAGACCCCACCTGGAGTACTGCATCCAGCTCTGGAGCCCTCAGCACAGGAAAGACATGGACCTGTTGGAGCAGGTCCAGAGGAGGGCGACAAAAATTATCAGAGGGGTTGAACATTTCTCCTAAGAGGATAGGGGCCAAGACAGTTAGAGTTATTCAGCCTGGGAAAGAGAGGGCTCTAGGGAGACCTTATTGCAGCCTTTCAGTACTTAAAGGGGTCTTAAAGGAAAGATGGGAACAAGTCTTTAGCAGGGTTTGTTGTAATAGGACAAGGGGTGATAGTTTTAAACTAAAAGTGGGTAGGTTTAGACTAGATATAAGGAAGAAGTTTTTTACAATAAGGGTGGTGAAACACTGGCACGGCTTGCCCAGAGAGGTGGTAGATGCCCCATCCCTGCAAACTTTCAAGGTCAGGCTGGACAGGGCTCTAAGCAACCTGATCTAGTTGAAGATGTCCCTGCTCATTGCAGCGGGGTTGGACTAGGTGACCTTTAAAGGTCCCTTCCAACCCAAACTATTCTATGATTCTGTATTTATATATGAAAAAATATTCATCCAATTCTCTACATGGGAAGTGGAATACACTGTAAGATTAGAGATGGGAAAATATTAAGAATATGCACAAAGTATGAGATTCCCAATCTGAAAAGCTACAATACTGTGTTCTGAAGGAGAAAGATAATACATAATACATTCATACTAAAGCTAGGGAATTGCAGAAGAATCAATCATTTTCTCAAGGTATTTGAAGATTGCTGTACTACAAAAAGTACAGCAGTAATGCACACACAGGCAAATGCTACTTTCCAACAGATGTATAACTCTGAGAAAGAAAAAAAAGACAGTCCTATGTAAAACAGATAGTGAAGGATAATGATAATTTCCCAAATATTGAGTCAACAGCACTCACTGCTGCACAAGCAAAATAAAGGAAGGAAGGTGATAGGGAGAGAAAGATCAGCAGATCAAAGTAATACTCTACTGTTAAAATTGAATTTTAATTTGGTAAATATTGCTTTTAACAGTCATTTTTGTGGAATCAATATATTCTACAATCATCCAAGCAATAGCTGCTTCTCTTCACAAATCTCTGAAGGTACAGACAAAGAACAGAAAGTCATTCTAAGCTACAATCAGTGTAAAAGTATGTCTTTTATCCCAATAAGCATTCCACAGAAGTACAAACTCACTCTAGTTATTCATAAAATTCCATGACAGACATTGTCTGGAAACTAAAAACCCTACCATGATTGTTGTTCTACCAGTGATCAAGCTGATCAAAAGGTGGATTAATAAAACACGTTTCATCATAGAATCCTTAAGGTACCAATGTTAAGCTTTTATATCCATTAAATAGTTAATGACTGAGGAGATTTAACTGACCTTTGTTTAATCAACAAAATGATATTCTAAACTGTTGCTCAGAAAGAAACAGGAATTTGGGGGGGAGGGGATTATAAGAAGGTTGTTGGGCTTCATTATTTAGTACCTTGGCAACTTCATGTAATTTAAATTTCCTATACTTAACTAAAACCACAGGTTCAGGAAGCCACATATAGAATAAGTAGTCATTTCAGGATTTAAAAAGGGAGAAACCTTAAAGTGAGACTTGGTCACTTGGTCATCAACTTGGTCAATGACACTTTCATAGAATGAATCATAGAATCATAGAATGGCTAGAGTTGGAAAGGACCTTAAAGATCATCTAGTTCCAACCCCCCTGCCATGGGCAGGGACACCTCTCACTAGAGCAGGTTGCTCAAAGCCCCATCCAGCCTGGCCTTGAACACTTCCAGGGATGGGGCATCCACAACTTCCCTGGGCAACCTGTTCCAGTGCCTCACCACCCTCACTGTAAAGAATTTCTTCCTTATATCTAATCTAAATCTCTTCTCTTCCAATTTAAAACCGTTGCCCCTTGTCCTGTCACCACTCTTCCTGACAAAGAGTCCCTCTTCAGCTCTTCTGTAGGCTCCCTTCAGGTATTGATAGGCTGTTATAAGGTCTCCCCGGAGCCTTCTCTTCTCCAGGCTGAACAACCCCAGCTCTCTCAGTCTGTCTTCATAGGAGAGGTGCTCCATCCCTCTGATCATCCTCGTGGCCCTCCGCTGGACCCGTTCCAACAGGTCCATGTCCTTTCTGTGTTGAGGACTCCAAAGCTGGACACAGTACTCCAGGAGGGGTCTCACGAGCGCAGAGTAGAGGGGCAGAATCACCTCGCGAGACCTGCTGGCCACACTTCTCCCGATGCAGCCCAGGACACGGTTGGCTCTCTGGGCTGCCAGTGCACACTGCCTGCTCATGTTGAGCTTCTCATCCATAAGCACTCCCAAGTCCTTCTCCTCGGGGCTGCTCTCCAGCCATTCTCCACCCAACTTGTATTTGTGCCTGGGGTTGCCACGTCCCAGGTGCAGGACCCTGCACTTGGCTTGGTTGAACTTCATGCAATTTGCATGAGCCCACCTCTCCAGCCTGTCTAGGTCCCTCTGGATGGCATCCCTTCCCTCCAGCGTGTCAACTGCACCACCGAGCTTGGTGTCATCAGCAAACTTGCTGAGGGTGCACTCTATCCCACTGTCCATGTCACCGACAAAGATGTTAAATAGTACTGGTCCCAGTACCGACCCCTGCGGAACACCACTCGTTACTGGCTGCCACCTGGACATTGAGCCATTGATTGTAACCCTAACTTTCTCCTTATTTGAAAGTAAAATCTAGTAGCAGCTACTCAATTGTTCGTTCTCATAGGAGAAATGGATGCACTTCTACAAAAAGGAATCAAAATTCATTGAAAATAAACTTTGAGGTGATGATGAAAAAAAGAAATGCAATACCTGTTTGAGTTCTGTGTGACTATAGAAACTGGCAAACATTATGCTCTTGTTCTGTTCACCAAGACCATTTTAATATCTCACTAACGTGCTTACTGAAACATTTTCTATAGCTGACACATTTTTTCAAACACCAAGAACCTTGGTGGTGACGCAGTTTCTCAGTCATGATTGTAATATGATGACATAGCTGTTGCCATTTAAAGATATAACTATAACCTACTGTTATGATGAGAGCATGTGCTTGAACCTGAGCGTGCAGAAAGAAAAAAAAGATTTTTAAAAAATAGTAATTCCTTTTCAGAGGAACTTTCAATTTCAAGAATTTGCCACACTTCTGCTTCAAGCACACGATGCACAGTTAAGACAGTAAGAAAATAGTATCTACTTGTATGACTTACTCAGAAACGCAAACAGACTTAACAGAGGGGTTTAGCAAAGCAAGAAGAAAGGTGATTAAAATACATTTCTCAACTCATGAACTTCAGTTTACAAAAACACATTAAAAACCTCAAAAGATAAACTGTTCAGAAGTTAAAATGCTGGACTCCCTTGAAGGTTTTCTTTCTTAAGATCCTTCTGCAGTACTAGAGGTTTGCAGGCAGTTCTAAAACTGTGTAAAGTAGATTGTAAGATACACCATACGCTTGTACCTGTTTAAAAATTGTAGGCCGTTTGCAATGAGAAACGCTTCAGTGCTAGGCACTACACATACACACAGCAGAAGACACCTTTCACCCTAAGGAGCTTGTACCTTTAACACAAATACAGAGAAAGTAGGTGAAGTATTCATCTAAAGATAAGGGCTGCAACATAAAGCTCAAGAGTCTTAAAGAAGGTTCCAGAGGGAGCTTCTGAACTGATCTCAGGATGATGTGATTTCTTCCATTACCTACCTTTTCTTTCTGGCCATCTTGGTTTTGGAATATAGAATTGATCTTATCCTGCTCCACCACAAATTTTATTTAACTTTCTGCTCAGATTTAAGGGAAAACTTCTGTAGTTCCTCTACACAGCTACTGCAAAAGCAAATTTGAGCTGCGTAGCAAACAAAGCAAAAATTAAAACAAAGGTGAAAAATTTCAGTTAGCTTGAGAAGTAATACACATTCACAGCAAAAAAGGCCAATGGCATCAGGGCCTCTGTTAGGAAGAGCATTGCCAGCATGTCAAAAGAGATGATCCTTGTCTTATCCCCACTAGTTGAGGCCGCATCTGGAGTACTGAGTCCAGCTCTGAGGTCCCCAGTACAAGAAAGATATAGACTTCCTGGACCCAGTGCAGTGCAGGGCCATAAAGTTGAAGGGAATGAGGCATCTGTCACATGAAGAAAGGCTAAGAGAGCTGGGACTGTTCATCCTGGAGAAGAGAAAGCTTAGGGATAATGTGGTGAGGGTAGGGAATGAAGAGGGAGACAAGCCTAGGGCCCAACAGCAAGGATGCAATGGGCACAAATTAAAACACATGAAGTTTCATCTGAGCACAAAAGCCCCCACTTTTTTTTACTATGAAGTTAGCCAAATACTGGAACAGGTTGCTCAGAGACTTTGCGGAGTCTCTGTCCAGGAGATATTTATGGTACTGAGCAACCTGCTCCAGCTGATCCTGCTTGAGGAGGGGGCTTAGACTAGATGAACTCAAGAGGTCCCTTTCCAACCTTCATGATTCTGTGCCTTGGTGATACTAGCATACTGTGGTTATCCAACTCACAGTCTCCGGTCTCTGTGTTTAATTCTTGGCAGAATCATTTCGGTTCACAAAAGAACTGCCAGATGTTTTGCAATTAATCATGGATATGACCATTTTTATTCTCTTTTAATATATTTCCAGCTATACTAATTATTGTACAGCTGAATATAAGTAAATGAACTTCCAAAATACACACTTAAACAAAAACACTTTTCCACTGATCCACAATATCGTTTCTGCTTTCTCACACCTAGATCCTGGTCCCAGTAACCTCTTTGCAGACATAGATTAACTAAGACCTAGAAGTACATCTTGTGATAATAGCTTCAGAAGTTGTGTAATAATTTTTAATACAAGCAGAACTACTTATTTTTTTTTCCTCATGTTTTGTCTTTTGTTTTTTCATGCTTTTTCCAAGTAGGGAAAAGGAAAAAGGCAGCTAACAAAATAATTAACTTACACTCAAGTCTGAGGAAGAAAGATTCTCCTCACAGAAGACATCACACACAAAGTTTTTATAGATTTAAAGCATACAGACAGAAACGGTTATTTCCTCTTCAAAATCTGCAGAGACCCAGAGGCCAGAAAGCTTAGATCCTTCCCCTTTAAGTTTTAGGGCCATCTTTTAGCCTCCAGCAGGGAAGAGGAACCCAGGCACGAAGTCATTTAGGTTCCAACCAACACTTACCTTCAGCTGCAGAACACTGCTCTATCTTGTCACTTAATATTTATGCCTTTCCCCCCACACCCCTTGATTTTCCTCTTTATTAGGCTCTTTACTCATGTTAGAATTCGTACAATTTCTCCAAGCTCATTTCTTGTTGCTTCTGAACATCTTTCCTACTTATTCTTCGGTTTTCTGGGATGATTAATAGCAGATAGGCAAGGGAGCAGGAAAAAAAAAAACAAAAACAAACCAACAAAACCCAACCCACAAACACTTCTAACCATCTTGTTAGTTACAGAAGGGGACATTACCCAACACCCTTCTTAACTCTTCCCTGACTGCAGTCATCTGGGAAATGAAGACACCCTATACAGAGAGAAAGTTTCCAATTACAAGAGAGCAAGATTTTTTCCAGAACTGAACAGGATACAATTATGACCGCGTTAAATATCAAAGTGCTATTTCTGAGCATCAAAAACAGGAAAAGAATGTAAAACATCTATTTTGTATACCTGAGTTAAGAGTCACAGTGGCAATATAAAGAGAACACCAATGTATTTCAGAAGTAGAGAGCTAGCATTAAAATCTTCTGGGTTAATTGACAGTGTATAGAGTACTACATAAAACAAAATCCATGCCAATGTTGCAAAGCCAAATGCTCATGAATTAAGAAACATAATTTGCTTCATTTGCAGTTGTTTCAGTGCCTCTAATTTAGACCTCTGACATAAAAGCATACAGATACATAGAAAAACACATACTACCTAATCATATGATAACATTTTTTCCCTACAGGTCATTTTTTATTCTCTGCATAGGATAGACCTGCCCTGCAGGTCATCTGGCACTGAGCAATTTGGTAAATTAACGATCTATTCCAAAAAACTAAAAATGGCCGTGTAATTGCTCCTGAGCATTTCAAATTTATTCCTACCATTACCACAAAATAAAAAACATGGAATAACGCACTGCCTTCAGCACTTGTTTGATTACTCAACATACGGCATGTTCACTTAAACTTTTTGCTGATACATGTGAATTTCACATGGGTTATTCACGAGGAAATGAATAATCCAGAATGCTCAGAATTTAACATCTAACACATGAGTAGGTGCATGTAACAGAGGCTCTGGCACACAAAGTTGATCTGATTGTTAGTTCCAGACACCTTTTATGTCAAAGAACATGTCAAGCTGAATAAATGTAGCAAACTCCTCCTCCTGTTCTTCCTGTCATTGTCACTGTCAAGAGATACACATCAACTCTGTCATTGTCAGAAGTGACATCTGGTTGTGTAGCAACAGATTTAGATCTTAGAGGATGTCACTGAATTGGTATGAAGTGCCTCAGCATTCACCTCACTGTGCCAGCTCTTCTATGGGCGCAGCACTGAGACTGCCTTGCACACAGTGAGAAGTGTGAGATCATCTGATCTTGTGTGCCAGATACATACTGAAATGATGGCTGGTTAGATATCCCACTGCAATTACAATTGAACTAGGCTAAAAACTGCAGTTTTGACATCAGAAAAGAGGGGGATACTCCTTTGTGCGCAGAGCAACTTCTAGGCCTCCAAGCCGAACACCTCAAAACCACAAAATGACTAGTATCTAATAACTTGCATATTACCCTTACTCCTCAGAGAAGGGGGGGGGAGAAAAAAGTTCATTTTCAGGTACAAAAAACGAGTGGCCAAGGAGAAAGATGGTGAAACACAACAGCAATTTCAAGCCCAATGAATCTTGAGGAACCTTCATAACAGGCAACTGTATCTTTTTTAATTTGTTAGGTAACTCATATGGAAGCCATTTATGCATAAAGAAAACATGGCATTTTTATAGAACAGTACTATGGGATATCATTCCCCTTGATGCAGAAAACAGTTTGATGACATTATAATATAGAGCTGTCAGAAAAAGCACAAAAACAAAAGGAGAGAAAATCTAAAAGTGACTGGTCCACCACTCCTACCATTCAAAGTAATGTTGCTCATAGTAATTTGAAGAGCCAGATATCACAGAATGATATAGGGTTGGAAGGGACCTCTGGAGATCATCTAGTCCAACACCCCCGCCAAAGCAGGTCCACCTAGAGCAGGTTGCACAGGAACGTGTCCAGGTGGGTTTTGAATGTCTCCAGAGAAGGAGACTCCACCACCTCCCTGGGCAGCCTGTTCCAGTGCTCTGCCACCCTCAAAGTGATGAAGTTCCTCCTCACGTTTAGGTGGAACTTCTTATGTTCAAGTTTGTGCCCATTACCTCTTGTCCTGTCACTGGGCACCACTGAAAAAAGACTGGCCCCATCCTCTTGACACCCACCCTTTAAGTATTTATAGGTGTTGATCAGATCCCCCCTCAGTCTTCTCTTCTCCAGACTAAAAAGACCCAAGTCCTTCAGCCTTTCCTCCTAAGACAGATGTTCTATTCCTCTAATAATCTTTGTAGCCCTTTACTGTACCCTCTCCAGCAGTTCCCTGTCCTTCTTGAACTAGGGAGCCAGAACTGGACACAGTACTCCATATGCTGCCTCACCAGGGCAGAGTAGAGGGGAAGGACAACCTCCCTCAACCTGCTGTCCTCGACTCTTCTTCACGCACCCCAGGATGCCATTGGCCTTCTTGGCCACAAGGGCAGATTGTCGGCTCATGGTCATCCTGTTGTCCAGGTCTTTTTCCTCAGAGCTGCTCTCCAGCAGGTCAGCCCATAACTCGTACTGGTGCATGGGGTTGTTCCTCCCCAGGCACAGGACCCTATACTTGCCCTTGTTGAATCTTATAAGTTATCTCTCTGCCCAACTCTCCAGCCTGTCCAGGTCTCGCTCTATGGTGGCACAGCCTTCTGGTGTGTCAGCCACCCCTCCCAGTTTTGTATCATCAGCAAACTTGCTGAGGGTACACTCCATCTGTTCATCCAGGTCATTGATGGATATATTGAAGAGGACTGGACCCAGTACTGACCCCTGAGGAACACCACTAGTTACAGACCTCCAACTAGATTCTGTGCCACTAATCATGACCCTCTGAGCTCTGTCTTTCAGCCAGTTTCCAATCCACCTCACTGTCCATTCATCTAACCCACGCTCCCTAAGCTTACTTATAAGGACACTGTGGGAGACTGCGTCAAAAGCCTTGAAGTCAACGTAGACAACATCCACTGCCCTCCCCTCATCTATCCATCCAGTCATGCCACCATAGAAGGCTATCAGATCGGTCAAGCATGATTTGCCCTTGTTGAATCCATGCTGACTATTTCTGATAGCTTTCTTTTCCTCCACATGCTTTGAGATGACACCCAGAATGAGCCATTCCATCAGGCTGACCAGCCTGTAGTTTCCTGGGATCTTCTTGTTGCCTTTTTTTAAAGACTGGTGTGACATTAGCTTTCCTCCAGTCCTCAGGCACCTTGCCAGTTTTCCAGGACCTTTCAAAGATGATGGAGAGTGGCTCAGAAATGTTTTCTGTCAGCTCCCTCAGCACTCACAGGTGCATTCCATCAGGACCCATGGATGTGTGGATATCCAATTTACTTAACTGATCTCTAACTTGATCTTCCTCAACCAAGGCAAAGCCTTCCTTCAAAGACTTCAGGCAAAGTCTGGGACTCCTGAGGGTCAACCTGAGCAATAAAGACTGAAGCAAAGAAGGCATTCAGTAACTCTGCCTCCTCTGCAACCTCTGTCACCATGGCACCTGTCTCATTCAACAGCGCGCCCACGTTTTCGGTAGTTTTCATTTTGCCTTTGATATACTTGAAGAAACCCTTCCTGTTGACCGTGACAATCCTTGCCAGGTTTAATTCCAAGGAGGCCTTGGATTTCCTCATTTCATCCCTGCTTACTCTGACAGCATTCCTATAATCTTCCCAAGTGGTCAGTCTCTTCTTCCACTCAGTGTAAATCTCCTTCTTCCACTTGAGCTTTTTCAGAAGCTTCCTGCTCAACCATGCAGGTCTCCTGCTTTCCTTGCCTGATTTCTTGCTCTTAGGGATCCGATCCTGATCTTAGGCACCAATCCTGAGCTTGGAGAAAGTGGTATTTGAATGTCAACCAGCTCTCTTGAGCCTCCCCACCTTCCAGGGCCCTGCCCCATGGGATTTCTCCAAGCAGTTTCTCAAAGAGGTCAAAGTTAGCCCTCCTGAAGTCCAAGTACCACTGGCTTTCTTGCACTAGAAAAGACACAAACTTCACACATTTATAGCACTTAAATTAGAAAGAGCAGCACTTAAAGAAGCATAACTACCAAATATAAAGATTCTTTTTATTAAAAAAAAAAAGAAAAAATTCAAAACTGTCTTGTTCTATGCAATTCAGTACTTAGCAGATTTTAGCAGTATTCACTGAGTCTACTGCATGTTCAGAGCAGATGTTACGTATATACACACTTTCCACACTACACTTAGAGCTTATACAAAGCTTTTGTTCCCTGAAAACTACAGAAAAGGATGAAAGGCGATCTTTATCTTGCTAAAATAAAAGCACACTGTCTCAAAGAACTTTCCTGTTCCTGTGTGCAACTGTTCCAGAAGAATGCCTACATCCACGTATATGCCAACCTTAAATACAATTGATCGAATACTACAGGTTTTGGATTGATCCTTCCCATCTAACTGGGCAGAAGCAGCCCAGAGCTGTGTCTCACTCTGCCAACAGAGGCACTGTTGTTTCTTTTCAGTGCCGAATTCCATAAGGATAGTGACACTTGCACGGCAGCCCTCTTCCACAGGCTACTCCACTTCCAGAACCGGAGGAAGAAAATGAGAGGAGAATACATATGAAACTAGCACATTGTGAGAGACTGGGAAGAAAAATCCAGAAAATGACAAGCACATCTGCTAAGCTGTTTTAAAACCATAGTGGAGCAAAAGCAATGCTTTAGATAAATCTCTCAGCCTTTTCACCCAATGCTTCATTTCCATCACCTCTTCGTAATAAGTGTCTGTTGGGGTTCAAACTAATCCTTCACACTTTATTTGCTGTTTACGGAGACTGTGACTTAACTTTACATTACAGTGAGCTGGCACTTCCATTACAAACTTTTTGGTTCAGCTAATTTTACCGGGGGGAAATCATTCCAGACTGAAATAAGAAACATATGCACCTAGTTATCCTTCCAGTGTTTGAAAGATTTACAGATGATTAATTTTTGTTCAGCAGTAGTGTTTGTCTGTCACAGACTGTTGTTTGACAACAAATTAAATCCAGCTTTAGAGCTCCAAGTACCAAAAGAAAAACTCTGGTTATCCAGCACAAACCATGCATCTGCTGTAAGCTCAACTGTTGTTTCACACTCACTTAAAAATACCAATTTGTCTCATACTCACTAGAAATACCTACAATTCACATAGGTACTGCCAGCCTTCATGCTATTGTCTGTTCTCCCACAGTCACACAAAATCTGTCAAAAACAACAAACAGCAAAACCTCCGATGGAAGTTTCCGTATCATTTGACAGAAATGCGGTGGTCTGTGCATGCCTACCAGGGATAAAAGCTGTATCACCATGTGGTAGGAGGATGCATGATGGTAGGGTCATGCACACATATTGCAATGATCATGTAACCACAACCCAGAAGTCACTTTCCCCTTCTCTCTAACTAATAAGTTATCCCTAAGGGGAAGAAATTTTTCTTTTATTCTTTGGACTCCAGAACGGAAGTTGGAACATACGAAAATTTGAAGACAGATAAAATACAACAATACTGGCAGGAAAATGAAACTGGCAGTGCACAGTGCAATAGACCAAGAGGAACAAAGAAAAACACTTTCCTCGTGTTTCTGAAGTTTCTAAGTTTTCCATTTACTGAAGTAATACCTTTCAGTTGGCAATATGAGAACATAATTATCACTTTTGCAACAGGTATGCAATTTGTATGTAGTAATGGTTAAAAAAATATAGAAAATGTAAAAATCTCTCTTACAAATGTAGTTCTATGATTTCAAGATACAGAAGTGTAACACCACTGGTTTGCATTTGCATGAAATATCTGAATCCTGGATGTATCAAGTGAATAGTAAGGAAAGCATTCTGCATTTGTGAAATTCCAACAATTGTCCTTCACCTACTTTGAGTTTTCTCAGTTTCATGTTACTTATCTACTCAATACCACCATCATTGTATTTAGATTTCTAAAAGTTCAATTTATTCAGAACTCTGTGAGTGGTTTTATGTTTAGTCCTTATACAGTCCATTTTCACTTGATGAAAAGGAACGTGTAGGGAAACAAATATATATGTTCTAGAATTAAAAAAGCACAAGTAGTAAAGTCACCATTGGGATTTTTTAGTTGCAATATTAAAAATACATATATATGTCAATATGTGTCTTCAGATTTCAAACCTGTCTTCAGAAGGTCTTAGGACAACAACACTGATAATTTTTTTTCCCACACTGATTTTTCCAGTATAGTTCCTATATTACCTAATAACAAGTGAGGCTATGGTCACATGTATGTTATGGCAAGTGAAAACATGCTTTCTGATTTCCATTACTTCAGGTAGTCCTCTAAGAGGAACCTACTGCATCACTGTCAGCACTTACTTATGCAAAAGTGTAATAAAATGTAAAAGTCTTTACTGATGCTCAGGAAGTCAAACTATTTGGGCATCAGCGGGAGGAAAAGACCAAACCCAAAGTCCCTTACCAATGCCTATCTTCCAACCTTAGGGACCGCAAATAAATGCAGGTGTGTTAGCTCCACATGATCAGTGGGGAGTGAGGGTAATCACTCTGAATGTGGCAGATCACAGAACATGCTTTGAACATGCTGGTAGGACTTGTGCCACCATTTTGCACACGATGCTCATCTATTGAATGTTGGTTAATTTGTTTCTTTCACGAATAAAGTTTCTGGCAATATTTTATTTATATTATTTGGTCAAATAAGAGACACCTCTTTATCATGCTGTTCTTGCTGCATTCTATGAACACAAGCAACTGGATTCCCTGTGTCTTCTGGAATGCAGGCCAGGGAACACTTCGATATTGAGCAGTCTACCACATGGTAGCAACTGCTCACAGTCACTTTTCCAAGAAGAAATCTAATAGCAATATCAAGTTTATTAAAAAAATAAAAACACTAGGAAATGAGGTATCTTGATACTCTACACTAGAGACTCTATCAGTTAGTGCACTTAAATGAGTAGACTTCCATCCAGCTATTTTATAATGATTTGTCTTCAGTAAGAACTCCTGAGTTCAGATCACAGAAATGAGAAAAGGGTATGGTGAAAACTGAACATAAATTTGCTGTCAGATTGAAAAAGAGGATGAGGACAGAGAAGTACAAGATCAAATCTTTGTCTTACTGCATGTCTGTCCTAACTATTTATCTCAGATAAAAAAAAAAAAAAACACCCGCTAACACTACAGCAAATTACACAAATGTAAAATAACATGCGAAAGATGTTTCTGTCAGTAGGAAGTGAAATAATACTTTAAATATATTATACTATTGCATTGCCTGAGTCTCATGATTAGATTACTATAGCTCATAAGTAGTCACATATTTAGCCAATTTGAAAACAGTTTTAACAGACATTCCAAAAATAAGGAGGGTAATTTTATTCATAGTAAATATTAGAATATATAAGCATGAAACCAAGGTCTTCAGCCTTTCCCAAATGCTACCAGAATTGTGAGAAAGGAATCCTACGATCCCCAATCACTAAAAACAGATGAAAAGATCATCTGACACAAGACTCCCCCTCAACAGAGCAATCATTTGAGTGATTAGGATAATCCTTACCAAGGTCTCACATTTACAAGTTGAAAGATGGTTTGTAATCTAGCACCTCTTGAAGCCAGAAGGATCATATCAGACATGAGTAACAGAAGAAATATTTCATGCAACAGCTTTTCAACTTTCTTGTGCACCAAAGGTGTCCGTCTACAGCACTTCAAATTATTCTGCTGTGAGAAAGCTACTTAGGACTTTGCTACACTTGTTCGCAGAGTGAAGACCTGACTTTAGTCAGCCTAGGAATGTGTAAAGTCTCCTATATAGCCCAAGCTGCATATTGGGGAAATTACAGGATTTTAACACTGAATACCAGAATCCAAGTACTGAATTCTCTGGCTTAGCAATTAAACATTTTCCAGCCATAAATTTAAGTCATGAGGAAGAAAAAAAAAAAAAAAAAGATTAATGAACAGGTAGTGCTGTCAGGCAGAAATTGTGGCATTGGAACTACAGAACTGTGAGGAGGAGATAATTTTATTTAATCAGGAGAGCTCTTTGATGTGACACAGGATAGGGAGTACTTGTACACTGACAGTAATTGTTTTTACTTCATTTAATGTGACAGTGAAAAAAAATGAAGTCATTGAGGATCCAACACTACATCCAATAATTTACAGACTTGATAAGGTTATTGACAGCATCCAGGCCTTTCATATTTCATAATGTTCTTACTGCTACACTTGCATTAACTGGATGTTATAAAGCTCAATGTATATAATACACAGCAAAACACTACAAACACAGCAGAACAGAAGCAAAGACTATCTTAAATAATTACTTTCTCAATCACACTAGAAATACTTAAGACTAAGCCTGCAAAAAGAGCAAATTATTGTAGTAACCACAATCCAAGACTGGCAGCCCATAACCAAAAAAACAGAAATAACCTTCTACAATTTTTTTTAGAATCAGATTTAAGTAGAATTAACATTTTAACCCCTTTTCAACCCACCTTTCTCATATCAATCAGACCTAGGGTTACCCAGATCCTGTCCAGTCTGCTGAGTGTACTGAACACTGTCAACACTATTTAAAGCCTGGAGGAGTCAGAAATATCTGTCTTTGGATCAGGTCCTTATTTTTGCTACATATGATTGACGTTTGCTTTCATTCAGGAGCTCAATCACCTCCTCCCATCTATTTGCTTAGTGATGTTTTGCAAGTAGCAAGTAAGTTTGCTTACTTAATTGCAAAATTGTTAAAACATTTTTAAGCAGGAACAGTGGTTGAGAGTTTAGCTTCACTTAAAACACAGAGCTGTGCAGTCTGCACTGCAGTCCTCTACAGTAGCTTCCCCACGCCCAGAACTACCTTTAGAGAACAGCGGAATTTATGATTCTTCAAGGTGCGAGGCCATCACATGAGCAAAACCATCCAGATTACTTCAGAAGAGCCAATACATCACCTCCCAAATAGAATTAATTTGGCTACTGAACAAGAAATGTTACATCAGGTAACAGGCCAATTCTGGAATATTTTATGAAATAATGAATATCAGTGATCATTAACTATATATACACATGCACACACACATATTTAACTGGGCAAAATGAAAGCTTTGCGGCCCATCTACTAACCCTCCAAAGAGCTTATACATTTGGTATAGATCACTATCAAGTAAAACCTACACTGCGTGAAGCTGCCCTTTTGTCTTGTGCCTCCTTTCTCTCTCCTCCTCTCACACACCAAGGAAGATGAGGTAGGGGCAGCCTAAGCTCTTCCCCATTTATTTGCTGAACTCTGAAACAACCCCTCCTCCTTGTGCATGTCTACAAGTATTTCTAATAGCATTGCTACAAGTATCAAGGATTTCTTAACTAAGTTGTGCAGACAACAATTACAGCCTTTCCCTTTATTCCAAATGAGGTCACAGTGGTGTAGCCCAGTAAAACTATGAGATTCCTGCAGAAAACGTTGGGTTTCCCTTGTCAAATAAAACAAGAGAATCACAAAACATTATATAAGGGGAAGAAAAAAGCTACACTGACACTCTTCCCAAAATGTAAAAAATAAATAAAAATAAAAAAGGGGGGACAAAGGGAGACAGGGCAGCAGGAGAGAAAAAGAATTACAGAAAGTAAAATGAACTTATTTCCAGGACCAAAAACCATTCTGTACCATGTACTCCTGATATTTTTAACCTTGACACTTTCATTAGTCCGTGACATATATTAACTAACGATGAACAGCAGAACATGACATGATTAAATACTAGTAGTGCAGTATTAAACTCATTAGGTTATACTGCTAATACCACCCTCTGCAAGAACAAACTTGACTGGAATTTACATATTTTTACACACTTCTGAATTCGTCAGACCTGAGCCTTAACTCACATCTTCAGTATCAATGGAGCAAGATCACCTAACATTAGTTAAGGGTATCAATGTAAGGCAACGTAAATCTGCATTGTAAAAAAATCAAGATTCGTTCATCAAAAAGCTATATGCAAATGTTAATCTGAATTCTCTAATACGAAGATTAGACCTTTCCATATTGAAGGCATAACAAGAATACTAATGGATTAAGGAAAGACTTAGCAGATGGGCTACCAGGGAACACCACCATCACATGCTATGCTCCTAACATTTTCAAACCATGATTCTTCTATTGTTTCCTGTTGCACTAGATACTAAATTCTGAAAGCCACAAGGTGAAACATGACATTTTCTGCTATAGCATCAAATCAACTATAACACACCTCAGAGTCCCTCCCTTCTCTTATCTTCAGCCAAAAGCAAAAGGAGGTAGGTAAGCAGCAGCTCTTCCCCATTTACTCGTTCAACTCCGATAGAAACCTCCTCCTGTGTGCAGCATCTATAGGTACCATTAACCATTTCTTAATTAAGTTATTTGGAGAAGAATTACATTGCTTTCCCTTATGTCAAATAGGGATACAGTAGAACAGCCTGGCAGCAGTAAGATATCTCCTTTATAGCCCAAAGAAAGCTGGAGGACTTAAGACTACAAAATATAATGACCTAAGGACACATTTAAGAATACTTATTATCTCTTTGTCAGTCACTCTTCTACTCTATTTCACTTTTATGCCTCCTATGCTTCTTCTGGCCCTCATGTGAATATCGTCTACAAAAGAGCTACCTTTAAAAAAAGTCTGAAGAAAAAATTCAAGATTTTCTTTACCTTGCTACTTCAAAAGCACCCCTCTAATGGTTTTTCCAGGGAGACCATGCATCTCCTTTATTCCTTTAAAATCCACAACCATCCTGTCACACACTACATGTGCTAATTCATAGTTAAACTTGACATTTGAGATTGGTAAAGTCATGTTACTTAGTATCTTGGTCATAGGAATAAAAACTAAGTTTTATTTCTTTTTTTAAGAGGTGTGGTAGAAGGGAAGAAGAGGGAAGAAATGTTTTGGAGATATTGAATAAGAATGATTTTTTTTTTTTTTTTTTAAATCTATAAATTCTTTACTTTTACAATAACAGCATACTTTGATTCTGATTATGTTCCTTCTTCCTGCACATGATGTCTTTCTAAAAGATGCAAGTAAAATTTCATTCATTCTTTACCGTAACATGCTTGCTTTTTGTATGCCAGCTTCCTAATGAGCTGGCACATTAGTCAAATGCAATCAAGGTAATAACCTAATTCAGGTTTAAAATATTATCAAGATGTTTTACAAATTGGCTCAGTATTTAACTACTCAACATACATTTATAGAGTACCTTTCATGATGAGAATCGCAAGGCGTTGTACAAAGAGGAGAAAAAATAATAATCAACCAGCAACAGAAGAGACTTCACAGTTCTGCCAAGCTGCCGGAAACACCTGAGATACTGGTTGTGTACTCATCTAGTTTTTCAACACAGCCACAGAACTGCTGATCCAATACCCTGGACAGAGAATTTCAAGCCCTAGAGTATAGATGACAAGGGCTCTAGCACCTGACATCTTCAATTTGCATTTGGAGATGATTAATAAATCACAATCTATTAAATACATGGCACAAGATGACATGTGGAGGAAATGAAAGTTTAGCTCAGCAGGACTAAGGTCATGAAAGATCTTACACGTTCCAAGTGAAATGTGAAGTGAAAACTTTAGCGGAAGGCAATATGTTTATGGAGCGACCGAAACTTACTCCTCAGCTGGGAATTAACCAGGAGCACTAACGTGTTCAGTCCTCAAACTATTAAAAAAACCTGCTGACTGCTAAGAGAAATCATTTGTCCTTTTATGTATCCTGATTAAATCCCTTTAACCTAGGTAACAGCAGTTACCTAACTGTCTGTGAAATCAACTGCTGTTCCCCTTCAGTCTCATAGGGGAAAGTGCACAAAGTGCAGAAAAGCTCTACTGTTAAGATCACCAGCTGCCACTCTTGTTAACAACTGAAAGAGTACGAAGAGAAAACTCCTTTCACCATCAGAAATGGCCCTCCGGGTGCAGTTTTAGGCACAAACAAAAAAAATCCCGTATTTCAGAATGTGAGTTTTAGTCTGGAAATTAACATTCTTTGTAAAGCCAGAACAGTTATACAAATCCAGTCATTCTGATTCAGCTGCCTCTGACACTTCATTTCAAACAACGCCATAGGGAGTGAAGATGAATGTCACCTGTACATGATGCTGGATGATGCTGAAAGGCACCCAAGTTTTCACTGTGACACCAGGGTCAAGTAAACATTAGTACTATCCTCTGTAGCATTTTCACTAGCATGTTCCCTTTATGTCAGAGGTATAATTTTCCACTGCAGGAGGTGATAGAGATCAGACTGAAAAACCTATTAAGGTTCTGTATTAAGAGAATGGTGATACTGTATTAAGAGAATGGTGATATTTAGTCAGGATACTAATGTTGCCCCACCTCTTGTTTTAATCATGGAGACCATAAACAGCTAGTTTAGAAATAAGATGTTTAAGGTAAGCAAGCAACTTCAGAATTCCTGAAGATGACTTTTATGTTTGTTAGGTAGCTTATTGGTCAAAAAACCAAATGTCACAGTATGCTAAGTAAATTAAATTTATCTATACATACCACCGGTAAGAAGAGAAATAATTATCCAATGCAATCATTGCAACTTCAACTCTCTCAAACACCTTCTCCTATGCTCTTCCAGGAGACTTTTATAATCTTTAATGAAGCTATAGAAAAAGGATTTATCTTATGAGATCAAAATACTGCTTCTACATATTTTGTTATCCTCGTTATCTATTTTTTACTGTTTCTTGTTTCATGTAAAATTATTTCATCCACTGACATTCACAAGCAAGATTAACAATTAATATTTCCAATTTAACATTTAACTGCGTAGGTTTGTAAAGATATATGGCTGTCATAAAACAGCAGTAAGATATCCAGGGATTGGGTCAACACCCAATGAATCCAATTCATAGATTCATAGACTGGTTCAGGCCAGAAGGGACCTCCAAAGGTCATCTAGTCCGACCTCCCCGCAGTCAGCAGGGACACCCCCAACTAGACCAGGTTGCCCAGGGCCTCGTCGAGCTTCACCTTGAATATCTCAAGGGAAGGGGCCTCAACCACCTCCCTGGGCAACCTGTTCCAGTGTTCCACCACCCTCACAGTAAAGAACTTTTTCCTAATATCCAATCTAAATCTCCCCTTCTCCGGCTTAAAACCATTGCCCCTCGTCCTGTCACTGCAGGCCTTTGTAAACAGACCCTCCCCAGCCTTCCTGTAGGCCCCCCTCAGGTACTGGAAGGCCGCTATGAGGTCTCCCCGGAGCCTCCTCTTCTCCAGGCTGAACAACCCCAGCTCCCTCAGCCTGTCCTCATAGGAGAGGTGCTCCAACCCCCTGATCATTTTAGTGGCCCTCCTTTGGACCCGCTCCATCAGGTCCATGTCCTTTCTATATCGAGGGCTCCAGACGTGCACACAGTACTCCAGGTGAGGTCTCACCAGAGCAGAGGAAAGTGGCAGAATCACCTCTCTGGATCTGCCGGCAACACTTCTTTTGATGCAGCCCAGGATGCCATTGGCCTTCTGGACTGCAAGTGCACACTGCCTGCTCATGTCCAGCTTTTCGTCCATCAGCAACCCCAAGTCCTTTTCCTCAGGGCTGCTTTCTAATACCTCATCCCCCAGTCTGTATTTATACCGAGGATTGTTTCGGCCCAGGTGCAGGACCCTGCACTTGCTTTTGTTGAACCTCATGAGGTTCATCTGGGCCCACCTCTCCAGCCTGTCCAGGCTGGATGACCCTTTGAATGACATCCCGTCCCTCTGGTGTATCCACAACACCACACAGCTCAGTGTCATCTGCAAACTTGCTGATGGTGCTCTCATTCCCTCTATGTCGCTGATAAAAATGTTAAACAGTACCGGTCCCAGCACGGACCGTTGAGGGACACCACTTGTCACTGCTCTCCATCTGGACTTCAAGCCATTGAGTACCACCCTCTGGGTGCGACCATCCAGCCAATTCCTTATCCACTGAACAGTTCACCCATCAAATCCATATCCCTCCAATTTGGCAAGTAGAATGTTGTGAGGGACCGTGTCAAAGGCCTTACTGAAGTCCAGATAGATCACGTCCATAGGTCATCCCTTATCTACTGACCTAGTCACTCCCATAGAAGGCCACTAGGTTAGTCAGGCAGGACCTGCACCTAGTAAAGCCATGCTGGCTATCTTGAATCATCTCCGTGTCCTCCATGTGCCCAAGCATGGCATCTAGAAGGATCTGTTCCATGATCTTCCCAGGCACGGAGGTGAGGCTGACAGGTCACTAGTTCCCAGGGTCTTCCTTTCTACCCTTTTTAAAAATGTGTGTGAGGTTTCCTCTCTTCCAGTCCGCAGGGACTTCACCTGACCGCCACGACTTTTCAAATATCATGGAAAGTGGCTTGGCAACTATATCACCTAGTTCCTTCAGGACTCCGGGGTGTATTTCATCAGGTCCCATGGACTTGTATATCTTCAGGTTCCTCAGCTGATCACGTACTATGTCTTCACTTCCAGTGGGAGGGACTTTGTCACCTTGGTCACTAACTTGTGGGCCATCAACATGGGAGCTAGGAGGAAAGGGGTTGCCAGTGAAGACTGAGGCAAAAAAGTTGTTGAGAACTTCCGCCTTCTCCTCATCCGTTGATACAAGTTCCCCACTGTTGCTCATCAGCGGGGGTACGTTTTCTTTGACCCTCCTTTTCTGGTTAATGTACCTCTAGAAACCTTTCTTGTTTTTTTTCACATCCCTTGCCAAATTCAGTTCTAGCTGTGCCTTGGCCTTTCTGACCTCATCCCTACACAGCCGGGCAACATCCCTATACTCTTCCCAGGATGCCTGTCCCTTTTTCCATTTTCTGTGTAGCTCCATCTTGCCCTTTAGTTTGACCAGCAAGTGACGGCTCAACCATGGTGGTCTCTTACCCTCCTTGCCCAGTTTCCTACATGTCGGGATTGAGATCTTTTGTGCTCTATAGAGAGCGTCCTTAAAGATCTGCCAGCTTTGTTCCGCTCCCTTGTCCTTGAGGGCCATTTCCCACGGGGTCCTATTTACTAACTCCTTGAAGAGTTGGAAGTTTGCTTTCTTAAAATTTAGACTCCTAACCGTGCTTCTCATGGGCTTCAAATTTCTTAGGACAGTGAACTGCACTAGGGCATGATCCCTGCAGCCCAGGCTGCCTTCAACTTTGACATCCCGGATAATTTCACTTGCATTTGTGACCAACAGGTCCAACAATGCATCTCCTTGAGTAGGGCTGTTAACTTCTTGTGTCAAGAAGTTATGTCAATTGAAGACTGCCATTGATTCTGACCACCTTTGGTGCAGACTCTAGTAGAGATTTTACAACTTTTAAAATTCTTGGCTTCATTCTAATGCTGCTTACACAGCATATTTAGTATTAACACTTCCTCTGGGGGAACTGCTCTTTGCAATGCCTTCTGAATTATGAAGCACTTCAAAGCTTCAATAAAAATTATGTGTTTATAACAAAACATTAGTCCCTATATATGTATATATATAGTCCCTATAACAAGCAGAGCATTGGAAAAACAGGAAACTAAAAATTAAAAGTAAATTTTAAAGCCTTATCGACAGAACGAAAACTAAAAGTAAGCTTAATAGAATGAATAATTCTCCTACCTGGGCAGGGAAAATGGCTATCACAGATTTTACAGGACTTTCCATAATAATGCTTTAACTAACTTCCTTTCTTTTTTGCTTTGTTCATGTTTTTTGGGGGTTTTTTTTGTTGGGTGTTTTTTTTTTGTTTGTTGGTTTTGTTTGTTTGTTTCGTTTTTTTGGGGGGAAGAGGGGGGCGGGGGAGGAAAGAATACCAAAAAATAGTTGAAAAGATCTTAAGTTATTCCTTGAGACATGAATTCACATTAATATTATCTATGCAGGGTTTATTTATTTTCAAGGTTCTGTAAGAACTTAGAAATACATTTGATCAAATTTAGAATCATAGCTTATAAAGCTTTGAAAGGCTAAATTTATCACAGAAACAATAAACATGCAATTAAGTCTAACAGCCAAAGATTCCTACATGAGCCTAAATATTAGAAATGAGCCTCAAAAAGACTAATTTGAAGGAATCAATTCCTTGAAGAAAATCTTGCATTCTTTTATTCCTCCTTTTAATTATGTACTGCACTTGAACACCCCTTGAAGACATTGGCTGAGAGTTGCTGAAGCCCTCAAAATAAAGTTTAAGTCACACATGGCCTTCACGCTGACCTTCTTCCTAGGAATTAGCATAATCTCTAACAGTTCAGTGCCATCTTAACAGTCCGCTCAGTCCACTATTAACTGCAATATTCCAGTTCAGCATGTGTGTAATTAAGAAAACAGCTAATTCTTATACACAGAATGACTGAGCTGTTAATGTAATTTAGTAAGCTCTATAAACTAACCTGCTTTAAACTTTTAGTCACTTTCCAAGATGAGCATTATCTGACTCTTCAATTTGGATAAGGAAAAAACTGTGCAGTTTTATATGTCGCATAATCATATTACATAGCTAAAGACATCATAAACACCGAGTAATGTGACATTTGAAAGGTGTACTGCATAATCCCTTATTTGTAAATAACAGTACTGCTTGCCTAGTAACTATGAAACTTGCCTAAATTATCACCTTGCAAGTTGCTGTTGTTCTGGTTGCAGTTAATCATATGTGTTCTTTTTTCATACCTTGTTCTTATATGAATAATGCATAACTCCAGCCCATAAATCCATGTGACTGCCTCTTTGTCACTGCAGTACCTGTTCCTTTTTTTGGAGCCAGGGCTCTAGCTATATGTAAATAGTAAGCAAGAACCTACACACATAGAAATTCATAGGGATTCACATTCAGGAATGCAATGAAACATTGGTTTTCATTCCTTTTTCCTTTTCACTGGTGTTCACCTAACCCATGAAATAATATTTAAGTCAGAGCTGTAAAGCATTCTTATTTCCACACTGTAAAATTATACTCTTATAAGCAGATTTTACTCAAACTATTTTTCCCCACGTATTCTGCAATATCTGCCAAAAAGAAAATACTTTTTTTTTTTTGTCATATGGCAACTCTCCCTTCATCTACCTATGTGTCCCAACACAATTCCCTACTCCAATGAACTCTGCCTGCACAGATTTCTTGTGAAGTGGAGCAAAAAACAAACTTTGTCCTCTTTTTTAAATACTGGTTAATCTTGTAATCCAACACTAGCCACTTGCTTACTACCCCTGTTCTTAATAACTCTGCTCCAAACAACTTACATTATGGCCAAAGACTTGAGCACAAGGGACAAGAATCTTTACTCTGCCTTTCCCTTTGACAGAAGTTACATCTGTTCAGGTGCCAAGAACCCATCTTGGACATATACATATAAATCTTTGCTCCATTCTACCTTTTCTGGTTGTTTCATGCATTGAGTAGCCTGTGTCATAGCTCAAGCTGCGTAATACCTACACCTGTTTTGAGAATTAGCCACCCCCAGCATGACTAGGGACAAAATTGCAGGTCCGAGGGAGCCAATTCATCACTGTCTAAAACTCACTGACCCTAAAGTAACATTCCAGTATTTTCTGCACACCCGAACACAAAAGGGCTGAGCCCAAGACAAATGTGTGTGCAAGTTTAACTTGCTGACAGAGCAACTTGGAAAGTCTTCGAGACTCATGAATTCTGAGAGCCACCATAGCCCCAGCTTTGAAGCAAGAAATTTTACTAATTCCATAAGACTTATTCTGATTCCTAAGAAAGCATCTCTTAACAGACCTCATCCTCTTACCAAAAAGAAAATACCCTCAACTGAAAGGAACATGTCAGGGCTATGCTATCGTGCAGTACAACGCGTGGTGAATTTTCTTCTAACAAGGTTGGAGAACTTTGATCTGAAAACAGAAGATGAACAAGTGGAACTTAACACAGGAGGGTTGTTTGCCTTTAGAAATAATGTGGGTTTTATAAAAAAAAAAAAACACCACAAAGAAACAAAACACCAAACAAAACACAAACCAAACCCAAATCAAACCAAGAAATGAAAATTCTGTTGTTATATTCCAGCTATGAATAAAGAAGAATAATGAAAAATGTGTTTAATGATTATTTTCCTGCCCTAATGATTGCTAAGGTAGAATTGCACTTTTGTGTTACTAGTTCAACATTTAAATTGCAGCTATGGCTGTATTTTAAAAACAAAGTAATCAAACATTTTTCTCAAGATTAAGGAAAGCCTGTAAAAATTCAAGTATGTTTAAATGGAGATGACAAGTGAACGAACAAAGGCAGCACAAAAGCTGAGTCTGTACATGCTTCCTTTTCCCATCGCTATTATAAAGGTGCAGAATTAGGTCCAAAGAAATACAAGACATAATAAACTGGAGGAAGTTCAGTTGAGGGCCACGAAGATGGTAAAGGAGCTGAAGCACATGACCAAGGATGAGAAGCTAAGGGAACTGAGCTTGTTTGGCTTATAAGAGAGGTGCCTGAGGAGGGATCTGATAGCAGCCTTCCCACTCCATGAGTGCAGGAAAGCATAGCAGCAGTTGCCCATAGCGGTTGTGTAGTCACCATCCTTGGACAGCTTCACAACCCAACTGAATCAAGCTGTAAGCAGCCTGGTCTGATCACGTGGCTGAGCAGCAGGCTGGACTAGAAGCCTCACAAAATAACCTACTTCCACCTGAATTATCCTATGATGCTATAGTTCAAAAAGTTCTAGGAAGCTGAAGAACACCTCTGTTACTCATTTAAGGCTTTAGACTTGTTTAAAGTCATAGTTCCAATGTATGGAATAGAACTTCAGCACAATGGTTTCTCACAAAATTATATGTTAAAACCAAATCCTTAAACTCAAGGGCCAAAAGTCATGATCTTAACTTATTCCCCTTTTTACACCCATACCGTAAAGGCTAATATAATTTTTTTTTTAAAGTTGCAAAGCATCTGCAAATCCTGCAATACGTGCAGTTTGGGTTCCAAATCCAAATTACTGTAACATCCTAACTCAGGTGAATTTTAAGAATTAATAGCAATTTCATCATATAAGTCATTCCCTATGCAACAAAAAAAAAAAAAAAAAAAGGCACTACAGCACCAAAACATAAAAAACCAAAATGTGAAGGAGTACACCAAGACCGGGCTGCGATGACAGCTTTATAAACGCTTTTCAAGAGGCAGATTCAAAGTTTAGAATTCATTTCTAAGGCCAAATTTGCTTGCTATAAAACATCCTTATCTCTCTTCCTCCTATAAAAATATAAGAGGCAGAACTGGCAGCAGGGTGTTACAAGTAACATTATCTTAGAAAACATTTGTCAAGACAGAAAAAGTGTTTGCTGGTATAATACCAGAAAGGAAGGACGGACCAAAACAAACTCTGAGTTTGTAATGAAAGCCTTCATTGATTCCTTTTTGTGTTAGAATTAATAGATGAAAAATTCAGTATTTGAAAGACTAAGCTTCTGTCAGATATTTTTTAGTTCAAAAGATTTCTTTATATTAATTTTGTTTTGGCAAAATTCATCAAAAGGAACTAGAAAATATGCAGCTGTTTGATAATGCAAAGGAAATTCAAGGAAGCAGAAGAATGTGTTAAGACTTTCTTGAGTATACAAATATTTTTATTTTTACAGCAATTTTTGCTACTAATTTGTAAATTACAACATATATATGAAAACATATGTTTTTTATCTTTCATCAGCAAGTCTTCTCAGTTCTTCCTCTGCCAAGACAAAGACTGATATTGCTGAAAAATAGGCTCTAAAGTAGACTGGAAACATCCCCTGCCCAGGTCTCCAGTGTGTGTATACTGCCAGTTGTGCCAGCATTCAGCCCCAAGGAACATAACACCAAAGGACAGAGTATCATTTCTCTATCTCACAATATTTTTAAGAAATAAATTTCTTCAAGTACTTTGAAGTTTCTGGTTCTGGGTTGTTTTTATTTATTTAATGCAAACAGTGTATCACTTCAGAAATTAGACTCTCCATTTAAAAGTAAGCAAAGTAACCAAAGTCCTCCTCCTTGTAGACATGTGTCCCCTCCCACTGATGATTTTGCATATGTCAACTTTCTGATTAATAGCCTGTTATTCTCATTTATCATATCCCTCCTACTTAATAATTCAATTTCTCCACCGTTCTCAACACAACTGCAACCTCCCCAAACAGCACCCCGATGGCTTGTTTCCACCAGCTCCACAACTGCCTCACAACATAATCCTTTCTTTGTTGGGCTGCAGTGATGCATTACAGACCAGCAGCACAAGGAATAAAATACCATACCCAAAACAGGAATAATAAAAATACAAACCACTTCTTTGAGCTACCCTTTAAGTAGAATCAGAAATATTCATGTTTGACTCCTCTTCAGTGAAATACCCAGGAACTGCAGTGGTCATGACAGCCATAGGGAGAAATTCTTTCCTGTGAGGGTGGTGAGACAGTGGAACAGGTTGCCCAGAGAACTCCTGGATGCCCCATCCGTGGAAATGTTCAAGGCCAGGCTGGATGGGGCTTTGAGTAACCTGGCCTAGTGGGAGGTGTCCCTGCCAAAGGTAGGGGGTTTGAACTCGATGATCTTTAAGGTCCCTTCCAACTCTAACCATTCTATGATTCTACAACATATTCCTAACAATTCCATAAATTGTTAGAGTCTTTCTACTTCACTCCTTGCTGTTGCCAACCATAAGCACATTATCTTGACATCTGTCATATAAAATAACAATTTTCTTTTTGTCTTGAGTTTAGTAGAGCCCAAAATTCCTATTGCTCAAATAGTAACACAGTCACAAGGTAACCATCCACCGCAAACCACTACTGATGCTCTTTTCCTTAGTGATTTCATTAGCAATTTAAAAAACTTCTCTGTTACCTCCTATCTTAAGTCAACTGTTTGATTCGCCCTCAGTTCTTTCTGTACAAAAAAGGAATACAAGATATATCATAGAATCATAGAATGGTTAGAGTTGGAAGGGACCTTAAAGATCACCGAGTTCCAACCCCCCTGCTATTGGCAGGGACACCTCCGCTAGACCAGGTTGCTCAAAGCCCCATCCAGCCTGGCCCTAAACACTTCCAGGGATGGGGCATCCACAACTTCCCTGGGCCATCTGTTCTAGTGCCTTACCACCCTCACAGGAAAGAATTTCCTCCTAATAATATCTAATCTAAATCTCCCCTCTTTCAGTTTAAAACCATTACCCCTTGTCCTGTCACTACATCTCCTGACAAAGAGTCTATGGCTCTCCTGTAGGCTCCCTTCAGATATTGGAAGGCTGTTATGAGGTCTCCCCGGGGCCTTCTCTTCTCCAGGCTGAACAACCGCAGCTCTCCCAGCCTGTCTTCATAGAGGAGGTGCTCCATCCCTCTGATCATCTTCGTGGCCCTCCGCTGGAACCGTTCCAACAGGTCCATGTCCTTCCTGTGCTGAGGACTCCAGAGCTGGACACACTGTTCCAGGTGGGGTCTCACGAGCACAGAGTAGAGGGGTAGAATCGCCTCCTGCGACCTGCTGGCCACGCTTCTTTTGATGCAGCCCAGGATGCGGTTGGCTTTCTGGGCTGCCAGCGCGCACTGCCAGCTCATGTTGAGCTTCTCATCCACCAACATCCCCAAGTCCTTCTCAGGGCTGCTCTCTAGCCATTCTCCGCCCAACCTGTATTTGTGCCTGGGATTGCCACGTCCCAGGTGCAGGACCCTGCACTTGGCCTGGTTGAACTTCATGCGATTTGCACAAGCCCATCTCTCAAGCCTGTCCAGGTCCCTCTGGATGGCATCCCTTCCCTCCAGCATGTCGACCGCACCACCGAGCTTGGTGTCGTCGGCAAACTTGCTGAGGGTGCACTCTATCCCACTGTCCATGTCTCCAACAAAGATGTTGCACAGCACTGGTCCCAGTACCGACCCCTGACGAACTCCACTCGTCACTGGCCGCCAATTGGACATTGAACCATTGACCACAACCCTTTGAGCGCGGCCATCCAGCCAGTTCCTTATCCACTGAGTTGTCCATCCATCGAACCCATGACTTTCCAATTTTGAGACCAGGATGTCGTGCGGGACAGTGTCAAACCCTTTGCCTAAGTCCAGGTAGATGACGTCTGTTGCCCTGCCCTTGTCCACCAAGCCTGTGGCAGTATTGTAAAAGGCCACCAAATTTGTCATGCACGATTTGCCCTTGGTGAAGCCATGCTGGCTGTCTCCAGTCACCTCTTTATTTTCCATGTGCCTTAGCAGAGATTCCAGGAGGATCTGCTCCATGATCTTGCCAGGCACAGAGGTGAGGCTGACTGGAAATACAAATATCAATACTAATAACTAACTTAGTAATAACATTAGTAATAATTAGTAATAACATTACTAATAACTAATTAAATCAGTGAGGGTTTAATAAGGCTGCAGTCAACATCCACAGGGATTCTTTGCTCAGAAAGGACATTTCAGAACACTTCCTTCAAGATGTTTCAAACATATTTACCAATTTGTTGGTAATATTGTCTGTCCTGTTCAGAGCACACTGTGTCACTTACCTCTTCAAGTGGGTAAAAAAAAAAACAATACCACATGGTTTGTGCCTGTAGTAAGAGTTAATTTCAAATTAAAAATCATGAATATTCACAGTTTACAAAATACAGGAATGGAGTTACTAGGCAAAGGTACTGCATTAACATTTTTGCATTTGGTTTGTTGCCAAGTCCAATAAAGATAAAACAAAATTCAGTACTAATTATATCAATTATATCTTGACAATCTCTATCCATGTAACGCCTGTGCTTTCAATCTGTAAATGTTATTAATTTGCATATAAACTACATTAAAAGATCTCAAATACTATTTGCAACTGCCTTTCTCATTCATCAAAAGGTATCATTCCATCCTCAGCATTTATTGGTTTTGAGGGACTTAATAATTTTATTGACATGCTTATTTTAAAGTAAAAGAATACTGTTATTTTCTGATTTACATTAATGTAACTACCATTCTAATGGTTTTGATCTGCCTGAAGCTAATGGGATAGCAACATACAAGCTGCTACTTGTCTATCGTGGAAATACACAGAGTGGTTTATTTCAAAATGAAATATCAAGTAAATTTACAAAGCAGAACATAAAACCTGCCACAAATTGCCCTAATGCAAGTGCAAAAAAACCAGTAGTACATAAAATAAATCAAACACTAGAAAAAAAGGAATTGGTTTTCCCTTCTGTAATTATGGCACAATCTTTACACTCTTAATAGCAATGTACAAAAATAAATCACAATGTATTTCTTCCCTTTCATGTTTTCAAAGGGAAATTCATTTTGGCTGATAACCAAATCACAGAGAACTAAGAAACACATTAAGGTTTACCTGCCTGACCTTTTAGAAGTGTAAAAGGAGTATTTCATACGAACTGTAGCACACCTGAATTCAGCCTAAGTTATTACTAATAGTTATTACCATGTGCTAGTGGTCTGGTACCCAAGTCAACTAATTCAGTGATCTCTGTTAAAGTCCTTTTTGACACATGAAAGAAAAATACAAAATCAAAATAACTCAAAACATCATCACAACTCCACTTTTGCCTGCAACCTCAAAAAGTCTGGAGATATGCCAGCTTTTGCGACAGAGAAAATTCCTCACCCTGGAAGCAGTCACCAAGAACATGATCACGGCATGCCACAGGACAGTGCAGGAGAGATTGCAGTGCTCATATCATGCTTGTTCTGTTAATTGAAATTGGTATCTGGGGCTGAACCAACTCTCATTAGCCCCAGCCTTAGTAGAAATTTTATGGTTCTATAGTGCAGAAAGACTGAAAACACTAGTGGAATTTTGGAAGCCCACTTATCTGGTGAACTGAATTTAGCATCAGCCTCCAGTTTTTAATTTATTAGCTTGATTTCTGAAGATACTAGCATAAGTACTTGGGTTCAGATCCTTTGATACACATATTGTATGTCTCATTTTTTCCTCCTATAAACTTATATACTCACTAATCAAAGGCAGTTTTTTAATCTCAAACTTCATGGGAAACTCAATTTAGTAACTTCTAAATAACATCATTCAGGTTCCTAAAGCTTCACTCTCTAACTTATAATTATCTGCCTATTCAGACAGCATTAACTAACACCACATTCAAAGTCATATGCATCATACCTGATTGTAAATCTATCAGACTACTCCTTTGTATATTTAAGCTTAATTTTTGTTGACAGGGCTAAATTGGGATTTAACTTCTAGCAGAAGTACATTTAAATGTAAATTTACTTTTTCCCAGCAACAGATTTTCAGAATTTAGCATGAGAAGCTTGAATTTAATCAAGGTATTTGCACACACAATATCCTGTGCAAAACAATTATGCAAGTACATTTAACAAGGAAGTTATTTCCATTTGGTTGCAATTGTCTGTGTGCATACAATCAGACTAGGTAAAGCTTTGTGCATGCATGCAATCTCAGTAGGGAAACTGTGCACTGAAAACTTAAAAACTGACCAAAAGATTTGATTTCAAGAGCTAAAACTGTGTGAAAGATTAGACTGCTAAAGAAAATAATACTTAAGATATCAGAGTGTGCTTCTTAATTACCTCATCACACATTTACATAAGTTTCCGCATTAAAAAGCGAGAGCAACTGAGCAAGAAGTGAAAATGAAGATAGCTGGGTTTTTGTTTCTCTGTTAAAGATATTGTTGTAGTATTGTCAGTGTGGAAACTGATGTTAAAAAAAATAAAGAAAGAGAAATGACAGCACCATTTGATGATGTCTAGAGAGACATTCCTGCTCCACCAGTTGAATATGAAATGCCTCTGATTACAGGTTAGAAATTGGGGATGGCAGTAAAAGTTTATGAGTTCTAAGGTAAACAATGTCTTTGTAAAGTCTATTAGCAGATGAGATGAAATCCGGTGTGTATACTCACAGTATTTGTGACATGGAAAAAAAATTAGTTGCCATAAAATTTCTAATAACATGTTTACTACCTAAACCAATAATGTACTTTTTGTCAATGTAAATTACAACATTAAAATTTTTGATTCTTCAACACAGAACTTATTTTGTTTAAAACAAGGTTATATTTAATCCAGTGTTAATGCTACCAAGTAGCAAGAAAATCATCTGGACAGAGAAACAAAGTGTTATAAATATTCTTTAGAAAGGGGAATTCACTCAATCTTATTGGTAGAAGTTATACAAGTATTGGATTTACTTTCTTTAACACCAGGACAAGTACAATGTTGAAGCACTGTTTTTAATACTCAACTGTTTTGGGTTTTTTTTCAGTTTTGGTTGGTTGTTCTTTTATTTTTTAAGGTATCACTGTCAAGGAGGTCAGAGCCAATTCTCTTTCTAGAGGACCATAGCAGACCACATCTCACTTAACATCAGCTCCCCAGAAACTGTTTGACAGGCCTGAAGAAAGAAAAAGAAGAACACTGTCAAGGAGCTGCAAAACTGTAATGAAATTTCAGATATTTGGGCACCTCAACTATTTCTCTCATCTCATACACAGGTGGTTATAAACAATGAAAGAACTGAAGTCAAAATGAATTGCTGACTATATTTAGTTTGCTTACTCTCTGTAACAATCTCCTAGATTTAATTCCCAAGAACGTGATCTTTCTATGGAAAACTCTGGCTGCCAAATCATTTGTCCTTTCTTTGCTTTCATTTCTATATGAAGTGTATAGAGGAAGATTCCACAGTAAATTTTAAGAGTTGGAAACCTCAGTGCCATGGCTTTCTAACTGAAAAATGTGGCTGCAAGAGGGTATAACTTTCACACCATGGCCATAAAATGCCACAGTGGGCTTTCCACCTGTAATTGAGCCTGTAATTCAGAATAAACACATAGGTATTACTACTGAAATAATGTAACAGCTGCAAGCACAAACCATTCCATGCTTTCAGATGTAATTTAAGGCTTTTTAAGTACCGAACATGTACTGCTTAGGGTGGTTTTTTGCATCATATTTTAGATATAAATTAAGATATTGCCAATTCAAGTTTATACTGTACAATATCTAATCTCCCTAGCTGCAGATAGTGACCCTATACAATTTTCTCAGCCTTCTGTGTGTATCTTCTTGTTTAATGGTAATGCACTGTATATCTTTTTTTTCTCTTCTGATTTGCCTGGTGAATTATGGAAAGCCACTAAGTGTGCATTGTTACGAGTTTTATTCCTCTATAGACTTTCCTTAGTTCCTTTCTTTTAGAGATTTTTAAGTTTGTGTGGTTGTTTTTTTTTTTTTAAAAAAAAAGGTGTCCCAGGTCTTTTTCATTTCAGACAGCAACCAATGACGTAACTGATCTTTCATATAAAAGTAGACTAATAAAATATGAGACACTGCCAGGTAATTCTGAAGTTTTCACATTACTTTTACAGTGTAACAGGTACTACTTGCAAAATAAGAAGGTTCGATGCTTCTAGTTTATTGTTTTCTTTCAGTACAGCAAATAACAGTTCTCACATTCCTGTGGGCCTTACATGCCTGAAAACTTGAATCATTTCTCCAACAACATGAGTTTCAGTTACTAGAAGTGAGTAACTTCTCTCAGCACTGCCTGGCTGTCATCCTGCCCACAGCTCTGCTAATGCAAGAAAGGTTTTTAACCTAAAAACAATGAGTGCAACAGGAGGTATCTGGGATGCATCATCTTTCAATCAGCAAAGCACACATAACAGGAATTTGAAAAACCCCTATACTAGGTGGAAAGGAAATTCTTTCCAACTAAGAAATAAGCAGAAAAAGCTGTTATCCAAAAAGCTAGAAAGTTTAATTTAGGTGGAAATATTCAAATAAATAAATAAATATAAAAAAGGAAACTAAAGAAGTGGAGGTTCTTTAGGTTCTATCTACTATGGAAAGTTCATTAACAACCACAAAGGCAGTGAAGCCAGCTTAGCCAATGTAACACACTTGAGTTACTAGAAAAAGTTCAAAGTGATTTGCTTCCTTGTGAATAATGAGAGTTTTCATGTGTTTATCAAGCAGCATGGCTTAATTATTAGTCATTTGGTTCTGAGCATACAGTGCAAATACAGTTTTAAAATCTTTCTAATTTTCATCCCCATGCAGGATTGTTTGTAATGCTTAGCAGAGATAAAAATATTAGCACTAAAAAACACCAATTAAGATAAAAATTAACCTCATTTAGCATAAAAATATATGTTACTGAGATGTGGCAGTACATTGCTTGGATGCAGAGTGCCTGCTTCATCTAAACCTCCCAAGTAGGTCTATTATTGGCTAAGAGAATTCAACAATGATGAGTACCTGATATTGAATCATGTGTAATTTTGCCAACAGAGTGGCCTGAAACAGAGCTGCTTGCAAATAATTTTACAAGGACGAAAAATAAAATAGTAAGTGTATGTAGACAAAAGGTGAAGATGTATTTGTTTAATCATGCTATGAACATGATTATGTTATTACCACAAAAAGTTGTATATTAAAGCGATAATATCCTTCCTAACTGTACAACAGTATTAGAGCTTCACTTCTTAACACTTTAACTATAGTCATTGTGCAAAACAGTTCAAGCCCTCAAGCATAGCCGTTAAACACACTCATTCAGCCATTACATATTCACTCAAAAGAGAATTCAGAAGGAACATAATGTTTAAGAACTAGAATACACATAAAGTGAATGAGGGAAAAATGTAATGTGACCCAATTAAATCTGCGAATTAGACAGATATAGATCAATTATTCCTTGGATGTAAATGTGTAACTACTGAGGTAATACACGTTCAGAGGAAACTGATCTCAAGGCTTGTAGCTACAATAATACAACCGAATAAGGACAGATGAGTGCCTTTTGTCTAATTTTGACCTGAGAGTCCAAAACAAAGTTAGTCCAATGCCTCTGAGATCTAAGACACACACAGGCAATAAAGCTCCAATTCTCAGTGATGCTGACAAACACAACAGCTATTCTGAGCAACAGCCATCAATGAGAGTGGTTGTTAAATTTTTCTTCCTCGAGGAAAAACAGACAAACAAAAACCAACCACAAACTTGTCGAGTACTTAAAAGCTTTAAAAAACAGACAGACTTGTGAATACTCACTACCACAGAGTTTGTGCATCCCTAATGAGAACAAGTTGGGACAGTATTTGCACAAAATACAACAAAGTACATGTGGTAACGGTATCTTACTGCACCTCAGTCTCCAAAATAATACTGTATATTTAGCATATAAATGGTGACTGGAAGTAACATCTTAGAGGAATATTGTACTTTTGAATAATGTCTGCTTAGACAATAGAATACTAATAAATGAAAAGAAAAAAATATCCAGTCACAGAGCAGGAAATTAATTAGATAGTGATCTCTTAGTCAAGTCCTTAAAAAACCCGCATGCACAGTACAGCTATCTATCCTTTGTCAAACACTTTGCTTTAAAATAATAAAAAATAATCTAGTCATTGCAGGACAGAGAGGAACAGAGTAAACTAAGTACCTTATAAAAATGCAATATAAAACTCTACTTTAACAACAGTATTAGAAATTACATCTCAGTAAGGTACAATAATGGACTTTCAAATAATTCTTTCTCTGTATTTGTTTTCTCCTGACTGTTGATTTCTCCTAAAAACCTTTTTCAGCCTTTTTTTTTCCTACAGGCTGCTATTCTCATTGTCTACTTCAGCAATACATTCAATACATGTAAAAGTTTCAAATCTTTACATCCTGGACACAGACTTTGGTTATTCACAACCAAAGTGTTGTGTGGTTATACCTCACAAACAAGCTGCACTTTTCTAGGTCAGAATTAGCTAAGGGATGACACATACTCCACAACAGTGTTTATGCACAAATATCCGGTGACAAAGCCGGAACAGCATAACTCAAACTCTGAGGTCTGGATCAGTGTCAAAATGGAGCAGGACATCAGCTAGTAGTGGTGACCTATTAGGCTTATTCACTTTGAGAAAGCCCTCTGAAGAGTTGGGTTTGTTTTTTTTTTTCTTTCCTTTCCAAATAATCACTGCAGCCTTGAACCAAGATGCCAGTTTCTGCTGCTCACCCCTTTTCCCCTTCTACATTTTCTGATTCTCAATGCCAGGAGCTGCTCATCCTAAAACTTACCCCTCCCATACTGTTAGCAGCTAAACAAGTAGGCTGTGCACTTCTGCTTGCTGTCTTGCTGCTATTTACATGAAATTTTCTCTCCACTGCTGAAATACAGGTTAAGAGAGTAGGTACATTCTTTTTACCATCAGTACCATTACTCAGCTACTGACCATGAAAAACAGTTACCCAAAAGAACCGCAGCAATCAAATCCACTTCAGCTTGTGATGATACCTTCTTAACTCATGCATACTGTGAACTTCTGCAATGATGCTCCATCTTCTCTGGTCCTACTTGATCTTTTGATATTGATCATACTTTCCAAACTACGATACTTTTTCTTTAATTGCAGGCATCTGGAATTCTTGAGCAATGCATTCACGAACGTGCTAAGCACATCTTGTCACCTGATTTGTCTCCTTATCACCTTTTTTCTGAAAGATTTTTTTTTTAGGCTGACAGCTGCAAGGCTTTTTACAGCCTTTGTATGTTTTTCCCCTCACTGACAGACCTCAAGCAGGATTTGTAAAGTTCATAAGTTACTACAATAAAAATGGTGAGAACTAACACAAAATACATAACCGTTCCCAGACCATATAATGTTATCTAAAAACTCTCACCAATATGTAAAAATGTAACTCTTCAGACCAGAACAGCATGGATTGTCTAATATATAGACAACTTGTTGTAGCAGGTTAGATGTTGCACTCAAGGCCTTCCAGTATAGCTCTACTAGTTTATTCCTGATTTATCACTGCTGGAGGAAAAAAAAAAAAAAGAGAAAAAAAAATCCACCACATCACACAGCGGGGGAACACTGAGAGCAGAGATCCCCAACCTCCACAGCTAATGTACCCCAATCATGACAAAATTATTAGAGAACAGAGTTCCAAACTCTAAAAATAGATACTATTTATACAGCAGATTTGAACAGCCTATCTGGAACAGTTTTCCACCCAACAGAAAAATCTAGAGAGATATATACACACATATCCACTCAAACACATATGGATAGATGGATATTTGTTTCATTCAGCATGGCATTTTCTTTCTAAATCCAAAGCAAGCAGCAGAAGTTTTCATTGCATTTTTTCCTACCTAAACTGGCTTTTTTCTTCCTGGCCTTTTTTTTCCCCATCATAAAAACTGAGACTTGTACCTAGCAGGCAAGACTGAAGTGTAAATGACTAAAGCTAGGAAAGATCCACACAACTGAAAGCAGAGTTTTACTATGGCAGGTGCTGAATAGCTTTGTCTATAGTCAATGGCTGTAATGCCACCTATGATAATCATGAAGATGTATTAAGGTTTTAGAAACAAGTGGATAAACATTTAGGTACACTATATAAAATAGCAGTAAAAACAGTAGGGTGTAAGAACTCTGTTTAAGCAATCATGTGACTGAATGGCAAAACATCAAATTTGGTATTAGCAACATCTAGATTTAAGAGGAGTTTTTGAGAAAAATGTTTATAGTTAAGATCTACATTATAGAATATTGATGTTATCATAACTGTTTATTTATAACATATAGTTAGCATTATGGAATAAAATGTTTAGGATTAGACTTCAAAGGGCCCTTTTACTCTTCAAATTATAGAGCCATATAACAGTTTGGGTTGGAAGAGACCTTTAAAGATCATCTATTCCAACCCTGCTGTTGTGGGCAGGGACATCTTTCGGCTCAAAGCCCCATTCAACCTGAGCTTGAACACTTCAAATGATGGAGCATACACAACTTCTTGGGCAAGCTGTTCCAGTGTCCTACACCATACCCATAGTAAAAAAAAAAGTTTTCCTTATTTCCAATATAAATTTATCCTCTTTCATTTATTTAATTATAGGTCTAGATAGCTAGGTGTAATGGGAAAACACACCTTTAAATTTCAATTTCTGTATTTTATGGATAATTTATGTTTTTCCTTATCCTGACCAAATAATGGGAATGAGTGAAGGATTAAGTTATGCTCTTCACAGTACATTACTTATGCATATGGTTTCATCTTATTACATAACCTATTACCATTGAATAATATATGAATGTATACTTTATTACATACCATAACGCATTTTTATGTAAGCTATTATTGCAACAAGTTATTAACAAAATTTCAAAGGTCCTTTTGATCTCTTAAGTACTGTGCCTTAAGATTTTCAGTCCACTGTTAATGAATAAGCACTTACTACACTGCTTCACTTCATACAGAAGCATGCTACTTAAATTATAATCAAGTTGACTGAAGCCAACAATCAGTCATTTCCTATGTCAAAAACATTGCTTGTTTTGTACAACTCCATGGTTGTACAATGGTCACCTATGGGAAAATTCTAACGCAAAACAAAGAACATACCATAACAAAGCAAACACATTATGGGATTTATGTGCAAATGAGGTATTTTGATAAAGCAGAATAAAATTATTTTTAATTCTTAGAAGTAGAAATTGTATTTAATCAATTCTGTGGTGTTCAAGAGGTAAACCTTGCAATTTATCCAGCCACAGAGAATTAATACAACATCTAGCTCTTGCTTTCCATTATCAGTAGCTCTATGTCAAGGAATAGCAGTGTTATTTTTCAGTCAGGGTATTAGCAACATATATGCAGATACACTGAAACTCTGCCCACTCCTTTTTCTGCTGTGGTATTTCTGTTTCAACAACCGTCCCAGGTAAACTCTTTCAGAGGGAGCTGCAGCATAGAAACCTCCATGGCTACATAAGTAAGTAGACTCACCCAGACTAGTTAATTCTCATGCAAGAAATTAGCTCTGCCAGGCAACCATAAAATCTCACAACATACTCCAAATACCGTTGTTTACCCCTCCGACCTATCACTGGAAACCACTGAAAAGAGTCCACGGGGGTATTTTTTGTTTAAAAATTCCCTGCTGAAGACCATAGCTGAAGTGTTTCGTGCACCATGCAGTAACATCAAATCTCACACTGCTACATCAAAATCAAGATGTGGTTATTACTGTTTTAATCCTTTTTCAGTGTACATTTTTCCATCTGATATCCCTACAAAACTGCTAGAGCTCAAAAGGGGTGCCACTTACCAAATAGTGCAAATAAAAGAGTGCATTTGATGACTAAAAGGACTGGAAAAACATGCAAGCTTTACCCCTTCAAGCAGAATTGAAGGTCTGTGATGAAGTATATATTTTACTTTTTTTCCCCTCTATCAAAGGCAAAAGGGAAAGGAAACTCTTCATATAGTATCATTCTGGAAACTGTACTTTTCCTCCTTTGAGATGAGCACTCTGGTCACTGGGATACAGAATACACAGGAGTTTGTAAAGATACCTGATATATTTTTTCCCCCACAAACTAATAGTCCGAAATTAAAGAACTGCATGAAAGAGAGTCTCATTCTCTGGTCAATTCTGTTCTTAGTCCTTAATTAGATGCTTCTACCAGTATAAAAAAAAAAAAAAAAATAGATCAGATGCAGATGAGAAAAATACTGTAGATGAAAGATGAACATACGTGAACTCTAGTAGTATATAAAAATGTACTTGCATGTCTCAGATGCATCTACAGAAAAAATTATCACTTAAGGAAGTCCCTAAAAGCTATTTGGAAGTTTTCTTTTTTCAGTTCACACTAAAAATGGTATAAATTTTTTTATTTCACAATTAAAAAATTGTGAAATTGGCAAGCACATACAGTATTATGCAACCAAGACCAATCCCACAGGCACATAAACAGAGAATAGCTGAAGGTAACTATTTGTGAAGATGTTTGTACCAAGTTTTTGTCATGTTATTTTGAATAATGAACAAATACATAAAAATTAAGCTGTAACAATAGATAATGTAAAAACAGGGAGAGAATAAAGTATGCTGAATAAATAGCTCACACAATCTCACAGAAACTGAAGGAAATACCGAAGTCATTCATTCACACAGGAAGTACTCAGATCCCAGAAGTTACCAAAGATTTTCAAATAACCTGCACTGGAATGGCCTGGGCCTTGAAGATCAAAGTGAGCAAGCCCACCACCCTCTTCTCACACAACAGAAATTTCGCATAGCTACTTCTGAATGCCACATTTATTCCCCTCATTCACACAATAATCTGCTATAATGAGGCACAGAAAGGAGAAAAGTATCTTTTGATTTCACAATCATGAAAGAACAAGACTCATGGCAGTGAAAACACTGATGGCAATGGCAGTCAATGGGCCTGCTCCACAAAGAATATAGTTTATGCATCGCATTCAGGTTGTAGAGATGATTAATCCATATGATACCAGCATACCTCGCCAGATATATAACATAGGGCTACACCTTTTGGGGGAAAGTACAAATACTGCTCAAACACATTGCTTCAACTTAATTGAAAAACATAAGCTAATGCATTCAGAGCTACATATTATGAACTAGGCAGTTTTTCTGGGTACAAGACCAGATTGCAATTTGCTTGTTTGCATCTTACTGCTGACTTTCATTCTTCAAAAGCAAATACTACATATTCATCATGATTAAAAACCTACCCAAACTAAATACAGCACTCAATAAGGGATAGATGTTTAGAGAAGCCCTATTCTCAACTTTGTACTAGTCCTGGTAAGCCCTTAGCCTCTTTTAGTCTGGAGGGCAGTAACTCCTAGCTTTATGTGGTATACCACTAGAGTCAGAAGGCATAAGAAAGAGCAACAAGAAGTGAATGGATCTAGTTTGGAACACTATTTTGCTGCTGTTGTTCTATGTTAGAGAAGTCTTTTGTTAAAGGTTATGACTAAAGCCACCACTCTGGATTTGACAACAGGGGACAAACCAAACAAGTGGGAAATTCTATGGCAGCTTTACATTGCTTTTCATTGTTCCTAAGCAATCTACCTGAATAAAGAGGTATTGTGTTAAAACTGCAATAGCAAACACAAGGCAGAAAAAAACAAAGAATAAACCAGACAAAACCTGCAAAGATAGATACAGTACATTGTCGTGGTCTAGACAGTTTTGATCAAGCCAAGGCTGCTGAGTGATAATCCCTAGGAGGCACTTGTTTAATATTCAAGACAAATAAGCAGGGTGGCTAGAGAAAAAAAAAAAATGCTTGAAAATGAGAAAGTCTCCCTGGGGACAACTGCCAGAATTCATACATGTCTGAAATCTGTAAAAGGTAAAGAATAAAAGAAATCTTCCCTAAACTTTTCATATCTAGGATGATACCTGTAGTTCACTTTGTTTTGTCTAATTAAAATATCAATTAGTTTTTGCAGTACTATCAGCCTTCTGAAACACTTTAATCATAGTACAAGCCCTGTTGTGATCCCAATTGCTTTGTTTTATAAGATACACATTCTTTGTTTTTCACCTTTCCGTATCCTTTTTGTTTTTTAATATCCTAGCATTAATTCTGCCCACATACTAGCTCCCAGCGTGCTCTAGGCTGAGAAGGAAGTGACCTTTGTGTATTGTCAGAGAACTGTCCTTTAAAGCTGATCAGTTTGCTCTATCACTCACAGGACTATCATCTGGAAACTCCATGAACTGAAGGTGGTACAGTCATGCCCCGGTCACCATGCTTGTTCATCAAAAACAAAGATAGCTTGGTATGCCAGGGGACTGGAGAACTATAAGAACAGAAGTATCAGGTAGTTGACAATGAAACAGGAAGATGGTCGAGTTTGATATAAGACAAGTAAGCTATATTTCAAATTGAGAGACAGTGACAGCTTTTCCAGGCAGGTTTGATACACTTTTCATTTGCAATAAATGCTTCAGAGAAGTAAAAAAAAAATCCTACATTTTCAGAAAACATAGTAAGGGACTGAATTAGTAGGAACCACACACCTGTCTGTGAGGAGTTCTTATATTTCATCCTCATCTCTGACACTATTACACACTTTACTGGAAATTAATTTTCAATTTATTGTCATTGCTCCATCCTTATCAGGTTCACATTGGCCTACTTGTTATCAGAAAACTTTCTGGTAAGAGATACAATGCTAACATACTGAAAAGTATCATGACTGATGAGTCACTCATTAAAAATATGGCTGACGCAGGCTTCACATAAAGCAACTTACAGAACCCCTTCGTGAAACTGTGCTGCAGTAGCATATGCAACATATAACATCTACCAGCTTGGTTGATCTGCTGTCCCTGCTCCATCCCTCCATCGTCTTTCAGCCTAGCTCCAACAATACTCGCAGTACACAGCTAAGATTAACAAATAACAGTTTATGAGAGGAAAGTACTGAGGAAGCATCTTTAACTGAAAGAAGACAGCAAAATGACAATGAGCAAGCAGTGTGCTCTTGTGGCCAGGAAGGCCAATGGAATCCTGGGCTGCATAGGGAAGAGTGTGGCTAGTAGGGTGAGGGAGGTCATTCTCCCCCTCTACTCTGCACTGGTGAGGCCAGAACTGGAATACTGCATCCAGTTCTGGGCTCCCCAATTCAAGAGGGATAGGGAACTACTGGAAAGAGTCCAGCGAAGGGCAACAAAGATGATTAAGGGATTGGAGCATCTCCCTTATGAAGAAAGGCTAAGAGAGCTGGGACTCTTTAGTCTGGAGAAGAGAAGGCTGAGGGTAGACCTTATTAATGCCTATAAGTATATCAAGGGTGGGTTGAAGGAGGAGGGAGCCAGACTCTTTTCAGTGGTTGCCAGTGAGAGGACGAGGGGCAACGGGCACAAGATGGAACATAGGAGGTTCCACTCGAATATGAGAAAGAATTTCTTCCCGGTGAGGGTGACAGAGCCCTGGAACAGGCTGCCCAGGGAGGTTGTGGAGTCCCCTTCTTTGGAGATTTTCAAGACCCGCCTGGATGCAGTCCTGAGTAGCATTCTCTAAGCAATCCTGCTTCAGCAAGGGAATTGGACTAGATGATCTATACGGTCCCTTCCAACTCTAAAAAATTCAGTGAAATTCAGTACTTGCAATACAACTCACTTACCTAGTGTAGCATCTTCCTGTAGTCTAGCTCCTACTGTCAGTGTCAGGACAGTGGACTCTGTTTTGCAGCAATAATTACTATACTTGTAGTTGTTCAGATTCTACACATTTTAACAGCCACCTTTGTCAGATCTCTAAAGTGCTAAGAGAACGGAGGAAAACAAAGAAAACAAAACAAAAATCCCAACAAAACCACAACATCAGTCTGGTGTGACAATGAGAAGGAAAAAATTTCCCAAATGGAACTGGTATCTTCCCTCAGAAGCCCAGCTCTACTCCAACTCAAGATGCTGAAGAAGATAAATTACTCCCTTGCACCAAGTGTCATCCTGGTTAAGTAGAAAAATTTGTAAGTGCACCATTGTAAAAAAAAAAAAAGAAAAAAAAAAACCACACTCAAGCACATAGAATCGCTGAAGTTTTGAAGTTTCTTCTTACACATATAAAACAGGCCACACACTGAGCACTGTGATACAGGCTGCACCTGGAATCTCTCATGTGGTGATGAGGGAGAAGCTGTGCTAGGCAATACTTACGAAATTTTATTTAGTGGAATCACTCTTAATACACTCTCAAGCTTGACACAATAGCAGAACCACCTTTTCACTCCAAGGAATGGTAAGTGAGCAAATGGAAAACAAGCACTTTTATTCCATCTCACATATGGCAACACAGAACAGATGCACTCCAAAGCAGACATCATACTCAGTATCTCTTTCCTCACTTACAAGTTTCTCTGAGATGAGTCCCATATCAGAACTTGGGAAAAGAAAGGGAAATGCTGATAATTCCTCTTCCTCCCTAGCTCTTTCTCAAGAGGGGAGAAAACAACTCTTTCACCTCCTTTTCTCAATTTCAAGTGCAGCAGAACAGGCAAGGGGACGGAAGTTTGCAATTCCAACCTTACCACCCCTAGAAACACTTTTTTACCACACACTTGAGAATCAGGTGATTTAGCTCAACCACAGCTAAATATTGAAAGGTGACTAAAAGCAGCATCCTAAAAACATCTTCATATGGTACAAGAGGTAAGCAGATGTATCCTGTCAAACTCTCACCTCAAGTTAGAGGACACTAGAGACTGGCAACAGAAGTTTTATAACCTGCACAGAAGATAAATTAAGAATCAAATCCAACTTCCAAATTGCATACATACACAATCCAAACATGACCTCTACAGCACTGATGTTTATCTGAGAGGCAGAACTACATGAAATATGGGTTTGTACCTCACAAACACTAAATGTCTAAGTGACATTAAATTACATACACAGCTCTCACATGAAGACTGAAATGCTGACTTTAAACCAGGAGAGAATAATCCTATCTGAAGTATGTATAGAAATTTAAATGATGCTGAGTCTTTATATTGAAATATATACACATTAATGAAAACTCTGTGTGAAGATTCCCTCTCTATTTACTGTCAGATAACAGATACTTTCCTAATATTCCATATGTTTTACCATATACTGTGTGATGTATTTTCTGCATATTAAATATTTATTCTACTATGAAACTAAGTGGTGTTTTTCTTTAAACAGATTCATGGACAGCCATTAACACTTACTTTGTGTCATGGTTTGGACTGGGTTGGCCAACGACAAGATGACACATGCTCTCCCCCACCTCTCACTCCAAGGAGAGGAAGAAGAGAGATAAAGAGGCTTATGAGCTTAGGAAAAAATTAAAATACTTTAAAGAAACATTGATAATAAAATAAAAAAGGAAATAATGAAATAGAAGCAATATACACAAATACATACAAAACCAAATCAAGCTCCCAGGAAGATGTCACTGGCAAGCAGTGGGAAAGTTCCAGACAAATGGGAACTGCATTCTGCATCTTGATTCAGGAAGCCACGGATCAGGATCAAAGGCAGACAAACTGACAGGGTCCCCCTCAAACACCAGTCAACAAAGAAAGAGAGCCACTGAAAAAGCCAAGCCATTGAAGATAAAGCAGCCCTTCCTAACCTCAGCTTTTATAGTGAGCATGGCAGATGGGACGGAAGACCCCATTGGTCAGTTTGGGTCACCTGACGTGTCCATGCCTCCCCACAGGTGCAACCCCTCCATGGGGTAAACAACCACATCCCATGACCCTGGTTGCCACGGCAACAGGGATAAGCAAGAGCCCCTCTCACTGAACAGAAAGTTGGCTCTGCTCCACCCCAAACCAGGACACTTTGCCAGGATTCTTATGTGAAAAAGCCTGAAATTTTAATCCTACAGTTGAGAAATAACCAAAGGCAAACCATATGATGAACTAAACTGAATTAAAAACTGACCACTATTAAAAGAAAAAAGCTCTTACTCTCACTCTTCTTTCCACCATCTCTCTGCCATCAACCGCTTGCTATCCTTTTACTACCTTCCTCTTCCCTTCTCCAAGGTATGTGACTATTTTTTGTCCTCTTCTCCCACACTTTTGCCCTTTGGGCCAGCTCTGGTGCTTTTCTGCTGATAAAGTAAACTGATCAAACATGCTACGCCAACAAGATAACGTTGTCACATTGTTTGAACTGAATTCTCTTCCATGCTCCCTTATTCCTGCTCAAAATTTTGTATTCCACTTTTAACTGGAGCCATCTCTAATAGTACTTTGATTCCCATAGTAAGCTAGTACAGCTCACAACAATCTTATGAAATCATATTTATAGATTTTTAGCTAAGGTGCAGGAGGAAGAGCAGTATCATTGCTTTTCAACTCTCATTTTTCTGTGAAGATTTATCTCTTTTCCCCACTTTTTTCCTCTCACTGACAGTACCCTTATATTTGACTCATTTTGAGGATCATTAGTTTATCACTGCCAAAAAAATATTTGGGGGAAAAAGGACAATTCCTTCAATTAGTAGCTTGAAGCTGCTAATTTAGAAAAAAATAGTAGGAACTCCAGTGTTCTATCAGCTGTTCAAGCTTCCACCCTTCTAACACATCACTTTATCAACATTTGCAATAATATCAACTATGTACAACTTTTCAATGTACCTTTTCCTTTCAAGGTTCCCTAAGCCTAGAATGTAAGCCCAATGCTTTCTCTTGGAGTATTCTTGAAAATGCTGATTCTTTTTACCATGTCAGGTTCCCCTGTCTTTTAAGATGAATGTGACCTGCGTTTTCATTCTGTCAAAAGAAGCTCCTTTTCCAAGCTGATCCAAGAAGATCCAAGCACCGCAGGCACACCAAATAGTACTGTAGGCTTTAGCAGTAGCCCAGGGCTTAAAAGGCTCTGTCTCTCTCTGACCTACTTTTCACTTTACAAGTAGTTTTCTGAGTCAGGAACACTAAAAAGACTTATCTGAGTTGAAAGGAAAAGCCTGGTTAAGATGGGTGAATTCATGCTATGGACAAAACTAGCCACGAAACCTATACACTTGTTAAGGTGTCTGTGCAAGAGAAAAAAAAAAAAAAAACACACACCAAAAAACCACACAGCACCAGAATAATTATTCCCAGTAATTATTATTAATGCTGCCTCTTTGCTGTCTGCGTTAATGCAGGAACATTGAGTGTTTCAATGTGAAACAGCCACCTGTAGCAATACCAACTTTTGAAAAGAAACTGAGATATTCAAAACTAAAAAGTGTGGTGAAACAAACATGTCACACAGAAGCCATGTTTTTCTCTTGGTGACAGTGCTATTATTAGAACTGGTTTGTAAATAACAAGTAGATATCCAGAAGATTTTTGCACATCAAGAAATCTAACTGTGAGGGGTAGAGGGGCAAATGCAATTTAACATTTGTAGAGTTTACTTGGTGTTTGAAGTTTTACTGTTCTAGCATGAAGAGATAGCTTTGCACATATCCCATGCAAAGAGCTGAATGTGCAGCACAAGTAAGTTTAGAAAAACATTGACAAAGGACTTTTTAGATGACTTAAAGTTCCACAGAACTGTTGATACAAAAGTCATTGTAGTGCCATGTTGAATCATTATGGTATGCATTAAGGGTATTTATGTTGTCACTTGAAGGTTGGAGTTGTGACTGTGTCATAATAATATTATTGATAATCTTAAAATTTCCAATTGACATTTTGCAAAGATATATTGACAGAGCATTTAGAAACATAGGTCTTTAGAGAACCATTAGGAAGAGAAACTGACTGAAACCACAAGAGAAATGAGACCCATTAAAAGCAAACAACAAAACTTAGATTTGCCATCAAGGAGAATGCTTGGCTTGGTAATGTCACAGAACATTTAAATAGCTTGTATGGAACAAATCTAAAGGCAAGACCTTTTGTGAGCATGAAGTGCCTGATTTGGGGGGGAAAATGGCCTTGTTTACTAGTATCCTGGATAATATTTACAGACCTGTAAGTGCTTCAACTGGTTACTCTCAAACCTATGCAGGAAACAGGTCTAATAAAGGGAGTCACTATTTTTTTAAAAACTGTATTCTTCAATAGCACATATAAGAAAACAGTTCCTCAGGAAAAAAAAAAAATGTATATGTGTCAGAAAAAAAAAAGGTAAATTAAGTCTCCTAGTTCTCCCGAAAAGTAGCTCTTTCTTTTTCTGTCAAGAGACTCAAGACAGCAAATTGAAGCTGAAAATCTGAGCAGAGAAGAGATGGCACAGTCTGCTGAATTTATAACCATAGCCACAGGAGAAGCAAAGTAAAAGTGGTACCATGGTGAAGATCATCCTAGTAATATTCAAAACCACCAGATCCCAGAGAATTTTTATTTTGTTGTCACAAAACCATGCCAGTTCTGACAGTTTTGTTGGATAGCCTTTCCAGATTAGACTTTCTATTCATGCAATCTCAAATTATATCCTTCAATGTCGGGGGGGGGGGGAGGGAGTAGAAGGCAAGCATACAGGTCACATGAGTTGGGCTGTAATGCTGGTAAGGGGTATTTCTACTGAAGAATCCAATCATCGTATACATTAAAAACCAGATGAAAAGCAATCCTATATCCCTCTCTGTGAAGGGCTATATAGAAAAGCATATAGAAAAGACTGTTTTCTATCACCAAAGAACTTCAGCAAGGCTTGTGACACAGTCTCCCACAGTGTCCTCATAAATAAGCTTAGGAAGTGTGGGTTAGATGAATGGACAGTGAGGTGGATTGGAAACTGGCTGAAAGACAGAGCTCAGAGGGTCGTGATTAGTGGTACAGAATTTAGTTGGAGGTCTGTAACTAGTGGTGTTCCTCAGGGGTCAGTACTGGGTCCAGTCCTCTTCAATACATTCATCAATGACCTGGATGAACAGATGGAGTGTACCCTCAGCAAGTTTCCTGATGATACAAAACCAGGAGGGGTGGCTGATGGGATGGTGGCTGTGCCGCCATCCAGCAAGACCTAGGCAGGCTGGAGAGTTGGGCAGAAAGGAACCTAATGAAATTCAACAAGGACAAGTGTAGGGTGCTGCACCTGGGGAGGAATAACAGCCTGCAGCCATACAGGTTGGGGGCTGACCTGCTGGAGAACAGCTCTGTGGAAAAAGACCTGGGAGTCCTGGTGGACAATAGGATGACTATAAGCCAGCAATGTGCCCCTGCAGCCAAGAAGGCCAGTACTACCCTGAGGTGCATTAAGAAGAGTGTCACCAGCAGATTGAGGGAGGTTATCCTTCCCCTCTACTCTGCCCTGGTGAGGCCCCATCTGGAGCACTGTGTCCAGTTCTGGGCTCCCCAGTTCAAGAAGGACAGGGAACTGCTGGAGAGGGTACAGCAGAGGGCTACAAAGATGATTAGGGGCCTAGAACATCTCTCTTATGAGGAAAGGCCGAGGGACTTGGGTCTTTTTGGTCTGGAGAAGAGAAGACTGGGGGTGGGGATCTTATCAATGCCTATAAATACTTAAAGGGTGGGTGTCAAGAGGATGGGGCCAGTCTTTTTTCAGTGGTGCCCAGTGACAGGACAAGAGGTAATGGGCACAAACTTGAACATGAGAAGTTCCACCTAAACATGAGGAGGAACTTCTTTACTTTGAGGGTGGCAGAGCACTGCAACAAGCTGCCCAGAGAGGTGGTGGAGTCTCCTTCTCTGGAGACATTCAAAACCCACCTGGACACGTTCCTGTGCAACCTGCTCTAGGTGGACCTGCTTTGGCGGGGGGGTTGAACTAGATGATCTCCAGAGGTCCTTTCCAAGCCCATATCATTCTGTGATTCTGCGACTTCTCCAGCGCTTTTCTTGCGGCAACACTGCACGTTCCCCTATTCCTATAGAAGAAAATTGCTGGGGTCACCAGTTCCCAGTATAGTCTTAGTTTAGCTGGACACTTAGTCCTTTGAAAAATTGCATATTTTCATAATGTGCTAACTGAATACTTGGAGAAAGTATGAGACACACAAAACAAAAACAGAAAATGTGGACTATCTCAAAAAGAGCATTAAAATTTATAGATAGATATTAAAGCGATGATGCATAACTTCTCATTAAGGAATAGTTTCCCAAGGAGTTGTAACATATGAATAAAGCTTTCTTGTATTCAGATTTATCCTTGAGACCCTCTTCTATATGTCTTGTTTTACTACATATTAGCTGATGAGAAAGACTGTCCAGCTAGGTTCATCTAATAGGTCTTGACGTCAGTACTGCTCACAATTTTCTCGCTTAGGAGAAAGACTGCACAGGATTTAAAAATCCAATCCACACATATAATTTCTCAAAAAAGAATACATAGGCATCTGAAGCAAGGCTTGAATAGCTGAGTCTCCCTAAGGTCATAGCTCTGATCTCTTCAGCTGACATGTAAGTCTCTACGCACTGAAATTCCAGCTATATCTTCTTTCTTCTTGTTTTTTCATCCCCAACTTTCTCAGGCATTGGAGTTGTGCTGTTATGTTACATGCTGTTTCTTTTTTGTTAAATGCTGTTTAGTGAGAAATACAGAAACCATTCTTGGGGAAGACACCAGAATTCAGGTCTATCTTTGAGTAAGCACAAGTGTGCCCTCATTTTAAGAATCCAGAACAGAACTGTAATGCAGTGCTCGTGTAATCAGGACAACTAATATTGGAGCTACATACGTGCACTGGCTATCTAAAGCTATTTCTATGCTATTAAATAAAACAGGAAAGTTAATACTCTGCAGAATTGCTAAAGTCTTTCCCCTTTTTCCCCTCCATCCCTCCCTCCTCCCCAAACAAGAACCACAATGCCCAAAATGTTAACAGCAATGGTTTTTAGAATACATAATCTTTGGAGCCACACCCGAGTGTTGTTTCAAAGAGTACTGGCCTAGGTGATGTCAAGGACCAAACTAACAACCAACCAATACATACAACTACTTATTTGGGGCCTGGCAGCAGTTTACTTTGGGTATAGATGAAGCTTCAACACTTCATAATGTTCTGGATTCTACCCAAGAACATCAAGATTCAAAAATTATTTTTCTAATAGATTTTAATTGATTCTTATACTGAGAACAGTATTATAATTTACTCCAAGGTATTAATTACTAATGTCTATAACTTCAATTTAATTTTCTTATTATCTCTGTCTTTTTTCCAACTTTATTTAATTAACATATTTGTGGTACTTTTTGCTTCAGAAAGTAACACACACATTACAACTGAAGCACACTTCATGTCACTCATTAGACTTGGCTGCCTCCGTTATTTAATTGCAATAAAAGGAAGCATTTCAAAATAAGTGATATGTACTTTCCACTAAAGGTAGTAAATTATTTGAATTGTGACCTAAGTGCAGTAATTTTTTTTATGTAATCTAAAGGTATATGTTCCCTAATTCATTAAATTCTACTGGATGAAAGAAATTTTCCTGCTGTAATTTTAAAAAAATGCAATTCAAATAGAAAACTTTTGAATCAGGTATCACCTCAGTTTTGATGTAAACTAAATGTTTGTACTCCAGGACTACTGGGAAACTGTGGTTTAGCTTTATCTTTTTTATTTGTAACTGAATTTCCATTTAATCAAATTCAATAGAACTTGAATAGAACAACTGCTCTAAAATAGTTTTCTTAAATACTTCAGATACCAGTGTTTGTAAACTGGGTTTAACAGATCTAATGAACTTTTTTATATATGTCTACTTTATATTTGTGTACTTTTCGTGCAACGGAAGACAAGAACATATGCATCAACTCCTCTGATTGTATTTGTCCCCGTATCAATAAGATATCAAGTCAAAGTATTTACATGTCAGTATTGGGGAACACTGTATTTCACCACTGTTGGGAACTGAAAATGTAAATGTGTATGACTCTTCAGAGAATCCTTTCTATTAATCAAGGGTTTGGGTTTCATCCAGAAAAAAATAAACATTGTTTTATGTCTGGAAGGAATGCATGGATACAGACAAGGTATGAAGAAAAGCTATCAAGACAAATACAGCAGGCATACTGAGTTAGGTCAAAGGTCCAGCTCAATAAGTATCTACAGCGGTAGCAAACTCCCGCAGAAACCTGTAGGAGTTTGCTTGGTGGTAGCCGCTTGAACTGTCTCAGTAGCACTAATCAGAAAGCACATATCACAGTCCATTCACAAACCAAATCATAGAAGGAAAAGAAAGCTTTGAGTGCCACATCAGGAAGACACTTAAATATTTAACACTTTCACCAGACCTGCTCACTTTCTTCATACAATTGTACATGCTTTGCTGAAAAGGGTGCTTTATAATTAATCTAACATCCCCTGAAGTTACTGTAAAAACTCCACCTTCAACAGACTTTGGATCAGGTCAAAGCCAGACTCACCAAAAAGCTAACACTTAGAGCTGTACCTACAAGTACAAAGCTGAACTTTCCACAATATAAGATCCCTAGGTGCTTACATGCACTGGTGTCACCCTGATCCCGATCCAACCAATCCATCAATTGGCCCCACTGGTGAAATTCTACATCATCAAAATGATGAGCTACACAAGCAAGAACCTTGCAGGTGGCTAAGTAGACGAGATCTTCAGGGCTGATCTAGATAGTGGGTCACAAAATATAGCTATTAGAGCATTCAAGTACCCTCAAATTTTTGATGGGGTTTTCTGAAGGTACGTAGGAATCTCTGCATTGAAAGACCTAATTACTTATAGAAAAAGTCTTATAAGACTTGAAAATGAGACATAGCAGAAACATTCCTATAAAGTGTTATTCAAGCATTTTGACTTTCAGATTCATACATTTTTGTACACACACATTCTTGTTTGCATTTATATAGATGGGACCTGAAAAGAAATCATCAGTTGTAAAAACTCTAAATAGAATTAAGGAACTGGTAAACGTTATTTCTAAGTATTTGTGTAGATGGGAGATCATAGACGGCAATGCTGAAATCTGCCTGAATGCATGAGGTGTTACAGTGATTTCTCACAGAGAATTCATGTTTTTATTATAGAGCTGTTTGTTTTGTTGTCATAGGTTCATCTGATTTATTCCTGTCTCTGTTAGTCATTCCACTTACATGGTTTCCAACATTGTGACATTAGTTCAGGACTATCTGGAGGCAGTAACTTCTGGTTTCTCTGAAATCCAAAGACTTTAATGTACATTTTTAGTCCATCAATACTGAGTTGCAATTTACCAGCCCTGTGTTGGTTTAGTGAATTATACACAATTTCTATGCCAAGGTCAAATTCAATTCTGTGACGTAGGGGAGAATGGTGACATCTGAAAGTACTTAGTCAAAATTGACAGTTATGGGTAGAACTGTATTAAGACCCAATTTTCCACAGTGGCTAAAGATCATAACTTACGTGGTACAGAACAGGATTGGTTGCTTGCCCTCTAGACCTTCTCCCAGAAACAATATAGATTTCTTGGGTTTTCACTCACACCAGTGTTTTGAACTGATCTTATGGCTCTTTTCCTCTGGCAGAACTACAATTCCATTACTGATGCTACTAGGGAAACACCTCTCATACCAGTATTTCTTTAGCATTTTCTAGTTGGTGCCTCTAAGGATGCATGGCATGAAGTTCTCATCATCCCATTTAAAATTTGGGGCCTGGAGTGACTTCATTCTAAGTGACTAAGTTTTTTTCCTATCCTCCGCATGTCAATTTGTCTTTCTGTAGAAAAGCTGTTTGGCTCTTCTCCAGATATCTTGGGTCACGCATCTGGTAAGGGTACCCCCAACATAACTCCTATTTTAGCAATTCACAAAGCTGAAGCCCAGAACCACATTATTTAATTTATTTTATTACATGTTTTGTACCTCTAATGAAGCGAAGAACTGTCTTTGGTATAAATTGAGTGGTAGATTCTGGTAAATATCTTTGCATCAGACAAGAACAGTCCTGCTTTGTATTTCCTCCTGAATAAGCCATGAAGTCCGTAAATGACTGAGTACCAACAAACACTATAGCTGGCAGTGGGAGACAAAAGTGCCTGGATACTTCTAAATATTAAACTGTTGATGTTTCCAACATTTTGCTTCATCCTCCTACTTAGTAGAAATTTTTGAAGTCTTTTTTCCCCCCTCAGATGTGCATCAGGTGGTGTGTACTGCAACACAGGAAGTAAGAATTCACTGCTGAAAAATTAATGCAATGAACTGTTAAGTTGAAGACTGATTAAAGCTTTAGTTCAAGCAAATCATTTCATTTTTCAGGAACCAGGTCTTAATGAGATAAGACTATTGGATCCCTCAATCTGCATTTTCCACACAATTATACTACATTTTCCAAGGTACCTAAAAGTGACATCTTTGACACTCCAGGAGAATAATTCTATTCTTTAAAATACTAAGGTCTGCACTTATGAAACGGTAAGTGACCCATCTGAGTGAAGACACAGCTATTATGATAGCATGGCAGGTGCTGAAACATTAGAGACATTTTCACATTGAAGAACACTTGCAGTATCACTTCTTCCAGTTTTGCCCCTGAGTGCTACTTAATGGTACATTTAGAATGATTGAAAGAGGACCCTGCACAGACAACAGAGATTTCACAGAAGCTAAAAATGCATTTTGTTTTCCTCGAAGAGATATTTGCATTTACTCCTTTCACTGGAGAGTGATTGCAATGGTTCATTACCAGGTATTTAATGATAAACTGTGCTGTCAAAAACAAATTGCAAACAGTAAAAACATTGATGGCATACCCCATATGTTTTCCAACAGTCCCAACACAAGCCAGTAACATGCTGTCACTTGAAACATCACTGATGGAAGGAAAACCCAACTACAAAATCTAGTGATATTATTATAAAATATGCATTTTTAACCAGTTTTGATTTTGGATATGTATCTAATCTGGGGATCCAAGGACTATTCTGAGTGTCCTTAATTCCTGTTTTCAAAGTATCATATAAAAAGGGTTGGTATTATGCCAACTAAGACAGGAAAAGCATATTATTTCACTTTGTATACAAAGCCACACAGAAATAACTACTAGGTACAGCATGCATCTTACACAGGTCCAGCAAAAGAGCAACAAAGATCAATTCAGATTTCAGGTTTTGAGAATCCACAGTAACGCTGTGATAGCATAATACTTAATTTAGGGAATCTAAATAGCTATTTACATTTCTAATCTGCAAGTCTACAAGCACGACAGACATAATGATAATCTCATTTTAACAGATAGCAAAGATTATGAAAGATAAATATTACTGGTCTGTGGTCAAACATTAATTTAGGAGGAGTACTGATTCTCAGCAGTGTCACATAGCCAGCTATTTCAAACACTTTTGCAGAAGGCAAGGATAGGCTGGTGTTGAATTTCATGAGGTAAAAGTAAAAATTCTGGTTTAAAAGGCTCTGCCACTGGGTTCTCGCAGATTATAAGCATAAAAATAATGAAAAAACAGGGAAGTAGAAATTTATTTTTAAATAAGGAAATTATTAGTATCAAGTGTTCACCAGCATATTGAATAACACTAAAGTCTGATATATTTAGTGGAAGTGCCCTTATTTTTATCCTTTGATGTGCAAATATGCCAGCAATTCCAATTTCAACACCTCAGTCTTTACAGACCTGTTGTTCAGCCTGCCTAAATGCTGCCAGCTTAAACTGCAAAACTTCAAGCTACGAAGCACAACTCAAAGATTATCTGAGAGTTTCAAGAAATAATTCATCAGCTAAAGACAGCCCACCAGATTTGCTTAAAGGTATAACCGAACCCCAAGAGCCCCCACTGACTTTTAAACTGAAAACACATCTGTACATATTACAGACATCAGGAATGTGTTTTGAAATCTCTGGTCTCATCTCCAGTATTGCTTTTCATAGAATCATTCAAGTTGGAAAAGACCCTTGGGATCATCGAGTCCAACCATCTACCCTACTCTACAAAGTTTTTCCCTACACCATATCCCCCAACACCACATCTAAACGACTCTTAAACTCATCCAAGGATGGTGACTCAACCACCTCCCTGGGCAGCCTGTTCCAGTGTCTGATCACTCTTACTGTGAAGAACTTCTTCCTAATGTCTGGTCTAAACCTACCCAGTTGCAACTTGAAGCCATTCCCTCTTGTTCTATCACTACTTGCTTGTGAGAAGAGACCAGCACCAACCTCTCTACAATGTCCTTTCAAGTAGTTATAGAGAGTGATGAGGTCTTTTGTGGAACAACTTTCCACAAAGTTATGATCTGGGGAGGAATTTGTCTGCAGTTGCATTCAAATATGCTCATAACCCAATACCAACTCCAGCAAAGAGCATCTACTAATGGAGGCACAAGTGACATCCTCTCCTTATTGATGGCCACTGATCTACTTACCAAATATTTTCCAGCCTAAAAATGTAGCAATAACAGAAAACTGTTAGATGCTTTACAAAAAGATTCATATGTACATATTTAGATTTAAAAAGTAATACATATTTAGATTACCATTCTCCTAGCTCTACCATTTTCTGCAGGATTAAGTGATCGTCATAACTACTGTAGACCATGCAGGCCCCATCAGGCAAGCTCTGAAAGTGATCAGCTTTGAAGTATAATTATAGTGTATAAAGTATAGTGTATAAAGTATAGTGTATAAAGTATAGTGTATAAAGTATAGTGTATAAAGTATAGTGTATAAAGTATAGTGTATAAAGTATAGTGTATAAAGTATAGTGTATAAAGTATAATTATAATTAGCTGTGAAACATATTAAGCAGAGAGAATTAAAAACTGCCTACCAAGGAACAGCTGGGCTATCTGTCATATATGGTTCAGCAGTACCTTGGTTGTATGGCTTGAAGTAGAAAAAGATTTCACTAGAAGAGTCTATTTGTGCAAATAGTTATTGCTTATTAGAAAAGATCAGTACTGCTATTAAAATAAAAAATCACAGATGTTTATGACACATATACAATATACTCCATTACAGAGATGTGAGATACAGCATAGAATATTTTACATCCTTCATTTCAGGTCTCCCTAGGTAGCCATCTTAGGTTAGCAGCCTATGTTCTTGATATAGCAATACAGAGCAAAATAGAGAGCAGGTGGCAGTTCAGAGGATTTAAGTCAGATATCCCAAATTCACAGGAGACTCACTATAGTGGACATTTGTGGACGCTCGCTGTTCCTGGACCTAGCAAAGCCACAAGTACTTTATCCCACTGAGTGCTGCACTTCAGGAGGCATGGCACCATTCAGAGAGAAGAGAACAATGGAAAATTTGGGAAATGCAGTGAGAATCAGGTTTTCTCTTTAAGACAAGAGATAAACACGGCTTTCCTATATTTAAGGGTAATTGTAAAGAAAAAGACAGTCAATTTCTGTCTTTTCCTGCTCTCAGTAATAGGGAATAAAACCAAAAACCACTGCTGCAATTTTACACCCACATACCCAAATTCATCGTTGGGGAAGGATCTAACTATACAGATACTTCACACATTGATACAGGAGAGCTCTGGAGGATATGGAATGTCCTTCATGGGTTTCCATGAAACCAAATAGATTCATGGGATGTTTACCAGCAATGGCTTAACTAAATATTTTTTAACTAAATCTTGCCCCAGAATGAGGGGAGTAATGCAATACAAGCTATTTAAACTGGGGTCCGTGACCATTGCTGATCTTCAAAGAACTACAAATACAAGGGAAAACACCCATCACAGACTTAATCTCCCATTAACAGGGAGATTTGGAAAACAATGCCTTACAAATGGGAATGAGACCTCAAAGACAAGAACAGCTGAATTCCAGAAATCAGCTCAGGCTGGCTCAGCAGCATGCAGCTTCCACTGAATTTACGCTCATATCCTACAATGACTATCCCACACAAGATTCAGCTACAGAATATCACCTCTTCCCTAAATAATCTAAGTAGCAAATACTATGCTGCCAAAGGACTCATGTTATATTGCATTCAGGGATGAATGATGGCATTCCATTTCCAGCCAACACCGCAAAGTTCTCATAAGAGCTATATATCATCCATTATAATTACAAAAGAGGTGACTAATATCATAGTTTATTCTTTCTGTGTTTCCTTTCTAGTATTTCTTTACTGACTACTTTCCATTTCGTGCTGCTAGTTGGAATAGAAATTAATGGATGTTTTTGTATTTTGCAGAAGGATGAACACAGAACATTCAGAAAATCTTAAAGGATTTCAAGATTAAAAGTATATTCATCTTCAATTCTATATTAAGACCATATACAATTCCAGGTCAGTAAGGTCTTGAGTCACCAAAACATGGCCTTAAATATTTTTTTCCCCTAATTTATGTAATTTTCACAGGTTTTCTTTTTTTAATATTTTTTCCTATCTCCAAGTCCTGTTCAACAATAACCTTAACATCTGAGAAAAACTACACTTGTATAATATTATGCAAAAGTCTGAATTGTACCCCAAAAAAATCACAAAATAAAGCATTGTTAGAAAAGATACACAAAGAAATGAGTTTGAAAAAAACAATAAAAATAAGCAGCATTATCGACTGGTGAGGTTTCCAGCTGTTTGGTTATTTTAGCATAACTACATCGATCAGTATTCATTACCAAGCTGTTATGAAAATAAATTCTAAAAACAATAATCCATGCTGGAAATGTAGCTATAATCATTCGTGTGTATTTGAAGGCATTTAACCTTGGCTTAAAAAAAGCACAATGCAGTTAAAATTCAGCATGTGCCCAGATAAAAGGTCTTCCTGAATATGGACACTCTACTGATTAAGGCAGACAGAGGCAACAAACACTTTTTTATTACTGAATGTACATATTGAATATAAAAGACATAGTTGACTATGATTGTAACTTTACTTATCAGTATTATTAGAGAGCTAAAATCTAAAATATGAAACAATATGCCAGGGAGAGATTCTCAGCTAAGATTAAAGTTAATGGCACTAAAAAATTTTTGATTAACTAATAGTCTGCCATGCTAAATGTGTTTAGAGTTAAGTACTATGATAGATCAGGTCAGGCATCTCTGTTCTTTGTAAGAAATGAGTTAACAGCCATTAAAGGAAGTGAATTTTACCTTACTTAAATAAAGTAAAGTTTAGTAGGTATTCTTGATGCACAAGCACTTATCTGTTGGAGGTTATGCCCCACAAATTAGGGCAAATGGAATTTAAAAAAGGTATATCATACAAATTTTCCCCAGCAGTCTTGTCACACTTTATAAACCTGATACCAAAGTGAAAGGCAAAATCACAGGCAACCATTCTCAGCTTCACTGTGATTTCTCAGTTTCCAATCAAGACAAGACAGTATCCTTGTATACATTTACCAATCACTCCCAGAGATCTACAAGTGTATTTGAAAGCCTGAACTCCTTCTTTGAGATTATCTCAGATAACTTACCCTAAATTTGACGCTATTACAGGAAATCTCATAGCCCCCAAGAGAACAAAGATTACAGCATTTTTTTCAGGGAGATTATCTCAAGATGGTTCGTGTAAGTTGATGGAAAAGCTATTTAGCCATCAGAGAGGCAGATGCCCTTCGATAGCTTTGACAAGCTGAATGCATCATCTCAGCAATACTCTGTGGGCCTGAAAGATGAATCAGGTTTATAAACAGTTTGCTAGATGAAAATCATCCTTGTTACCTGCTTGAAACATACCCTTACAGGCTGCAAGGCAGTATTCGGGAAAGAATAAAGTAACCAGTTCTAAGTAAATCCCTTTCGCTTCTAAAAACTAAAGTAATACAGGAATCGGGGAAATGGATTAAAACCCAGTGTTTTAGGAAACTGAGACTAGTGACATTGCTCCTTGTATTGCTGAATTACATTACTTTGTACCCAAAAGCAGTACTTTGAATTCCTACAAAATTATTAACTGGAACATACTGCAAGATGACCCCCAAAAGTTCACCTAAGTTTTAGCTACTGTTATATAGCAGGGGTCATTTTTTTGAAAAAAAAAAAATTCTGATCATCACACACTTAGGGCGTGTACACATGGAATTCAGCTCCATTTTTTTTTTTTAATTCTTTTTTTTCAAAGCCAAATTCTTCATTTAACATACACACACTCTTGAAATTGGGACCCTTCCTAGCCAGCAGCTGAATGAACTTATGTAAACTACAGCAAGACTTTATGGTGCACTGGCTAGTGTGCTGTAACTCTGCATACAGGAATCTTTTTATGTAACGGTAAGTACATAAATCCAAGACATTTTACACAATTCTTAGTCAAACTAGAGCTCTTCCACTCTGCGTATGTTCTTTTACCTAATTTGTTTACAAACTCTATAGTAGCTCTGAGAATGCATTTTGTCAGCTTCACGCCACTGAGGTGGGTGCTTTTACAGAGGCTGGTGGCTTGCAAAATACAGTTCACTTTTAATACCTTGGGAAATTTTCCAGTCTGGTTTGGAGCACTTTAGACAAAACACATACACAGACCAGTCCTCATACTTCAGATTGCTTGTTTCTATTTCTATACTGCCTAATACATCTGAAAGTCAGGCAGAAATATTAGATGTTGGAAAGCTACAGAGCTTCTGCCAAGCAGATTGCACTCTGAAGAATGACTGTGCCACCACATTGTTGACAACAGCAACAGAGAAGAGGCCAAACTACATAGTGGATAAGGCATACCAGGCAGTGCTAAAGTGGAGGATAAAGCCCCATTAGCTTCCCTGGGGTAAATCCCTGCCTGTACACCAAAGACACTGTGTGCAGCAATTTCATTGGCTCTAGCATCAAAGCAGATAAGACATACTTTCCAGGGGGGCTTGTTCAAGCAGCAAGCCTTTCATGAAAGTCTTAATTCACATTCAATGGGCAATTACAGGCATTGAAAACTGTGGGTATGAGAAACTGAGGTCAGTACAAGAGCTGCCAGCTCTAGCTGAGCACCACCTGCATCCTCAACTAGGAACAGGTCTATGGCTGAACTGAGAGGCCAGTGGCCTTCCTCAAAGCCTCCAAAATGTCTGAAATACAGGCAGATGCTTCCTAATCCTCTCAAGACAAAATCCAGTCAGAAAAGAATTTGTCCTCTATCCACTGTATGTCTGCTTTTAAACCAGCAAGTAAGGAAGGTCACTGCTTAACCTGCTTATGAATAATTACCACCTCTGTTCCAAATGGACAGAGCAGAGCAGAGACAAAAACAACCTAGCTATACTTTTTCCCCACTAGCAGCTGAGATGTAATGCTAAGGGTAAAAAAATAAAAATCTGAAGGAGTGGAAAAAAACTTCCAGGAAATATTTTCTCAATTATGAGCCATAGCTCAGAACTGAAATACATCTTTCCTAGCTATACCCTAGCTCTACTCACTTCATTCAGCTTTGATTTTTGTAAAAACTACCAAAGTACTAGTTACATGTTTTGCAATAAGGTAAAAGTTATTCCAGGAGTGACAGCTGGAACATGACCAGTATTGCCTATGTTTTTCTCCTCTCCCCAAGCCCCACATCTAGTATATGGTATATCAACACCAAATATTAATTCATTTGCTGCCTTGGTGGTCATGAAAGTCTTATACTATGCCACTATTCGTTCTAAAAAGAACCTATTTATTAAAGATCAGGGATAATGAGAGAATATATTTTCAATTCTCTAGCAGTGTCAAAAGCCCTGCTATGAAAACACTTTCATGTCTCACTTAAGTTAGTGGGGTTTTGATATTATTTTTTCAAGTAATGGCAAACATTTTTTCTTTTTAAGCTCCTGTAACAGTTATTTTTAAATAAAATTCTAAAATTATTTCTGAAGAAAAAATCATTTTGACTCAGAAAACAACACTGTATCAAAACTTTGAGATGCAAGAAACATTTTTGCAAAATACAAAGAATATTTTCATTGTTGAATTTTTTAAGATTGAAATTATTCAGCCAAAATCTGATTTAAGTTAAAACATCTGAAAGGTTATACAAGTAAGGCTAAAGATTACACCTATATAAACAGATGCTTGGAAAACAAAAACATCTGTTGGCTTTGAATTAAAATCAGTACCACAGCTTTTTGAAATTCCAACACTGTTTTTATACAACAGAGACTTGGGTTGCAGAAGTACTATCATCAGTAAACTCATCTATCACCATGGAGAAATACAGAAATGTCTTGACAATAATCCTGAACTGTAATGCAATGCCATCACACGGCTCTGTTATTCTCTGTTAGGGAGCCATTCTGCTCAAACACCAATTTACACATTTTCCAGTTGCTTCCAGATACAATTTAGTTCTGCCTTTGTTATGTTTTACTTCACATTTCCATCTGTCAGTAAAGGCTATCACATTACTACTAGCACTGAAATATCCATGGATGGCAGCAGCATACTCAGTTTGATTAATAAGCAGGATCTGGTGTCCTGAAGCTCTTTTTCATTTTAAGGACTTTGTTAAGCCCAGCTCAGAGACATTTGAGAATCTGGCCAACAGGCTGAACTCATTCATGTACTGTAAGCAACTCATGCTTAAAATCCTTTCCCACCACGCCCAGATGTCAAGAAAAAGAGGCAAATACAGTGTTCAAAGGGAAATACATACATATTAGCAAGGAACCACTGTTCATCCTTTTTTCGCTATGAGTTAGAAATGCAGTATGGCATAAATTTTAACAACATAATAAACACCAATTGATTTCATCAGGTCGTACTCCTTTCATTTGGAGTTAAGGGTAACAGCATTGGGGTCTAAACTGGAAAAGTGGTATCTGCTCTAAAGGTATCTCAGCTGGAAACATGACTCCATTCAAAACACAGCAGGAGCCCCACAATTTATTCTAGACCAAAGGTATTCTTAACACAGTGCCAGATTATACATGGCTTTTTCATAACCATACAAGGCAGGAGTGGAGGGAAGGGAAGAATTAAAAAAAAAAAAAAAAAAAAAATTTTTTAAAAGATTCCCTAGCTTGGATTGCTACTGAGGAGCAGTCCTTACAAAACTTGCAGCACCTGGAATGGCGAGATGGCTTACCCCAGTCCTCCCTTCCCTTTGGGATCCACAGCAACAGGCTGCTGTGAGAAGCCCTCTGTCCCTCCCATCCTCCTCACCTGGGAAACAGGACAAGTTTGTTCCCATCAGCACACGATATCAAGCATATTCCTACAAGGCACCTTCAGCAGAGAACTGAAGCCTCTGAAACACAATCCCATCTGGGTTCTCCTGTGGGCCATGCAGTTCAAACCATCTCTGACCAACCACAGTGACACCATATTTGGGCACGGTCACGGAATACGCATGGCTGCGGGGCAGATGCAGCTTTCCAGCACCAGTGGAAAGAATAGTAGGAAGAAGGTGCAACTAGACATCATAGCAAAGAAGCATAAAGAACCAGAAAAGAAAAATCAGTCTCCCAGAAGCTACTACCAGGTCTATGCAGAATAAAGTTCATTTCTCTATACAGTTTTGCCATTTCAAAACTTGCTTGCATTCTCATTCAGAAGAAAGAAAACAATATTTAAAATATCTGAGAAAAACTAAAGTCCCAACTTGTACATAATCTGCTTTAACGCAGAGACATGAAGCCTAGAAGTCAGGATGCAGTATCATGGACCCAGGCAGACAAACCATCATGGGAACACATAAGTAAGGTTCAAAATCCTGCCTGGCAAATAAGATCTGACCAAAATCCTGCCTGGTTTCTGGAAGAGCATTTATCTTTTGACAGACTGCAGGTACCAGCAAATATTTTCTTCTTTTAATCTGAGCATTTCGCACCATTTTTTCATCTGTCACCTCTGTGTTGGTATACAGAAAACATATGTACAAACACTGGTACACAGTCACGAGAGCAAGTTGTGTATATAATCCTTGGGGCCAAGTGTCTGTTCTTGCAAAGAACAGGAAGACATTGCTCTGCAAGGACTTCTGACAGAGTCAACAGAGCTATTTATGCTGTGACGTGCTCATTTCTGTCAGTAAGGGTGACTGTTAGGCATCCTCTAGAGGGGAAGTTTTTTCTCCTGAAGATGTTTCCCTGGTTTCTTTCCACTTACTGAATAGCTAGCATATTCCTCTAGAACGCAGCCTTAATGTTACACAGCAAAGAAAGTGTGGGAAAAACACGAGCCCTCTGTTAACATAAGACGAGGAGTGACAAAGAAGCTTTTCCATTCCAACAGGGAGAAAAAAAAAAAAAACAAAAAACAGACTGCACACAAAAAAGGAAATTTTGTTTGTTTCAAAGCTAGCAGCTTCCATTTATTACCCAGACTGCTCTGAAGAAATGCTACTCACTGGCAGCGACTGCTTTCTTTAGAGGTAAAAGGTATTAAAATTTCTGTCATTACAGATTTATAATTAGTTGTGGAAGCACTGATCATGGATTTAGTGGTAATTCTAGTAAAAATTTACCCATGTTTAGTAACTCCCCAGCTCTCTAGGCAATGATCTTCAGATCCCAACTCTATCACTTATTCCTCCACATAGTTTCCATTATATTTAACAGTGGAATGGCGTCTTTATTGTCTGCTTGTAAGACGGTGTTTTCAGTCACTTGCATCGTTGCCACACTATTACTTGGGTGTATGTCTTCCTAGGTGAAAATAGGACTGGATTTTTCCTTCCTGAAAAACTTGAGCAATAGGTTTTTCATTCTTGGGAATGTAGATTAAAGAAGGAGACAGTAGTTTTCAAGACTAAAATAAATAAATTAATAAACTGAGGTCACTTTTTGTTTCTGATGCTCTAAGAGCCTTCATTGTTTCAGGGCAAAAATCCACCACAGAAGCAGTACTCGTCGTATCACAAGGTCTTTCCTCCTCTTGCTGCTTCTCTGACAACCTGCACAATATCTGCTGGGGTACTAGCATCCCAAACAAGTGTGGCTTGCATGCACGCAGTTGAGAACTTCAGATTATACTTGTCCAGAATGCAAAAGAAAGAGTTCCCTGAAAGATTTAAACCTCATCCAAGCCTGAATTCACAACCGAAAATGAATCAAAGTAAAAAGCAATGCAGTGGGACAGGACTATTATGATGGAGAAAGTAATTGAATAACTTCTTAATTGAGTTTCTGTGTAATGTAACAGGCAGCAATGAAAAGTCAGCAGCATATTAGAGCTGCCAAAAAAAAAATGGTACTTTGGTTCCCACAGTTATAAGCCTTTTCTACATATAAAGATGCAGGTCAAATTCAAAGCACACTGAGCATTCTCAGTTCTGTCAAGGAAGAGTGTGACTTTTTCTTATTCTTGGCATAGTATCAATTAATACAAATTAAATGTTAAGTATTTCATATTTATCTCAGACAATAAATGGCGTATCCTATTTCCATTCATGAAGCCTCAGGCAAGATCCTCAAAGGAACAAAATATCTATTCATTAAAGACCAAGTAGTACAATAGGAAGAATTCTTCTGACCTTTTCCTAGATTCAAGAAAAAATAATCTAGCACTGTAATGCTAATTCACTTAGCTGTATGTATTACAAATATTTAAAAGATTGTGTTTGCACTTTATATTAAGAACATAAGGGCACAGCACTGGCACCATTCATCTGCCATTCTCAAAACAGTTTGGGGTTTTTTTATACAAACAATATGAATTAACTGTCTTTTTGTTTGAAATTCTCCAGGTCTACAGAATTCAGCAAACATACCTAGAGCTGTGAGAACTGTGGCCCCTAAGTGTCATCATCTTTAAAATTAATAAACCAAAGTAAGTGGAAAAAGTTTAGGCTGCTGCTGTGTGAAGTAATAAGAAACACCTCTTCTCATCCAAAGTATCATTTATCTTTGTTAAATGTTGCAGCAGTGTCTCAGACTTAAAGCCTCAGTTCTGTGCTTTGCTAAATCAAAGGCATGATGACTCCATAAAGGTTATTGTTTTTGGCAATAACTTTTAAATAGCAGAATTACTCTTTTTTGCTCCTTGCAGCTTTACTGTAGTAAAATATTTCCATCTGATTTAGCCCACCTCAAATCACAACTTGTTTCATCCTCAGAGTATGCTATCTGCCAGGATAATGAATTGTAACAGCTTTTCATATAAAAAGAATAAGTGAAATGCAAAAGAAAACTCAGGATGATACACTTCTATTTATACCTGGCACTATTTTAACTTCTCAGAGCTGTATGAATCTGAAAGCGTTACACTTCATTTAATGCAAACCCAACAAACCCCATATTATACAGCTAAGAAATCAAACTAACCTTAGAAAAAATAAATTATTTCTCTGATTGCAAGTTATTGAACAAATACACATCACTGGCTAAGTGTCATGACAACCTAAAATAATCTACATAATTTTATTCTCATTTTTCAAACTTGTTGGATTGGGTAGTTTTATTCTGGGAGTGGTGCAGGGTATAGGGAACGGGAGAATAAGGGAACCCAAAGCATCTTTGTTGCTGTTGTCATTGTTAGCCATTCTTGCCAAGGATACATACATTTATAAAAAGATTTTCTGAAGTTTTTAGATGAAAAGGGACTCCTCTCACCCCTTTAAATGAAAGCAGATTTGCTCCTACAAGGTCATGGCAACATGAAAACAATCATCAAAAAAAAAAAATCAAGCTGTTCCTGACTGCAAGAACCTTCCCAATGATGACTGTGATTAGAAATCAGAATTCAAAAATTAAAAGCCAAAACTGATTTTCAACTGAATTTACTTGCAGTGCATTTTTTTAAAGATACTGAGAAATAAAAATGCATGAAAATATAAATGAGGACATTCTGTAATTCTGCATGGTATCTTTTATAATGTAAATTGTTTAACACAATGCTGCATGAGCAAGCTTCACAAGTATCATACAGTTAGTATACTAAAAAAGTTAAAGACTCTATGGCAGAATAACTTAAAAAGCATTACATCCTTTGACGTCATCTTCCTCTTCTCTCATTGTTATTCCCATATTCTACAATTCATAACTACAAAGAGTGAGACACAGGTATTTTGATTGAATAACACTGTTTATATGTTTATAAGGTACAGGACAGGATTTTCACATACAAAAAGTTTTTTGTTTTTTTTTTTTTTTCAATTAATGCCCTTGCAACAGCTACTGCACCTATTGGCAAGTAGCCCTAATAGTCATTTTTCTGTCTTAATATAATACCTCTTACCCAAAGAAAGAATCACATAAACATGTAACATTATGACAAAACTATTAAAATGTGTGCATTTTTTGTCACTGATGAAACACTAAGAATTTTAATGGCATAGGATCAAAAAAATATAAAATAAAGGTCTAAGTTATCATCTATATGAAAATATATTTTCCATTTAAATCCATTTTATAAGAATAGTGCAAGTGCCATTAATCTTGATTTTTCTATGTGTTATTTAATAGTAAAGACTTCTTAGCAGCAGGTGGGAGACAGAAGCATCTTGTACTCCATGCCAGCCATTCACCCAGCCTCCAGCGCCTCCTTTCATTAGTACCTGAACTGCACCTTGAATCAGTGTGTGTGGAAAAAAAAGAGTACTGAAAACAGAAAGGCAAGTGGGTAAGTGGCTTGGAAAACTGAAAAGGCCGAGAGCACTGAAAAGAGCAGCTGACAGCTAAACAGTCTCCGGAAGTATTGTGTCAGAGGGAAGAACAGTCCAGTGACCTGGAAACACGTGAAAGTCTACACTAAAGCTGTGTGATCAAGCAGGAGACCCACTGAATGCTGTTTCACTTTATAGATTTTGCTTGCCTTACAGATCTTAAATTAAAAAGCATCGAGTAACACAGAAGGAGGCAGAACCAAGACCCTGACATGAGCAGAACATCTGACTACTGCAAATACTGACCTGCACTGTGCATCTCTTTATACGCATCAAGAGCTTATTAACCTCTGCAAATGATAAGCCTCCTTTGCAGGCTTGGCGGAGTGGGGAAATAACCAGAAATTGCTTTAATAACATTATTGGCCTTTCAGGTAAAGCAAAGACCAAACAGACAGGTGTTTGTACTGTTACTCTACTAACTTTCGTTCCTCATACCCAATCAAATGGACACTTCCAAGCTCAATGAACTTACCACTTGCAAAGCTCATACCTTTGCAAAAGGAACAGAACTTATACTTAGATGGCCAATCTAAAATAGGTACCTTGACTGCCTTATTATGAATGAATATTCCCTCTGCCTCTCCAAAGGTAGTTTATCCCAGCCTCCCTGAAGCTCTCCATGGGCATGTCTCTGTTAGATCTCTAGGCAACTAACACAGGCAAGACAGCTATATTTTAGCATTTTAATGTTCTGCAGACTAATTCCATACTTTGCTTCCATCTATGGAGGGGAATTAAAAAAACAAACAAACAAAAACCCCAAAACCAAACCACTAAACCCCCAGACAACAGCAAACCAGAAACTATTTGAACAAAAACAAACAAAGCCGTTGAAATTTGTTCTGTCCTCAGCAGACTCTTGCTCTGCTCTTAGGCTTAGCTGACTGCACCTAGTGATTTAATTAAGTATGTTCAACACAGCCAGCACCATTCATACACACCCTCGGAGCAGGTGATCTCTGCACACATAAGCAAACAGCCATATGATCATTTTATTCTCATGTGTATGCTCTGCTTTACAATGTCTTGAAAAGACACGTAAGCATACTGATGCTTCATGGCTACTGCAAACACACTTGCAGTTCTTAGATGACCAATACTCTAGTTGTACTTATAACTGGGGGTGGGAGCTTTCCAACCAACATCAATATCAATTCAGACAGAAGATGAACTATAAACACAACCAAACACAACCAAAGTTGCTTGTGAAGAAGCTAATCTTTATGACAACAGACTTTTATTTTTCTTTCAACTTAACAGAGGTGCCTTAATGCCCTGATAAAAAGGATAGTGAATCTTTACAAATACATTCATTCAGGAGACTTAATTATGCTGGGTAAATGGATAAAGCAGCAAATGAATTATGCTGTTGGATAAATGAATTATATTGAGTAAATGGCTTATAATGAATAAATTTTTTGAAGTGGTTAAATGAATTACAGCGAGTAACTACAGGGAGTGATTAAATTAATTGTTTCCATTTCTACCAGTATCAGTATTTTGCTTTCCATCACATACTGAACTCAAGGTTTGATTTAAAAAATGTTTCTAACACTTCTTGCATTTAATTTATATTACATATTTCATGAACATAGTTATACAATCATGTTGTTCTTTTGATAAGTTCTGTGTATCCCCAAGGGAAAAGAAAAACTGTGGGACTTGAATAGACACCAGGCTCAGATAACAGCAAGACAATATTTTGCAGCAGATTCTAAAATTACAAACACAAAATGTTTTCTTAGTTGCATATCATTGTAACTCCAAAGTTCATTCCAAAATTTAACTGTGCCTGGGTATTTTGGGTTCTCAAAGATACTATGGTATTTGCCACATTAGTCAGATGACCCACAGCTAATCATTTAAATTAATTTGCAATATGAAATGTGTCTCAAATGTTCTCACTTCATCTAACAAACTGAATGCCAAGTAGCTAGAAAAAAAAAAAAGTCACAAAAACAAACCCTGACAGACACCTCAAATGCCATAGGCATCTGTTTTGATACCTATTATCAAAAATGCCTAGAAGAAGCTGTGTTAAATAGTTTCAGTGTACCACACCTAAGGAACGCAACAGTGCATTAAAATTATTTAAACAGTGGCTAGAGAGGACTGACTTTGCTTCTGCATTTCTGTCCTTTATTAGCATCTTTGTTATAGCATGAATTATGTTTTGAAATATCTACTGTAAACACATAGGGCAAATTCAGACCAGAGTTTGTAATGTCAAACAAATACTGTATTAGTACAGTTTAAAATATAAACCTCAATCCCACTCAAATACTGACCAGCCCTAACTCCTACTAGACATCCTTTCACTTAAGGAATTTAAATTAATGCCACCGCTTTAAAAGCTTACTAGGAATTCAGCTACCATGACTCTTATACCACGGCGCCAAACTAAAAGCACCACAACAAGAATGAACATACATAACTCACACTAGTGTTGTTTGTTCCAGATCCCATATTTTTCTGGTTTTTCTGTCTGTAACAAGATATGACGTACCAATTCAGTTTTCATTTTGGCTGCATATTATACAAGCTAAGAAATAGCTAAGAATGCTGGACTGCAAAAGTTTATGAAACTAAGTGAAGGTAGACTATGCTGAACTACACAGGCAAAGGCCAACAAAAAGCAACGACGTGCCTATCATTTAAGAGCAACAGGTACGCTGAAAATGCAGGGTGGTAGACAGTGTATCTTTTTCCATATGAATACTATTTCTAGACCATACTAATTTTCCAGTTTGCATTGATGTTCTTTTACAAAGTCTTCTTAAAAAGGCTGGTCAAGAAAGTAGTCCTCAGGAAAGATGGTTTTATTTTGGGTTCTACTTTTATGCATGTCTCACTTAAGCTGAGTACTTTATCAGACTGGAATAAACCAAAAAGGATTTTAAAATTATATGTCTGTAAATTGGGAGATCACAGGATAACAAGCTTTCAGGCTCCAAAAACTCTTTAGCAAAAGACGTTCTAATTCACTAAACCTCGAAGCTCACTACCAACTTCTCTCAGAAAATAGGGATAAAAACAGTCATAGGTTTTAAAGTATACAAGTGCAGATCTGCCTGGTTACAAAGTAGCTAATTTTAAAGCAGTTCAGCTAGGGCTGCTGTCAGTCTATACATACCTGTATAGACTATTACCATTTTTTTCCTGGAACTGAGGGAGAGGGCACATTTCGTGGCACTGAGAACAGCCCCCACCCCTCCACCATCCATCCTTCATCCAGCGCTCACACTGCAGTATGCTACTGGATCTCTTGTTATACGGTACAGCGGAGGTACATATGGTTCAAATACAGTCTATAAAAGAATGCTTAAAGGCATAGTCCAACTTCCCTGTATAAAATTAGTTTTATTTACTTTCAAGAAGAGGGCTATACACATCAGCTTAGTAAAAGCATACAAAACAGCAAAAAAAGTGGTTAATAGACAATAGACAAATTTATGTTCACCTTTTCTTATAACAAAAGGACAAAAATCAAGGAAGTTTTTAATCATGCTTGTGCATTGCTGGCATTTGGATACTATTGTATGTATGTTCATAAATCATGATCTCAAGGGTAATGCACAACAGCCCTGCTTGATTTCAGTTCTTTGGATTCAACAGTTTGCCACTTTGCGCAGACTGGTTTTGATCCCCAGAGTAATTTATCCCCAGAAGTAAATTAATTGTGTCTCTGGCAGTCTAAGGTGTGAGTAGTTTCTGGATGAACTTTATTGATCCTTCTAGCATCTATATGCTTTTACAGCCTCCATCAGAAAAGCCTGAGAAGTTGAGGCTCAGCAACCCAGCACAGACATAAGCACATTTATTGTACTAATGAAACAAATCAGAACAGAGACAGCTAGTTTGAGTTGGCTGATTACCTAGCAGAAACCAACATAACTCTATCAAAACCATAGAACTACACTGATTCTCAAAGGGCAAGTCTGTGGATCTCTTTCTTAAGACAGAATATACTACCTTCTTCATGTGCTTCAAAACAAATACACTATCTATCCATACATAGACAGATATTTGCATATCTATAAAGCTTTTTGGCTTCACGATATAAATCGAGAGCTGTGGTGAATATGGCGGTATATCCAGCCTAAAAATATTACAATGGAAAAGCAGTAAGTGTGCACAATTTTGTTGCAGAGTCCAAAGCTTCTGGAAGGAAAACTTGAACATATTTTAAGTATTATATTTTAAAGAAACTAAACTGTAGAACTAAAGACTTCAGTAAGGAAACTACCATAAGCAACTCCATGCAAAAGTAGCTCTACAAAATGCAAATCCTACCTAGAGAAAAGCAAAAGCAATAACCGACTACTGAGACTCTCGTACCTGTACCATGTGCACCTTCAACCTGAACATGTGCCATTCAAACAGGAGCTGAAAATTTCCAGTGTTACCTGGTACTATATGCATGCTTGAGTAGAGAAGCTCACAATTGGAGGCAGATATAAATGTCACATTTAATTACCAAAAGTAGCCAGGAGTTTCATTGTGCGTACTTTTTCTGGAGGCACTGTCGCATTAACCACACACAAAATCGCTGGCAGAGCAGCAGTCACTCTGAAGGAAGGAGGTAAGTCTCTGAGGGAACCTGCCTCTTCTCCAACTACCAACACCACTTTTTGGAGCAATCTGTATGTTGAGATTTCCGTGAAGGTTTTTTTTACAGTGCAACAAGAATACCAGATGAATAACTGTAACTCCCACTGAGAGCAAGTGGGGATTCCCTAGCAACACTGGCATTTTGTGAATGCAGTCAAATCTTCCCTCTTTTGTGGTGGAGATTAAGTCAGTGACTGCACTTCACAAATGGACTTTCTTGTTCAGTTGAATAAGATATCAAACACACACAAGTTACTTTCACAAAACAGACAACATGAAAGAATTTTCCTTCTCCATCTTTATAACTATTTCCCCAAAACCTGTATCCCTCCAGGCATTACATACATTAAAACAGTGTCTCACTTTGAAATCTATGATCTCTATTTGGGGCTGCTGACATTTACATGGTTACTACCACTGAAAATAAGGTACAAACTTCTTTCATTTTGGACAATGAGGAGGTATTCCTCTTCCATGTGCCAATCCTCATTTACAAAGCAGCTGGCAATGAAAAGAATGGCTAAAAGTGATTAATAGCTACCTGTCAGCAATGTGCTCTGCCTACACAGGCTGTAATTCTGAGTTCCTAAATATACCGTATAAACCCACATTTGAACCATTTAGCTATTATGCTATCACTGCATCAACCACACAGATGGCAAAAAGGATTTCAAAGTTGACTGCCAACAGACTGCTGAAAGTGCACCAACAGTGGTGGAAAAATCCTAATAACTCTACATAGATTGGCATGAGAAATGCACCAGACTGACAACTTCGCAGGCTTGGTCCACAAAACAGTGAGGGCAACAGCTGTGCCATCTTCTCCATACTGCCCCATCGCTGTATTTCACGGCTGACCTAGAGAGACCACCACTAGAAGCAAAGAAACATTTCAGTTATTTTGGCATCTCTGATGAGGCTGCTAGCAAGGGTGCCAATTAGTGCCAGGTTTCATCATATTTGTAAAGTGGAAATGTGTTTACTCAGAACTGAGCTGAGACTACCAAATTAATTTTGCATAGAGTGCTTAGCCACCGGGTGGTAACAACTTGCAGCTACTAATGATTTGGCTGGATTTGAATCCTAGAGGTAAAAAGCGAAAGGCTGTCTGTCCCACTGCTGGTCCCTTGACATACTCTGACCTCTACTAAAATTTTATAATGAGGAAGGAAAGCTGTACAGCTTTTAGGCACACCAGGACATGAGGAAGACACCTGCTCTTATGTTACTCATCTTTTCAAACCAACTCAGGACTGCGTACAATACCACATTTAAGAGTAAACATTTTACCATCTAAGAGCCGAAGTAAAATCACTTGGTTTGCGTAGACCACAAAGGCAGTCTTCTGCCAGACACTAATGATTTTTCATGCTGTAAGATGCAGCATGCGTGACACACTTTGCATGCAGTATGCATGATACATTTTCAGTATTAGGAAAATCTGCTGGACTAATGCTTCCTACCCAAAGCCATGAGACGTCCATTAGGTTTTATTACACAATACAAATAGTTCCAAATGTCTCTTATCACAAATGTGCAAATAGCAGAGAGGCATACTCAAATGAATATTTATTCATCTTACAGTTGAGAGTTCTACCAAAATTTTTTTTTAGGGAACAACTACCACTACAACTATTCTTATGTCTGTAGTATAAGTATCAGTAATTTGAAAAAAATAAAGCATTATAAAATCTGTGGATAAAACCAAGCCAAATTCCTTATAACCACTGCAGTTGAGAGACTCCCCTTTACTGCAAGAAAACAATCTAACTTCTCATAAATAACTCCAGCAATGCTGTATCTTGTAACCCTCTGAAATATTAGGCCGCCAGAAATATGTATTAGGCACTACAAAATTGTATGATACTATATTTAACAAGGCATCCTTCCTGGTCAGATTCTTCTTCACAGTCAGCCTTTTTGTGTGCTATTGAAGCTTTTTTTTCTTACAAGGCTGTTCAAATTGCTTTTAATACAACTGGGAACCAAGGTAAAGTATTTCAGCTCACATTAGAAGAGGGATTAGTATAGCAATTTGTTCAGCTGAAGTGTAATGAACTACATTTTGGCATCTGAAACTTGTACACCCACTCTTCCTTAAAATATGCATTGTGAAGCTCCACAGGCAGATAGTATCCTCCAAATTTCGTAAGGTTAAAAAAGATTAATAGTGGTCCTGTACCTCATTTCAGCTAACTACCCAGAAACATTGCAAACATGCTTAAACCTTAGCTCAGCTGCTTGGGCTAGGGCCAGGCCAGATAAAGATAGTAGTCTTTCCATATTTTTTAACTTGTGGTAGAATATTTGACATTGAAAACATAAAAATAAGATAGCCACAATGTCCTCTATCTTCTAAAATTAATTTCAGAATCGGTTTGAGTTTGGAGAGAAGTTCAGGGTTTCTATTCTCTCCCCTCAGCCTTCTGAGTGGGTCCCTACAGGAGAGTTTTCTGGAGTCTAATAATGTTCAGAGACTGAGTCAAACTCTTCACTCTCCTAGACAGGGCATTCATGACAGCTTTAACTTCATGCAGATCCTCTAGTGTCAAACAAGTCTTGGGCTCACTCTGCAGCTCTTCCATCAGCTGTCAGTGATCCTCTATCAGAGCACCTGGGGTCTAACTCAGAGACCTCTACATCTCTACCAACCTGGGTTACGGGGCTGATGCAGGCAGGAAGGACATAAAACATACTAGAAATGTGCAATTACCTCGACAACCATCTCAAGAATCAAACTGTTCTGAGATTGTTTTTTACTTGTCATTTCTTAAAAAGCTGGCTGAATTGTGGTATATTTTTACAAAGCACAAACTTTATAAACATGCCATACTGAAGGGGAGAGGAATTTATTTGGTCCACCGAGATTGGATCATTTTCAGTAATTTAGTAGTGCTTTCTTTAGAGCAGGAGAGTGCTTGTTTTCCCTTTTGATTTCTTTCCTCACCCCTCAGCACTCCAAAGTGTTTACATACATGTTTCAACCATGGAGGGAACCAAGAAAAGGAGATTTGTGTGTACTTCTGTGTGCAGGAATACCTCTCTGATATATACATAACACATCTGATAAAAGCTTATCTAAGGGCACCTTATGCTTACCAAATTATGCCTAATTGTTGGTATTTGGTCCACAAGGCAATTCAAAACAATTATAGTTCCTAAAGCTGCTGCTTCTTAGATTGTATGGAGGATAAAGTTTTCTGTCCTACCATCATAGCCTCTTTTCTTTGATACTGGGATCAGGACTCTGACATTCTCTGTACTGCTATATTTGTAAGTGTTATAATCCTTTTTACATTTTTTTTTTTCTTTACAGTGCTATAACCAGATGTGAACACAGTCGTCCAAATGGGCTATGGCTGGCACAGTCTGTAATAACAGCATGACTCCCTTCAATTTGTACTCATCAGCTTCTGCTTTCATTTCACATCTGGGCATTGTGCTCCCTTTCTATGTATTACATTTGTTTGTTTTGAAAACACTTTTGAAATGTTCTCAACAGTAACTCCATACTCATTTAAACCAAAACAAAACTTGAGAGCAATATTGGAATTACGTTCCTTTACCTTCTGCAGTATTAATTTTTAAAAGGAGCTTAAAAACTGTGCCCTTAAGTGTAAAATTTCAATCAGCATGCAAGAATCAAGTCATCCAGATTCCAAAAACTACCTTAGTCTTTGCAAAGCATATAAAACAGGAAACATACTTCCTGACTAAATACTATTTGCTTACTCTTCTGTTTTGTACTACTATTAAGAAAGTTTTAAGATAAAATGCTCTTTAAGTCCTCTCCTAAAACATCAGTATGGTCCAGCTGTGCTATAGCAAGACCACAGCACACACCAGTTTGGAACAAAGCCTCTATCTCCAGAAGAGTCCTGGCTTTTTCTGTCAGGAGAGGCTGACATGGTTTGTATATCACAACAGCTCACCTGGCTCCCTGGGGGCGGTAGGGAGGCTCTGCCTCATGCCAATGGACCATCACTCCCAAATTTGTTTCACAGACTAAGATGCCTAAATGATAATGCTGGCGAATCCAGTGAAGCGAGTAGCCGTTACATTGCTGGCTTTCATCCTTCTACAGAAACAAAAATGGGGGGGTTCAGATGTGTTCCCATGCTACAACTAAAGTACTTTTTCTAGTTTAATCGCAGATGCTTTTATTATTCTTTTCATTCACAAAACATTTCAGATCAACTTTCTAAAACAGTTTTTTACCTGTCCTCTCATCTTTGCCACAATTTCACCCATCTTCAATGTCAATCACGTTACACAAAGATTCAGCCCCCTTCTAATCTGTTTTCAGCACTGAAACACTGTTCTTGTATCATTGCTAACCTTCCTTCTTACTTTGCTTATGCTTATGACACTTTCCCAGTAAACCTCCTATATACAGCAAAGCCTATATCTTTTCTTCTAATAAATCACCTTTTTGAGTAATCACTCCTGGCAGAAAGTCCACGTGCCTTTCCCTTGCTAGTTCTGTATGTTTATATAAGTAATTGCACACTGGCACAGCACAGAACATCCCTGTGTATTATGCTGTTCTATTTCTTCTTAATCATTCCCAAAGCAAGTATTTAAGGTAGGCATTAACATTAGAAAAGTTACAACACTGAATAACCAGAACAAAGTTATTCTCTCCCTGTGAGGAAATTACAGACAGAATTACACCAACAATCTGAACTCCGCCCCACATCCCAGTTCTTCAAAGGCTAGCACCTCCCCTAAAAAGCTGCATTATGGATACCAAAATATAGAAGACCTACTTTTTATTAAAAAACTCGATTACAAAAGAAGCTTGCTAACCATATGCCTTCATTAGAGGTTAAAATAAAACATCCTTATTTCACTTTTTAATATGCTTTACAAGGTTTTATCTACAACCAAGAAAGCAAGAGATTTTTTTTCAAATTATAGTAGCAATTTTTACACCCTTGACATGACATAATTTCCAAGGAATCCTTTCAGCTTTGAGACAAAATCTACGATCTAAAGCTTACTCGATAGCATGAGGAGTGGTTCCTCCAACAACATGGCCCTTCTTAATGTCTTCCAGTCATCTCATGTAACAGGAGGTGCCTGACAAAATCTAAAACTCTAAAATAATGTTAAGACTCTCCTATATCCCAGGGTATGCAGTACACACATCAGTACACTTCTACTGTTAAGCAACATCAAGATACAGTATCATTCCAAAATTCTAGTGTCTTAATTATTTATAAACCATTAAATAGGAGTCAAAAGTTTTCCATGGAAATCAACTGTTCCAAAATAATACCTTTTTCACATTTCAGTAACCTCCTGACTGTTGAGGGGTTTCTTTTCTTTTTTTTTTTTTTCTTTCCTGCCTTTCCTCCCACTTTTTTGGAGAATAATCCCTCAGTTTTTGTTGGGAGACATCTATACTTACTGGATAGGAAATACTAAACATTTATATAGTATTTTTCATTACAAACTGTCCTATTCTTTTGAATATCAGAGGAAAAAATGCTATATAACATCAGCAAGATAGCAGATGTTTGGTGAATTGGACAAAATCTACATTTTTGTTCATCCTGAAAATCAGAACTGCATCTGGACTATTGAGAGCATATGTCACTACTTAAAATGAGTAACAGGCTGTCCCCTCAGAAGACAGGATAAAATACTGGCCAAGTGGATTGGAGAGTATTACTTAGACTTGAGAGTAGTTATGAGGATTAATATGTCTTTGGTGTTACAAGGGATAAAGTACACAACCAACTGAGCACACTGGGCTGCCTCTTTAACTCCTGCTTAATCATGAACCTGTATCATATTCTGTAATAGAGCATGCTGATGCCGTGGAGTTTCCAAACATACACAGGTGTACACCCAACAGCTCCACAGCGCTAACTCCCCATTAGATCAGAGTCAAGTGCCAATACTATAAGGGAAGGGCAGGAGATTAGAGCTAATTGGGAATGTATTTTTTTTTTAAAGTGTCAGCTAACAAATTGCCAGAGTGCTAATTTTGTTATTCACAGAGTACACACTAAATTCATGACAGGTAAATTGAAGGGCTCTTTTGTGCCTATGGTTTGAGACTCAGTAGGCATATAGTTCAAATCACAGGTCACTTGTGGAATTTGAATACATTTCCAATAGTAGGTTGGTGTTAGACATTGCAGAAGTGGCTAGAAATAGAGAAACATGTTCTGATATTTACTTAGGACCTTCTACATATAGTAAGAATGTAGCTGAAATAAAAATCGAGCCACAACTCCCACACATTCTATGATAACTATATGAGAATACACAATACTGAAATCCTCTCAAGGAAGATTTCCACCGATCTAGCTCAATGTCATAGCATGAATTCTCTTCCACATTCCTCTTGGCTGCCTCCTGCTGTCTAGAACAGAATTTAAACCTACATTTACTAAAATATCAGGAAACAAAAGACATCCCCTTGACAACTGAAGAGGCTGGCAAGCTTTCCTACCTGGAAAACTAACCAGCAGTCAACACTCCACAGAGCAGTAAAAAGCATCAATCTTCTCCTGAAACAAAGCACAGACTGTCATATCATTTGCGAATCAAGCCACATATAAGCTTTTAAAAGTATTATTTAGAATAAGTGTATTAAAATAAAATGTGTCCAAGTATATTTCTCTAGAGCTTAGACGTTAAGTTCCTTGGCAGAATTTGCTAAATAATGAAAAATGAAAATGTAAACTACTAACTGAGATTCCAAATCTCTGTGAAGTATTTTGCCACTTCTCAAAATAATTCTCAGACTTTTTTTTTTATTAAAGAAATAACTGAAACAAAGACCAAAATATTTAGGATAATTTCTTCCTGAAGTATAATTTTGCCAGTTTCCAAATTTTTTACTGTCCTTCAAAATTCTGCAGATCTATCTACTGACATACAGAATACTGGAGCAAGGTTACTGATGCAGAATCTCAGCTCCTTTTTCAATGAGTTTTTTTGCTGTTTTGCCAAGATTAGCCCATCAATGCCTTATGTGTGATGCACAGTAAATTTCAAGGATGAAATAAACAAACAGTTGGCTATAAATTCAACATTGTGTAAATTCTAGTGCTTCTTTTTAAAAACTGCCATTTCATCTTTTTAGACTAGTACATGCAATCAGACAATATGTTAACACTAATGAAATGTCTGTTTATACCAAAACTACAGTTGAACTGCTGATGTGTTTATATGGTTGTGGTATGCTGATAACACATGAAAATATACTGAGGTGCCAGTCAGACCCTGTCAGAACCTGCAGACCCAGTCAGGGACAAAGTAGGTATGTCTCTGTTTTGCTTGCATTTTTCACTTATTATTCTAGTTTCATCCTAGTTTCAGTAGTCATTCTGCTTGTTGATATGTCAGATTTTAGAAGACACTAATTGATTAAGCAGACTAACTAGGTTTACAGCCTTAGAGAGAGTGAGCAAGTAAATTCCTGTACACTAAAAGACTTCACAAAGAAATTCATGGATATCTCACTACTAGTTAATAATGTAGGTGAATCCCATTTTAAACTGAACAACTTCTAAAAGGTTGTTTAAAAGAATGAATTTATCACGGACGTTCATATTTTGGTTTGACAGACATTAAGCTTATAGCATCATGTATTCACACAACAATGTTTTCTTTCAAAAACATATGTATTCAGCTTTTGTAAGCTTCTAACAAAATGGCACATTTTGTGGCCTGACCACTGAAATGATCCTCTGTACTTGAAGACATGGAATCTTTCCTCTATATTTCTAAGCTGCTGAGAGTACTCAGTACTGTATTCTCCAACCTAAAAATCAAAACCAGAATTCACTGACAAAACGAATCAACACCTTGGGGAAAGAAGAGTTAATCATACTGTATGGTTTTACGACAGCAAAGGAAAGGCCAATGTGGAGCCCTGACATTAAGCTTCTGCTCTCAACTGCTGTTTGGGGGAATCCCATTTCTTTATTAACTACACAGAGATCTCTGCCTCTCTAATAAGTCTTGGAATGTAGATGAAATCTTTTTTGTGCTCATTCAAACTAAGAAGAAAAGTTTAACACCCCTCAACAAGGGACTCCCACACCACTAAGACATCATAGGTTAGACAGAGCCCATGATAAAAAAAACCACCACATATAAATACAATGATATACAAATTTTATCATCAATAGAAAGACATACAATGAAAAAAAAAACCCCACAACCTCAAAACATTTTTAGGATTTCCCCCCTTTCCCCCTTTAGTAATCCCAGAAATAAGAGGAGTTTCACTGGAAGGGGACAATTAGCTTGCTATAAGACTTATGAAACAATTTTTGGAATCTCTTTCAAGAATTGCAAAAGCAGTATTTATGGTTTCTGCTATACACAGTTACACTTCATGTTCTCATCTTCCACCACTATGAACAGCTTTACTGAGATCTTCTCTCTTTTTCAGATGAAGACAAACTAATTCAGTCTACACTTCTTGCAGACTAACACTATCTTAAACGTGGCCATAACATCAAGCAAAGATTACTCATCAAAACTCTAAGTACCCTAAACACGGAGGGTCATTTTTTAAGCCCTACATTTGGGATTGATCAAGAGCCTTTTGCAGTCAATAGTCCAAAATACATATCATTTTTCTTTGGCACTAGGTCAGGCCTCTCAGTTGGTAAGAAATATTATGGAATATCTTACCTGTGCTCTTGGTAGGAGAGATTTAATAATCAATAATTTTAGTGTTAAGGAAGTATTCAGAAACCAAAAACAGAGAAAAGTAACATCAGAGTCATTTCTGTCCAACTGCATGTCGTCTATTCGGAATGCACTGACTCCAACGTATCCAGCTGGTAAAGAACTCGCAGTATAGCTAATTTGAAGCATCTATTAGTGTTATCAGCTAAAAACTCAGGGCCAAGTAAAATGTTTTTGATATAACTCCATATTGTTTTCTTCCAGTAGGAGAAATTAAAAGAAAACAAGGAAGTATGACCTTAAAGCAGGTTTTTACCCGAAATCCTGCACAATCAGCAGGGAAGTTTGATGCTCTAGTTTCCTAAGATGATAGCACAACAATACAAAAAGCACATACTAGGAAAAAAAAAAAAAAACGGAAAAAAAAAACCAACTCACCATTGTAAAACTATCCTTTTGTCTCAAGAAGACAAACCAAACTAATACATGTTCTAATACATGTTTCTAAGGAACTGTAACATATAAATTCATATAACACTTTTGCAGTTTAAATTCTCCAGCCAGTTTATCTTTCTTTCATCACGACCTTAAGGTGTTTTCAATTCTTGCAGAGTACCTTTGTTCTACAAATGGAAAACAAGTTCTGACATATCTGAATAGTCAAACCAGACAAATTTTGCTTGTTCATAATTTACATTGTAATCTGATAATAATCTAGCATGAACACAGCTGCCCCAACACGTGGGGAAAAAAAGAAAAAAGAAGAAACTAAGGTCAAAAGGAGTAAGCCTCTGCAAATCCCAGTGTATCCATTACACAGTCAAATAGGGTATACCACCTTTCGTTGTTTGTACGGCTTGCATTACTTGCCACTATCTCTTCTTCATGTAGGAGCTTTAATTTGAGGGTTAGCGAATCAATTGTTTGTTTCAATAATGTCTCCCTACTACTTCATATATAGTGCACAGTTTCCTTTGATTTTACCTCTGTATATAGGGATAATATAGTTAACTCCAAAATCCTTTATAAAAACACCTCTACAGAGATACATTCAGAGTTCTGTATTTCTTTGCCTTTTAAGTTGTGTTCCTCTTCAAACACTGGGGAGTTACAGAAACAGCAGCTTAAGTTCCAAGGACTTGTGCAGGCAATACTAATAGCAAAGCAGTAAAATACATTTCTATAATACATTGCATTAAAAAAAAAAAGTCCCCAAATGCCATACAAACTTTACATTCCATCAATGACTTTTTTTTTTTTTTTAAATACAGTAAATTAGCCATGGAAAGTCAAGGGACATTTCTCAAGTGCCACCAATAAAACTGAACTGATGAGCAAATTTATGAAAAGTTTGGTTGCAAATACTTGAATCACAGCCAAACTCTTTTCCCCCGATTGTAAAACCTATTGCAGAAAGTTCCTCGTATATTTAGCATTCCCATTGACTGCTAAGAGCAAGACATAACTACTGACAATTAAATTCACGTTAAATCCCAGACTCCCATTTTCACAGCCCAAAAACTTCAGCCTGAAGAAACCACCAACTTACATTAGACATCCTTACTGCTGAATTAAATAAGGATTAATACTTTCTTCCAAAAGCAACAACTTACTTTCAAATTAAAAATACTGAAAATCAAGTGACACCAGAGTCAGGGACACATAAAGCATGAGACTGAGACAAGTAGAAACAATATAAACACTATCGGTAATGTACTAAGCACTACTAACCTCAAAACTTACTCGTCACCTACAGAATAAATCTCCCAGTAGGGTGCCCCAAAGGCAGCTTGGGGTTACCAAAAATGTCAGCAGCTGGGGAAAGGCAGGATTAGCAGGCAGTCCTATTTATTTCTACAAAATTCACCTGGGGCTCTTCAACGCTCATCAGGAGACTGGCAGACTTGGAGTCTCCCAGAGTAAGCCAGAAACCTCTTTCTGTATCTTTGTACAGCTCATGCACACTGTAAAAACCTACAACTAGACCTCAGTCATTGATGAGAGACAAGACCAATGCCCAGAAGGAGTTCTCTCATATCTTGTTATAGATGTGCATCACGTATGCCCCACAAGCACAGACAGCACAAGATTCACATTCTTAAAAGTTCCAGGAAGAGTCACACAATACTTTTCTTTAACAGGTAAACTGACAAGAAACAAAAAAGGCTTTCTTGGGGGAGGTAGCAAAGAGATTTTCTGATTCCCAGTTTTCTTCTGTATATACCAGGCTGTGTTTCCATTATTGTCAGTAATAGTTGAGTTCAATTTTTCCTGTTCTACTTTATATTTATATTTTACAACCTGGTTATTATAGAACTCCTTTGCCATACAAGTGAAATACTACAGTTTAGAGACAGAGCTTTGAAACAGTATTAGTGTTCGACTTCATTTCCTGTATTTCTAGTACTAAAGCAATAATTAAATGATTGCTAAAAGGTGACATTTTATGCAGCTTATGAAAATGCAATTAAATACTTTCACTTATAATGACCAGAATAGACATCAAAGCAATGACAAATATGCAGAATGAATCCAGAATGCTTTTATCTATTCTTATTATCACTATAGCAAATTCTTTTGTCTCTAGTTTCTATTTCAAGACAAATTGTTTGCAAATACAGAAAACATACAACTGAAACAGACTATTTAGTACACTTTTAAAAAAAGAAAAAAAAAACACAACTATAATAGACACAAAGCAGTTACTTTTTCCTTGAAAGAAAGTGTATGACAAATAACCCAAATTATTACCATTTTTCACACAGATTTATTTTGGATGTGAGCACATGGTGCACTGAATCACCTATCAGCTCTTCCATTACACCAAGGCATCAGCCTGGCCCTGCGCAGCTTGATCTTATTAACTGCTCCTTTTCCAAGATCTGAAATGAAAATATGGCTCCAAGGCACTTAATTTAGGAGGAACAGTATTCTGTTAATGAATACACTGAAAAGTACAGAGGAGCCACTATGTTCAGGGTTTTTGGGGGGGGGTTGATTTGGTTTTATTTGGCTGGGGTTTTTTGTAGGAAAACTTACAAAGGAGCTGTAGATCCATAAAGAAATTTCTGTCTCTCTCCTGGCACAGAAGACTGTATCTTTTGGGATTCTTAAGAAGAGGTGTGTGGGTTGGTTTGACACACTCATCCACCCTGCAAAGAAATATCTTTTCCTTAAGAACATCATGCAAATCACTTTTGACCAGCACAGGTCTGTGCTGAACATGGCCTTAACACAAAATTATTACATGCTCAGCAAAAACCCTGGCTCTGCTTTTATGCTGAACTGGTGGTGATTTGACTTGTAATGGTTATCTCCTCCACAGGGATTCATCATGGCGAACACGGATGTAAAAAAGCATTTCTGGCAGCATCAATGGGATGACAGACTATAAAGGTAATAAAAGATGCTGCTCTGTTCTCAGCCAGCCAGTTTAACCCCCGTTGTCCATTTTACAGAGCACTGGGAAATAGTGTTTGCTTATGAGGAGAAGGGGAGGAATGGAAAAGACTGAATGAAACCTCCTTCTGTCTGCAGACACTGAAAAGATCTGAGGATCAGAGCCGGATTTTAAGGAGGTTCTACGCTTCACAGGCCCAGATGATGGAGGAAAGGAATAAGAAGAGAGAAGCCATACCCCCTCATTAAAATAAACTTACCTGAACTTAGAATCTCTAGACTTTCCAGTGCCTTCCTGAAAAAGGCAGGTAAACTCTACGAAAGTCACTATCTTATGGGTTTTTTTCCTTTTTCAGGGAGAGGCAGGGTGCACACACCAAAGAAACAAGAAGTTCAGAAAGTCAGAATGTAATCTTGTATCAATTTACTGGGTCTACCTGAGACAGAGTTAATTTTCCTCATAGTAGCACCTGTGGTGCTGTGTTTCAGATCTGTGACTAAGCCAGCGCTGAAGACACACTGGTGTTTTGGCTATTGCTGAGCAGTACTTGCACAGCATCAAGGCTGTCTCTTTTCCCTCCACTCTGTCCCTTCCAGCAAGAAGGCCAGGGGTGGGCAAGACACTGGGATGGGACACAACGAAGACAGCTGACACAGATCAACCAAAGTGATATTAATACTCAACAATAAAAACTAGGGGGAAGGCAGCTTTGGGGAGGTAGCCATTGGCTGGGCATCGGTCTACTTGCGGGACGTGGTGATTGCCTTTTGAGGGGGTTTTGTTTGTTTGTTTCTCTTTCTCTTTCCTTATGTTATTAAACTATCTTTATCTTGACCCACACATTTTCTCAATTTTGCCCAATTCTCTCCCTCATGCTGCTAGGGGAGGAGTGAGCAAGCACCTGGGTGGGGGCTTAGCTGCTGACTGGGGTCAACCAAGCACAATCAACTATTAAGAAAAATATTCTTTAAAGCAGTATCCAAAATACTATTCCAGCTATTTTACTCCAATAACTCAGGTGAAGGGAGAAATAAGGAGGCTAACATAGCACCCACATCACTGAATTTAGAGTCCAATTTTAATAAAATGCATTATTCAAATTAATGAGATTTAAGACAGTCATTTAAATTCAAGAACAGAAATTTAATAGCAGATGTTAACTGAGCTCTATTGTTGAAATGAATTTGTCTGAAAGAGATGAGACATGCAAGAGTAAAAATGGGGACAGTATTTTGTGGCATAGAGGTAACCTCTGATCTATTCTCTACAGCAGCAGTAAGAAACCAGAAATTATGCACATGCACAGACATGAGTGAAAAATACATACATATATACCTGCAATTGTAATGAAGAGGAACATGCAGAAAAACTTCTTGTTATTAAAGGACACAAACCTAACAAGTTTCTCAAAGGGACTGGATATTTACAGGGATGACAAAAATAGCAGGAGTTACTGTATTTGGTAAATATACTTTTTGGGAGGTTATAGTAGTTTCACACTGCCTAAAGGTAGTCATGTAACTACTGCTCTTGCAGAATACAGTCTAGCAAGATTGGAGGTAGGTAGCAAAAGCCATCCATGCCGCACTGACAATGCTACTATTAAAGGCTGAAAAAATTCATTCAAAGCCTGTTGGAGGTTTATCTTTTTAACTCCAGAAGGCTTATACTACATCAATCTCTATTAGTCAGGCCTTGTATTTATTATCAAGCCTTCTGGTCCCATATGTCTCTAACAAAACCCTAGAAATGAAGGTGTTCCTAATTGTCATTGTATTTCACCCCAATCAACAACATGATGTCAAATCCTACTAAAGCAAAATCTTCTGTAGCAGCCAGGACTTTGACTTGTGTGACTTCCTTGTTTTCAATAGGACTTTCATCCAAATTATTAAGACTACTTTAATAATAAGAAAATAAATAATATGTGGGCATGCTGGGACCGATTATCCCACAATTACTGATGAGTATAACATCTTCATTGCAAGAAAGTGCATGTGTGTTGCGGGAGTAAACATGGAACTTTGTTTTCCATGTTTTCCACTGTTTCTTAACATTGATTTTGCCTCGTGTTGTACTCACCCAATAAACAGTGTATCACACTATTTGGGAAAAAATTAAAGCTGACACTGTAAGGGGAAAGGTCAGCTTTTCTGCCTTTTGTCTTACACCACACGTCTTACAACAGCCCAGCAGGTAGAACACAATCTTTCTTTCTACCTTGCCAGAAAAGTTCTTAGCTAGAAGAGAGGAGCTTCTTGGTTTACATCTTTCTGCACACATTTGAATGAAACAAAGCAAACACAAAAAAGCCACCATGCAATCTCAGTGGAGGGAAGCATTACCTATAAAGAACAATGCAAAGCATGAAGATGTGCTGGAGACGCAAAATTACTGAATCTTACAATGAGGATGGTTCAAAAAACAAACTGATTGGGAAACCTTCAGTGCCAATAAGAAACTAAATTAAAGAAAAAAAAAAAAAAAGGCACTGAATGCATTTTTTAAGAATGTTTTGCAAATAAGCAGAATTTCACACAGTCCCAACAAGGTCAATGTAACCATTCAGAAAGCTGCAAAGTGAAGCAGCTCGTGACACAAACATACCAACCAAACTTCACAGAGAACTCTCATACATTTTTTTCCCTGTGGTATACAGAGAAAGCAGAGAAGAGAGCAGTGCATTTAGAAACTCTGCCACCAGGAAAATATACACATAGAATTACTGTCTCTTTTAATATTCAGTCAACTCCCATCCCTGTAATTACTCATGTTTAAATGAACAATAATGTGACTTGAAAGACACAGAAGGGAAAAGTCCCAATTTTGTTGTATATATGTCATTTCAAATGATAACATAGAACAGCAACTGCAGAATGTCAATTACTTAGGGGTAGAAACTGAAAACCTGAGTTGTAGTATGGGCAATCACCCTACTACTTCCTACCCTAACTCAAGTTCTTCCTTCTGCCAACTGCTTGGGTTTTTTTAAATCAATAACTTAATTGAAACTTCTATAATAATATTACCATATTCGTTGCTAATTTTGCAAGGTCACAACTCTATACAGGGCTGTGCGTACAGTCATCATTTCTATCATTTGAGTTTGTCCAGCCTATAGCATTAATAATGCAGATAAACTTAACCAAGACCCATAATTCCTTCATCCACTGCAATAAAGCAAGCGTTGTCTGGAGCTTTAATATAGTAAAAATGTCAAGAGCAGAGTTTTCTTCCAATTAGACAGAAGAAAGCCTTCTATTTTTAATTACTCTTTTATATTTCTGGTTGAAAAACAGAGCGGGAAATCAGTTCTGAAAACAGTTTCAGCCTAATGAAAAAAAAACCCCAAACCACCCTTAACAGCCATTGTCTTCATTCAGTCTCATCATATCCAGTTTCAAACTGGACTCTCCACCGTTTTTCACTTTTACTTTGAACAGCAAAATAGACCACTGATGAAAGAGGATTTATCCAATTATTATGAGCAAAGTAGCTTTAACTTCCTTTAGATATCCACTAACAAGATATAAAACGACACTTCCCGGACACATCACCAGCACAATAGGGCCTTTATTGATTTTCATATCATGTTCTTCAGTCTGAGATGACTCTCTTGAGGACTCTGCTTCCCAGCAGGAAAAAAATTGCCTTTTCTATGTTTGAATTCAGATCTATTAATGCATCCCTTGCTGGAGACAGTGTCATTTTAGTTCTTTCCCTCTGTAGTTGATGTGTCTACACCTTGCTGGCTCGGTGTCCTAATGGATCCCAGGGTTAGAGGTCAGAGTACAAAAACAAAAAATGAAATTGCTCAGCTTGGGAATCAATAAGAAAAAGACTCTTAACAATCTTTCTCAGGGTAAAATGTGCAACCAATGAGGTGTGATAAGTGTGTTCAACCTTGTGCCAAAGGTATAAATAGAGTATCAAATCCAAAAGAAGTTACACACCAAAAATAAAGATGAAGAAGAGTTAACATTATCGTTCAGCTTGCATTACTGCAATCAGGAAATTCACAGCTGAAGGAACAGTTATTACTCTCTTCATTTGTCATTATGCAGGTTTCTGAGGTGCATCACTGACCTCACCTCTTTGCTATAGAATATAAAAGGCTAAAGACAATCTCCATAGTCAAATTATTTCTGAGAGGTAAGTTTCACAGATCAGGGTAAGTTAACTTTGGTCATATGTCTGCATTTACCCATGATTACAAATTCACTGTGGGAAAAAGAAACAGTGACATGAACTCTTGGAATTGGCAGGAAGAAGCCCACAGCCTTTGCTTGAATTTGAGAACAGATTAGCTATGTATGCAGTCTCTGGCTTGCAGAAAAGTATTAATTTGAAGAAATATTTAAATTTTGTAATATAGAAATAGCTATATAAAAATGCAACACCTGATGTTTTGTACTGACTATCTTTATTTAATATAGTACTTAACAGCCAACATTTACAGAGCTTAGATCACTGGAAAATGAAAAGGCAAAGTTAAAAGGCCCAAAATAATTGTATGTCTCAATTTTTACTAGTCTATCTTTGTAAAAGACATAAAATACAATAGCATGACAGTTCTGACAGGAGCTAACTCCACTTACAAAATGAGGAAATCACTTGACAGCTAAAGAAATACATTTTAATAACAGAAACTACACATACTGAAAACAAAGTTCTCAAACCTGATCCCTACTACATTCACCCTTAGGTAAATTCACTCCTCCGTACAAAGGTATATGAGAGCATCACCATCTGGCCTAATAAGTTTAACTCTCCTTAGTTCCCCATAAAGAATAACTATCCTGCATCTTAAAGGCATGGTGCACACACAATCTACATTAGACAATCTTGCTTCATCTTGGTCTCCAATTTTTCTGGCACATTACAGCCCCAGGACACCTCAATGTTCCTCCTCGTCAACCAGGAGGAGAAAAGATCTGCTGAAGCACCCATAATCATCTAATACAGAAGAATATCAGAGGCTTCATTTTAGTGAGTTAAAGGGAAGATCACATCCACATGGACACTCAATGACATTTTACGTGTATTCACAGTAATGACTGACAGCTCTTTTTCAGTTATCTCAACGTTCAATGACAGCAAAATTCATGCAAATGATGGGCAGCTGCATGTCTTGCTCTTTTCCACACTACATTTAAAACCATATACAACTAAGAATGTGACAAAAGTGTATCAGTTCTCATCTCCATGAGTTGCATCTCTACGCTTCATTTTTAGGAAGAAGAGGCTGGGGAGGAGGCAATTGGTCTTAGGATACAATAAGGAATGGGGTGAGATGGGTGGATTGGTAATTGGAAGCAATGTGGATACACTTCATCACTGAGCTACAAAGGAGTCCTGCACATAACCCTGAAAACCAGCACAGCAAAAAGCAGTTAAACACAATCTTTGCCTCTCCACTGCCCAGAAGTAGTGGCCCACAGCCCAGTGTTCTTCACCCCATCCTCAGGGTGTTGTCCTGTTCTTCTTTGCTTGCCTGTCTGTGACCACAAGCAGACAATCTGGTAGACCCAGCACAGGACTGTTCTGTGCACACTCCTGCCTCCATGGCAAGATTAACACAGGAGATAATATACAAACTGTCCAGGGAAAAAACCCTCCCTTCATCTGCCTCTCTTACCTGAAGTAACACAGTCACCAAGATCAGCGCTGTAAGAAAGCTGTCTTGGGGCGTTATCATGAAGGCATCCGTTTTGCACCTTGACATATGTCCTCATCCACTTAAAAATCAAGAGTGGCGGGTCATTACAAAGGGAGTCCATAGTAAACCAAGATAATGTGACATGTAACAGTGCAACTGTCTGTAAATAGATACAAACATAATATCAGATACATATATAAATACCATAATTTAAATACGCATTTGCCTCACACAAATGCCATGCCATATTTCCAATCACACTGTAACCCAACACTAACAACGTGGAAGAGTCAATCACAGTGTAAACAAAAAACAAAGAAACAAACAAAACACAAAAAAAAACCCAAACAAGAATCAACACAAACAAACAAAAAACAACAACAACAAAAACGCAACCCAAAAATCAAGAAAAAAACTTACCACAAAATTAAGGGAGCTGTCTACTTCTCCCACAGTGCTATGAGCTTGGATGTTTGGGTTTTTTAACTTATCCAATTAGCTACACTGCCTACACTGAACATTTCTATGTGATTCATTTCGAATTTTCTTGGTGGACCACAAGTATCTTGCAGATTTTGTTGTGAAACTCCCAGTTGCTTAAAACAAGAGTTTGATTGCAAAATTGCAGTGCCTTCCTTATAAACATGTGGACATACTGCACTGGTCTCTTTACATATAAATCAGAGCCAGTGGTTTGCAGGGACTTTAGTCTCCCCTGCCCTCCAGCTATCATTAGTAATCCTTTATCACCTGCAAACTCTTTCTTCCACCGCACAACATGGTACACCAGCAGGGTGTCTCTCTCTAGCCCTGGTCTGATTCTCTGTAAGCCAGGGAACATAAGCAAGCTTTGTAGCACAGGCTCTGAATTTAATTTCTAAGTGACTGAATTCCTTGGGCCAAAAGAAAAGCTTTGCAGAATTTGCATGTGCTCTACAGGCCACAGACCTCATACTGACCAACCACCTATGTAACTTATACAGAAGAACACAGCCAGCCTTACAAAACCACATTTTTAATAACTCAGTTGAAGGTCTATTGTGCTATTAGCACCAAATGATTAATTAATTGTATCCATACATTATATGTCATTGACATTTACTAGGACATCTATGCCTTGCTTGAGGGTATATTTGCCATTCAGTTCTGCTGGCAAATGCCTGCTGAGCAAAGACAATCCCAGTTTTGGCCGGGATGGTGTACAGAATGTGCACACAGCAGGAACTCGGCAGCAACGACTGGGCCAATTGATTAAATCTGAGCACTGACCAGCAGGTGTCTTTTTAGTGTGCTTTGAATGGCTTTCCATAAAGCCCTGTGCTTCACAGTAGCTGGATGCACATCAGTTTGGTCATACATTAGCATGTCAGGATTTTTTGCTGAAAGATGAAAGCATCACTCATTTGTAGATCTCAGAAGTAATACCTCCCCATGCCTCAAATTTTAGATGTTTCCTTAGGAGATCTTTCAAAAATTAACAGTTACAAAATGAAAGAAAACAGCAATCTAGTCGTTTGATGAGGCAAATGAAAACCACTTTGATTTGGGACTTTTCCTCCCTTTTCTTTCCTTTTTTACAAGTGAAGAACCAGAGGAGTGCTGGAATATCAATCAACTCTTTGCTGAAAACTGTCATTGGACATCTGAAAACTGGCCGTATGTTTCTGTTGTATCAATAGCTTTCAGAAAACCAAACTACTGATGTATACTTATCCCATGCTTTTCTGACATACAGTTTGTCAAGTTTGTTTAAAAGCTCAAGGCAAAACCTTACTGTGAAGAGGACCCATGATATGTCAGCATGTCCCTGAAGTTTACTGAAGTCTTTCTAGATCTCCATGATACATAGTTCCTATTCAAGTCCATGGAAAACCTTTCAGTAGTATATAAGATACAATAACACAGAAAATTTAACTCTTCTTCAGTGACAGTTTGGGAAATTCAACAGTCCGGGCATTTGCTGTTTGTAGCAGTGCATTAGCAAAAACATAACTTCTTATGCAACATGATTTTAAAATACCAGAAAAATACCTGCCCCACCCAAATTAGCATTTGGAATATCAGACTGAATCCATTACTGTGAATAGAGAGGCATTATTTGGAATTAGCATTAAAAAAAAATAACTACATAGCTGTAATCTCTGCACCTTTATAGTGACAACAATTCCAGTAAAAGGAGCCACAGTTTTCTAGCAACACCAAAATCCACAAAGCAAATCAAATTTCTACTCTAACTCCAGATTATTTCAGTTACACAATTATCTGTCCACACCTTAGTCTGATAAATTTATTGCCTCTGTAAAGGCAGCACTTTAAAACACGTGTTTCCTCTATATGGAAAAGACCTTGCATGTCATAAACTGACATTTTGTAAATGATAAAAGGAAACGTGCTTTCACTCAACATATAGTTCGAACTCCCTGATACAGAAACAAAAACTTACCATTGTGTAAAAGGGAATGAGTTACAACTGATGCTAAACATATTTTGCAGATGGAACAGTAAAAGCAATCCGCATCACATGACAAAACCACACCTACTTATTAGAGATCCAAGTGCGACATAACCATAGAGGTAATTTTATCTTACATCTTTGTGATTTTTTTTTTTTCAAATCTTTCTTTAGAAACGTAGTACTAGTCACTACCAGAAACAGAGCACTAAGCTAAACTAACTTTGACTGTTGCCCTGTATGCAAATCATCATGATCTGAAGTTCAGGAACATCCTCAAAGTAATTGCAATATGCAAATCAGATCAGAAAAGTGATAAAAGCAAGATAAAAAGTGAGAAAGTTGTTCAGAAAGAGGTTGGCAGCACTGACCACCTCTACAACAGTCTCGTACTTTACCTTTTGTTTAAATCCTCAAATGTTAGAGTACCTTCAGGGAAGGAACATGGCACTAGAGCAAATTCCAAAAGAAAGAATCTGCAGTGAAGTAAGAAGTTTTACTGATCAGATTAAGTTCTCTGAAGTGATCGCATAAAAATACTTTACAATAGAGCAAGCACGTCAGTATTTTATGAGCGAGGTACCACTGAAGTTGCAACTGTAATTACAGTACACACTTCTCTAAGGTAAGCACAGTCATCGTTTGTGGGCTGAATAAACAAGCCATTACTCAGGATCAGCTCAAGGCTTCTCAATCCTGCAGAGACAATGAGTCTTTCCAAGAAAACTGTTCTAATCCTTGAGGAGGTAAGATTCAGCTTTGGGAAAGGCAGCAGAAAAAGGGGAAGAGTCAGAGCGAGCTGACAATGTTCACTGGCCACTGGGGAAATGGAAGTAGCTGGGGCCAGGGTAGAAAGGGTTTAAGACTGGACACAAAAAATCAGACAAGAGCTGCAAAATACAAGATTGTTGCTCAAGATATTAAAAAAAGTAGGGGGATAGTGACTACCGCTCCACACACTGGGTAACCTGGTAGCAGCCAAGGTCCTGCAAGCATGAGAGCCTGGCATTCTGGGCTGTGGCACTGTCGAAGGTAACACCAGAGGAAGCCAGCTACAAGGTTTACAAGCAACTCTGACACTGGTCTTTCCCTCCTTTTAAGCAGTAATGTAGTAGCTATTTCCCTGCCCTCTCTTAATCTGGGGATTATACTCAGGTGCATTTAAATTTTACACAGGTCTTCAAAAGTACTTGGGGGGGGGGGGGGGGGGAGGGGGACGGGACGGGACGAAAAGAGAGAACAAAAAATCAAGCAGGCACATCAAGACCTTGTAATCTTCCACGTAATCACTTCTGTTTCTGTCTCGGACACCAAGCACAAGCAGCGCTGAACCAGAGTGTCTGAAACACACAAGCTTAAGAGAGCTGAGGGCTTTTGATCCACCTCTTCCTCATGTAATTGTCACCTTTGAGTCTGGCTCTAACTCCAACTTCCAGTTTAGGATCTGGGTGATCTTACTACTCATTCAAAATATGTCTCTTGCTTAACATGAGCTTCTGTCCAAAAAACATTGGAAAGCACTATCTGGAATATCATTATAAATACAGGCAGAAGTATTTCCACCAACACAAAAGGCTGAAAATATCCTTGAGGTTACAGTTTCCGTAACTAACTGAATCACATCAGCAGTCTTATTTATAAGCTGGGAAAGGATTTAGAAATGCTTGACCTTCAGGAGTCAAAGAAAGATGCAGCTGTCCTCGTTACCATTTGAAACTTCACTGCCACTTGCTGAGGCAGATTTAATGCATCCTCACAGTTTATCAGCAGAAATGGTAAATAGTCCACATTAATCAGAACATACCCATCTCATCTCAGTCTTTTGGGGATGAAGATCCATTAGGGAATCAAAAACAGATAAAGCAGAACTTCAATTACTTGAAGCTTCTACTCCGATTCTGACTGAATTATCCTTGTGTTCCTCATAGAAAAAGGGTGGAAGAAGTGATTTATTTTCTGAGATATTCCCATTAAAAAAAAAAAAAACACAACCAAAAAAACAAAAAAAACACAAAAACAAGAGCAGCACAATACATTCCCATTTCTTTATCTAATTTTTAAAGCACATAAGGGCAGGCATATGTCAACAGGACTGACAACTCAGTGGTTTCTGAATTTTCAGCAGGCAAACACTGCTCTTTACTCTGCACTTCTAAGATCAGAACAGGTGACAGTGCTTTTAGGTAAGTTAAGCAAGAGCAAAAAAATACGAGGGTTTCCAACTTTTCCTCTATTTCTTTTTGAAAGAATTTGACAATCATTGTAAATCAAAATTCCCCAAATTAGCTCAAGTTTAAAATGCAAGCGGCCTAGATATGGTATGTACACAAGCCATTTTCCAAGATGTAGCAAGTTCCTAATATAACAACTGGTTTGAATCTCAGTGACCTTGCACTGAAGATCAGGGCAAACACTTCTAATGCAAACACATTATGGTGGGGTTTTTTTCTGGTTATAAGACTTTAGGCATACCTAAGATTTCATCAATAGACATTTCCCAAGAAACTGTAACCATATTATTTCAGAAAACTCAGTGCAGGCATACGTATAATATGGTTTTAGGCAGCCAGAAAATGGCTGGAAAACCATGGACTGAAGCTCCTAGCAACTCATATGTTTTTACTTGAAAAAATGCAGTACAATAAGGACTATAGAACACTCATTTTCACATTTTAAAAACCTTTAATAAAATTGATAGTTTGGCTTCTTCTCCTGTACCTGGTAACATTTGCAATTCTTACTCATATCCCTGCTATCTTCCTCAAGCAAAAGTCCTATAAAGCTCAGCTGACACCCTCCAGGCTAAGATACTTTTATGACCCATAATGAAGCTGCAAAACCTGGAAGAAAAAGCATGGAAATAAAATGACAAATTTTGTATGATATTGTCTGTAGAATCATACTTTTACTTTGACCACCACTCGCTGCTTCCCAGGTACTAAGCAAACAGCAAGGAGCTAAATTCTAAAGAAAGTTGTGTTAAGTGACTCTATGCAGCCACTCAGCATTCAGAGTAGTGACACGTTCATTTCTTACATGTCGTGAGATGCTGTGAATGCTTGCAGTAAGAATCGGGATTTGTTTTTATGAAATCCAAAATAGTGAAGTTCATTTCCACAGAAACTTGATACAACACATATCAAAACTGCTGCAACATTTCTTGAAAGGAGCAAAATTAATTTGTGTCACCCCACTACAGTCCAGAGGGGAGGAGCAATTCCTGAAAAAGGTCACAGTGTAAGAAATTCTCCAGAAAGACTAACAGCACCTCAGATTGCTTACCTAGTCGTTCACATGCTTCCTTAAACATATAACTTCTTCAAAAGGATAAAATATGGAACTCTCAAAATGCTGTTCATAAATATCAATCAAAACTAAGCAAGGAGAACAGAGGTTTACCTCTAAAAAAAAAAAAAAAAATTAATAAAATCCCCAGTTCTTCTCAGATTCAATATAGTTTGAAGAGGCTGACATCATGTAAATCCATCCAGAAGGACACATAGTAAAGCCACATCAGGTAACACTGTGGTCTTCTGATAAAGTATGGGCCACGACTATACACATTACACATTGAGAAAAAGTATTTCTTTACAAATGTCCTTTTCCTCACAATGGGAAACAATCACGTTCACGTCTTGCAAAGTATTGTGCTTAGCACAGAAAGCATTTATTGAAAAGACAAACGCATGTATTGGACTGTGAGTTCTGTCATTCAAAAATCAGTTTTTCCTAGGAAAAAAAAATGCTATCTGCATCTCCAGCATCTCCAGTGCAATTTAGATTTCCAGAGCTAGACTCTTTGTGAAATAATAAACCTCGAGACTGACCACACCTGAGGAAGGACAATATCAACAGTTTTACTCTACCACCCTACCACTATGGACCCAGAAACTGAAAGTTAAAACTCAAGAACTTAGGCCTGGGGCAAGTAGCATTGAAGGTGCTGCATGCAAAAGCAGACTGCACGCTGTAAGGCAGCACTCGGGAGTGTGACAAATTTAGCCATTTACATCCAGAAAGTAAATCTGTTCTTCTTGGAAGAAAGCTAAGTTCTTTTCAGAGCTTGCTTTGTATATTTGCAGGGATATTATTCAGTTTTGTTTGTTTATAGTTTGATGTTCTTTTTCAGGCTGTGACAGTTTTACTTGCAAAGGATTAACCAGGTGTCCCCACCCTATACTGAAACAATTATGGCCACTCTCAGCAATTATAGATGTTTCTGTTTATTACTTATCTGGCCACTGGAGGTAAAACAAGGTGCACAGAGTATAAAACAGTTTTGGTTTTACTCTTCTGTATTTAACACAGATACAGTTTCAACACCCAAAAGTCTGTGGATTCTCAAATGGACTCAGATGGAAGCAACTACAGTTTTCCTTCCTGCCTTCCTCAGAGCAGAGCTGTACAGCAGAACATACAAGTGAGATGGGGCAGAAGCTGTGCTCTGCCTGCCTTGTGAGAAATTCTGCCCCTCCTCGGAGACTGCCTCTAGAAGCATCCCCATGCATAGTGCTTCTGTCCTCCTTACAGTCTTTGCTTTAGAGCCATCATAAAAAGTCTCCCGATGGATGACTAAAGCCTGGAAAAAACTATTGGAAGCAATTCATCTGACAAATATTGACATTTGCTTCAAATTCCTTTCAGCAGTTCATTATTTGACCAGCTCCACAGACTATCCAAATTCAGCAAATAACTCTTTCAACACATTCTTTTCACAATTCCTGAACTCCCGTTTAGGAATAACTTCTATTTTTGACAAGCACACCTACCAAGCAAGTATTTTGTCCCCACCTTTGGTGTAGTAGTACTTCAAAAGCAGACAGAAGAGGACACATGACTGCAGCTCTACAGGACGTCTCCGTTCATTTCGTATTCAGGAGAGGCTATAAACCTTGTAAGGCTGTAAGCAAGCACCAGAAATACTGATGCAGAAGTGCTCTAGTTAACACGAAGACCATAGAGTGAGTTTGACATAGGATCCACTAGCCAAAACCAACCTCTGCTGTCACACAGCAGAAAGGAACAGTTACTATTTTCCATTCAAAGATGGCGTGCTTGCGTTGCAAACTTAAAGCCTGCTTTCAACCTGGAAGCAGATTCCATCACACGCATCAACCTACAGAAGTATTTAGGTTGTATGGACCTAGGGCCTGAAAATAACAGATCAGCCCTTACCTCTACTGGGAGATACATAATAAATCCAATGCTACAGTCTTACCCCTTGTGTCACCACTTACCATGGTACCAAATATGAGCAACATGCAAGCAACAAAATAGAACAACTGTTTTAAACAGTGACATGAGATCAAGCAATTGCAAAAGCAGCAGACAAGTAGAGCATTTGCACCACTATTTTTAACAGGGAGCTTTTCCTTATGTCACAAGGAGATACTATCAGGGTAAGCAAGAAGTAAGCACACTTTTCACTACAGATATTCCAAGATTTACTATTGTATACTATATAGAAAAAAATTAAAAGGCTAAATATAAAATCTGAAAGCAAACTTACTGTTTTGTATTGCTCTTTTGCCACTCCACTACTACAAGTCTTATCTAAAGAATAACTGGAAAGGCAGAGACGCACATTTTTCTGGTTTGTTGCTTCCTCCACTCCTCCTTGTAACAAGTCAGCAAAAACAAACTGGTGTACCAGCGTACGAACTAAAGCACTCTTTTCTTGTACTTCAACCCTTTTTGCCTGAGGAATTCTCTTGGCTCACGGGTTTGATGTCAGCCCTTGATTGTGTTTTGATGTTTCTGCAGATCTATGATTGAGTTCAATTCTCAGCAGCCAAAACAGACATTTGTCATCCTGTATGCATCAAATTTCCTGTGGCACGCTGCCCACTTAATCATGCAGGCAAGGGGAGCTTTGACATAGCAAGGGGCTGTTTGCAAGCCACTGTGACCTAGCATGTGTGGAGTCACATGTAATTACCATTAGTTATAAGGATCATTCGAGGCTCCCTGGTGTTGCTGCACACCAGTTCAACCACACCAGAGTGTCTGAGTAAATATTTGCACGCAACAAGGAGCTGTTGAGAGGGTTTTGTCTACAGACACAGCCCCCAGTACATGAAATATTCAGCACATGAAATGTCTCCAGTGATGCAGAGTGGTGGGTTTTCACTCTGATTTGATTAGCAGTGATGATTCTTTCATGAGGTGTGACTGTCCTTCCAGATTAGCATCAGCCCAGATTTCATGCAGCAGTCACGGAAAAAAGGAGATGGGAAAAGAACAGTCTAACATATTACAAGGGTTACTATGCAGAGTCTCTACTGATTATGACATTTCTTGTTTAAAAGAAAATGCTGGGGCTAAATCTTAAGTTAAAAAAAGCATTACTATGTAGAACTCTAAATTTAAACACAAATGCAAACCTCAAATCTCAATACTAGTAAGAGTTAACCAGGAATTTAAAAACCCAACACAGGTTTAAATGTCTTAACGTGCCACAAAAGAGATATCAATTCTTTACCCATAAAAAGCTAGAAACACTACACAGGAAGATGTGCTTCCATATTAAGAGTAATTATTATCTCCTAATGAACACTATAGAACTTGCTATTAGTACTGAATCAACATTTAGTTGCATTGCTTCTAAAACATTTTCACCTAAGTATATCTCATCACTATGCAAGCAACTAGCAATTTTCAATAATGATAATGTGATTTTGGTGGTGTACTTCTAATACCAGCAATTTAAACTGTTCAACCATGGTAAAATTCCCATATTACATCTATACTGTGGCAGTGAAGTTCTGAGCCTGAATCTAATGGAAGCAAGAAAATTCTGCAGGAAAAGGAAAATTGGACCAAATGTAAAGTCTCTACACAATTTCACAAGGCACAGAAAAGAGAAATTCTGAGGGCTCTCAGATGTTGAATTTTCACATTGCATCAACAGCAGTTATTTAGCAGAAGATGTTTCTGTAATTGTCACTGAATGGTAAAGCTCTCAGTATTCAATAAGCTTTTGTTCTCTGCTTCCTCTGTGTGGGATTGTATTAAAAAACTAAACATAGGAGGGTATCAGGCTTCTGAAGACCAACTACCTTCCACTTGAAACAGGTTTAGAAACTGGATGTCTCAGAATCTACTTCAAACCATTAAAAGTTTAATGGTTTAATGGTAAACCATTAAGTTTTAAAATTATCAAAAGCTGCTTTTGAATTTCTAAGACTTCCTTTTCCATCAGCAAGCTCATTAACATGGTGCTACAAAAGCAGAAATCGGGTAGAGCAGAGAGTACTCTGTCATGCTACTATATTGAACTTCTTTTCACTACACTGCAGACCCTAGACATGATTTCAGTTTTACATGTATCTCCTACTTAAACAGAGGTGACAGGATGCTGGGACATTATCTATCTATGAGAGGTACTGTGTCTGCGTAGTACTGCAACTAGCAATTTTATTTTCCTAATTAGACAAGCAATTGCAATGTGGAAAATTGAATTACACAGGGCTAAAACTAAGACATCAATGATGGTAGACAACAAATGTTATGCTTAAAAGCTCTGTAAAACACTATTATTATCACTAGTGATGATTGTTACATAGTAAACTCCAAGAACAATAAACCTTAATATTTCCTGTACTATCCCAACTTTCAGTATTATGGTTTATACTTACTGCTTTACATACAGCAAGGTTACCTACATACAGACAACTGATGAGATTCCTACTATGCCTTGTGGCCAAAGACCACAGAAAGAAAGAATAAAGCTGCATCCATTGGCTCTCGACGACACACAGATTTTACTACGCTCCTTACATATATATATATAAACTGTCATTTACTTCTCTATTTCCAACCAGTCCTTTCAGGAGAGATAAAGCACCAGGAGTCGTTGTTCACCCTTTTCTTAGCCTTCAAAACAATGAAAATTGGGATAAGTGTATATTCTTTTAATCACACCAAATGAAGTTTGCTGGCCACAGTGGCAATGTTCATGGAAACAACATGAAACTTTCTGTTCCAGAGCAGAATCTTGACCCTTAATTACCCAAAGCACAATTTGAAGAACAACTATATTAAAACTATATTAAAGCTCTGTTTTATTCATTGCAGTAAGGAGTCTTAAAACCAAAATCCTGAATCATTTTTTTCTGCCAAGATGAATCCTATGTGTATAAGCCCACTTTTCTCTGAATTAGCACCTGAAATCTGTGGCAGTCTTCAGAGCACCTGGTTCAGCCATTCTCAGTGCTCTCCTTCCTTGATACCACTGGTGTAGGGATAGCAGCTTATCTGTGAACAGATAATATCCACAGCTACTCCATACAAATTAACAGAAGAGTGAGCACTTGGATGTATTGTCATACACACAAGAAGCTTCTCAGACCACAGAAGAGCATGCAGTTTGCTTTGTAGAAATAGCTATAGCAATGCCACCTGCAACCCCAGAAATCACCAATGATGAAAAATGTCCAGCCTGGGAATTCTACAAGAAGTCAAAACCTGTTGAATCTCCACTCTCTAATAAGCATGGCCTCTTGATCTGTCTCCAAAAAGCAACATGCACAGATGAAGATACTTAAAATTGCTAAAGTGGGGAACAGAGTAAATAGGAGAAGTTTGAGTCACTGGAATAGAAACAGACAAATGCTGTTTGGCAGAATGAATCAAGAAATGAAAGTAAACTGAGTGAATCACCCGCGATAAGTTCCCAAAGATTTCATGCTATGAAACATGCTGATCTCTCCAAAAAATTGTGTGAGCATTATTGATGGTTTGAAAAAATTTATAATAATATTTTGAATTTTTTGTAAACAACAATTTCTACCAAACTTGTACAGTTTTGTAGCTTGCTTAGCAGGGATAGAGTACTTGCAGAGACTTCTCATATCCTTCTCATTGCTATACCTGTATTTACCTTATGTTGCTCTGAAAATTAATTTCTAACTGATAGGCTGAATTCTCAACTTCTACTGGGGCAAGTAACTTACCTTGAACAGTTCTTTAATCAAAATGCAACACTACAATAATAAAATGCTACTAAATAAATCATCTGTGTTCCAGCGTTACCTAAACATCAGCAGGTTTACATTTTATACAGTCTGAATAGATTGAACATGTGAATTACAGAAAGGTAAAAGTCAATATAAGCAGAGGTAAACATGACCTCCAACAGCATTAAAAGTCAGAGTAGATAAATGAGCATTTTCTGGAAAGCAGTATCCAGATGCTGAAGTATTTTTTTAAAAAAATATAATAAAACAAAACAAACTAGAGCTGGAAAAGACTGAATGAGGTCCTGATTTTGACCAAATTGCTTCTGCTGTTACTATTTCATTTCTGTCAAGTCAAAAATCTAAACCAAATCAAACAAACAGGTTTATAATAAAATTAACAGGCACAATGAATACATCTCTCGTCCCTGAAGTACGAGGGAATGGTCATATAATCCTTCCTCACCATAAAATTCTCTTGAATTAAAAAAAAACAAAACAAAACAAAACAAACAAAAAAAAACCACAAAAAAACCTAAACCAAACCAAAACACACACACATAACAAACAACCTAGATGTAAACAATCTTAATGCTCCAATATATGCCAATCTGAACTTTGAGGCTGGGCCTATTACAAATAGGAGTCACTCAGAAAACATGAATTGGAAAATTTGTTTCAAAGGGCAAAGACAAGTTCATCTCTACTCTCAGCCTCCTTGCCAAGTATTTAAAAAAAAATATAATCTCTTTGCCTCTTTGTGAGATTTCTATTATAAATATTTAAAAACCCCTTAAATTTAACTTATTATGTTGGTATCATATAAAAATTTTAGGATGGCGACATTACCAGAGATTTTAAAAACCAATTTTTAAAAATCCTTTTAAATATTTTAAACTAAATTTTTTAAAACAGTATCACTAGGTCTATAATACAAATACATAAACAAGTGTTTCCACTGATATAAGCCCAAGATCAAAAATCCAAGACAGAAAAGGTCATTTTGACTGTACTCTATGAAAGCAATTTTTTTTTCCATAGTGTGATTGCAAATACTCTGTGTAGCTTCTCTAACAACAAGCAATGTAGTTCACTCTCCATCAGGAACGTTATTCTGCAGATTATGCACACATTAAAATAACCTCTAGAAAAAAATGTACATACTCTTTGGAAAATGAGTATTTAGAAAGAGAACAATAAATTAATGATTAAAAATAAGAGGGGAAAAATACATTTAGTCTGATGATATTAGTGTCTGGGAGTTTCTCTAAGATTCTTCCTCTGTATTATCCAATTTGGATCTTAACTCAGGCACAAACCAATAAATTAAATTATTGGCTAGCCAAGGCTGGCAACTACTGAGTCAGAAAAAAGTATGGGGACTTTCAAAAAGAGGAAGAGGGTGTACTGAACAACTGCAGGTAACAGCATGCAGACTGATTCAGTCACTTAATCTGGTCTGTCAGGCTTCAATACTTAGCTTGATCTCTTGAATTAATTTCTTAACAACATGGTGGTTTTTGACAGCAGAGGTGAATCACAATTTTCCTTTTTTTTATGTTGAAACATCTTGATCACCATAAACTCAGAAGTTCAACTTCCAATTTGACTCTATTTCAACTAAAAATACTAGGAAAAAAAAAAAAAACCCACATAAAAAAGTGAATGCTAAGAAGCCAAGTAGAAATGCCAGCACAAGGGCAGAAAAACTTGAAAGTCAAAAATCAAGATCAGAAGCTAGAGGAACAAAACAAAACAAAACATTAAATCCACCAATCTGAACTGTACTACTGCCATACAGCAGGAACCTCTCTGTTGGACCAGCCTAACTTTTGAGGTTTTCTAAACATTCATAATTAATACAGGCCTTAAGAGAGCTAATACTTTATTTTGCATTGGGTCTGCACTGGGAAACTGCAAATGGCAAAGTATAAAAGCAGTTTAAAAAAAAAAAAAAATTGGGTTTAAACCTTGTGAACAATAAAGGATGAAAACACATAATTCTTGGAACCTTGTGATGTTTGCAAGCTACAAAAGACCACAGGGCTAAGCTGTTTCTCCAGTAATTTCCAGCAAATTTAACCTTATCAGTATTCAGAAGCAACTCTAGTACGGAGAAGAAAAACAATACCTTAGAAATATAAGAAGGGGAGATAAAAGGAGAGCAGTGAGGAGGAAAAGCATATAATGTCTTAATTGAAGTGAGGATAAGATAGGGAAGGATGATATGGCCTGCAGCTATGGGAAAACACTTCTGATGATCCAGCATGCATGCTGAGTAAGGATGGAGACTCCCCAGTATATGTCACTTTTAGAGGACGCCACTGAAGAACGGGTTTAGCAGCATGCAAAGTACAGCAGGTGCTGTACGCTTGTTAAAGTTGAATGAATAATTTGCCACAAATAATATGTTTGACAAACTTAGCCTCTCTCTTTTCATCATGTTCCTAGAATACTGTGAATGGAATTGCATTATTCAAATGTATCCAAACCTCTTTGCACCATTTCCCTACACAGGGCTCAGCTGCCAATATTCAGAGGGCTGCTGAGCTGCGTTCAAAAAAAAAGATAATCTCCATTTTTTTCCATATTTTTCCATTGCCTGACTGGATGAACAAACATAACCTACTTTTGAGAACAGACGTGCACAGGTATTTAAAAATTGATTTCGATGAGTATCTGGCTATTTGACACATTCAGTGAGGGGAAAAAAAATAAAAAGAGATAGGATAAACATGAGTAGAGCTGCCTTGAACACCAATAATTTACTGACATAAAGTTTACTATACAAACTTAACTACACCAAAATCAATTACATGATACACACATTACCATATGCTTAAGGCAGATCTTTCTAGTAAAATTCCCATTTCCTGGCTATTCGTGAAATCCAAAAATGAATAAATGTTTAAGCAAGGAAATTTAAATATTTGAGTCAACAGTTAAGATTGCTTGCATTCATTCAATTCTATAATACTAATCCAGATTCCACTAACATTCCTGGGAATAAGTATTAAAGTGTATTATCTTTCCTGGTATAACACTTAGTCATTTATACCTACCTAAAAAAAAAAAATATATATAAAAAAAAATGCTTCCCTCTCAGTGTCCCCAGGATCCCTTTCTTGTATAGTACAGCAAACACTGAAAGCGCAATTATTGAAATGAAGATGTTGGCAGCCATCCAGATGTCAGTAAGCATACAACGGGTATTACTCACAAGTTTCTTGTGTGCTGTTCTGAGCTGTAATCTGTGAGTTCTAAAAACAGTGAGCTCCCAGCAGGGCTTGTTCCTTCCTTTTGATGCCAGATTCTTTTGTAAAACACTGTCATCTTAGATTAGCAGGAACATTATTTATTTTTTAATTCCCTGTTGGTATTTATTTTTCCTATTCTCTAACGCATACCTTTGAGATGCTGTTCTATCACAAGCGCCTAGAGTACAGCATATGCAGAAAATGACTAACTAGAATTGCTGCCACCTTGAATTTAGCTTAGTAAAAACAGGGCCTAAGAGACAATTTTTTGGCATTTTTTGACCTGCCTGTAACATGGCAACCTTTTGAAACCAAATCTGAGCAATCAGAAATCCAGAAAAACATTCTAGGCCTTAGGAAGAACACTATCACTTTTGGTGATAATTTGATTGTAGGTATCCGGTTTGTATCCCCCAAGCCAAGAATAGTGAGGCAAAATGCAGAGGTTTTTTGAGAAGCTGCCAGACACCAGCCAAAGGTAGGTCAGAGAAAGGAAAATGGAACAAGCACTCTGGTTTTAATTTCATGTGGCTGTTTACACAAAGGAAGCTCAGTTCAGTTCCTGAGCACAAGGCCAGGAGCAGAAGCACTGCTATTGCCTTGTAGCTTCTCTTGTATACAGACATGCCTGGTCACCTACACCTGTTGTGATTTCTGAAATCAATACTGGCAAAACTAGGCCATTTTTTAGAATGTTGAATATTCTGTTTCCTATGGCACTGAGATCTTCTAATATTTGAAGTGTTAAATCTAGAAAAAAGGCGGTCATATGAGGAACAAGCTTTCCTGCATGCACAGTTTCATCTGCTAGGACTCTGCTAGATCAACTCTCTGGTTTATTGAGTCCACAAGGCTGGCAACACTGTGGCTTTGGAGGCTGCAGTAACATCACTATGCTTTCAGTAACAGTATTTTCCCATTTATCTGTACAAAAACATATATTCAGAAATTGACTCTTTAAAAAGCCATTGTTTTGCAATAATGCGATATATATTTAAATATTAATTGCTATCTTTCCCTGTAATATCAATGGAATACAGTGAGAAAGTGACCACATGATTTACCTTTGGCCTGTTCACTTCAATAGTAATGAGTGCTTCCTGGAAGACAGAAACATGACTGTTGCCTGTTGCAGGCATGGCGACCTGGTTCAGGAACGGCACGGCGACCAACCCCAGGCCGCTCGGTCCATCAGCACGCTGACACCAATATGGTGGACGGCAAATGGCGTTTATTGATAGGTGGCATGGCATTATATAGCTTGGGTTTGCGACGTCACTTCCGTCCGCTTACGTCATGAACTAAACACTATTGGAGGAGGGGCCCTATCTTTCCGTACAGCGCGATATCTTCCGGTCGCCAGACCCTAACCACCTACACATGACACTGAAATGTGTCATTGTGCTTAGACACAGGAGTGTTGGCTGGAAACCTGCCTTCACCCCCTAGTGACTTCATCAATTCTGGACAGTGATTTCAGTTGTCAACAACTTGTTCTACGAGGGTCACTCCCCTGTGACACCCATGGCTGCTGCTACCATTGCTTCCCACTTAAACTTTATAGACAATCAAGTTGGAGGCACCAGATCCTCCCACTCCCATATATACGCACCCATATATGTTACTCTTCAACTCTATGAATGCATAAATTGGAATATGATGGATTAAAATTCAGTTCCAAGTTCTGCAGCACAAACACAGATAATTTCCTAACTTTTCATATTATAGAGTGACTTTCAAGATATCACAAACCATGAGGAAAATAGTTTTAAAATACAGTGTCCAAAAAAGACTGGCACTAGATACTACAAGGCTTACAATATGTCATTTTTAAGAAACTAGCAGTAAAGTGTCTTAAGTTGTGGTGACTCCTTTTCATCTAATATTTTTATACTGATTTACTCTAGTGTTTTGCATGTTTTCACTAAATAGGTTGGAGACAAATAAAATATATATGAGGTTTCGCTACAGCCATAAGGGCTTCACGTTAAAGACAGCTCAGTATGAACTCCAAGAGTTTTGGCAGGACACGCTCTGTCAGTAATGTCACTTCGTCTGCTCCGGACTGTAAATCTATTTCCTCGTCCTTTGTAGTTTTGTCATTTACACTGGCATTAAAGCGTTGATCAGAAAAGTGGAAAAAGACCAGATCAAGCACTCAGGTGAAACCTCAGAGAACATTTATTAGCCCCGCTTCAGGGTCTCAATCCACCCAGGGTCCTAGCACAGCCCCTCTGCAAATCTCACCTCCTTGCTGTGCCCATTTCTGAGCTAGAAAGTAATTACTGAAAATTAACTTTAATGCATAATGCACGTAAACTCTTGCCAGCACAAAAAAGGTTACTTTTGCCAGGTTGTTACTTTTTTGCCACGAATCCTACAGCATTAAGAAGCGATCAGAAGCTGCAGCCCCCCCCGCCAGCAGACACCCAGGCCGGGGCCTTACCTCATGCCTGCCTGCTTCCCGGCCCCGCGCGCCTGCTGGACCCACATGGCTGCCTGCCTTCGGATGGACGCTCAATGTGAACGCTCAAAAATCATAATTCAGCCGCACGAAGGCTTGAGGGATGCCCACAGGCACACGTGAAGGGCTGCCCGCAGGCACGGAGCCCACGAAGGGCATCCGCCACAGCTGACAAACCCCACACGGGCCTCCCTGAGGGAAGCTCCCACTGATTCAGCATGGTGGCTCCCGACTCCCACCTCCTCCACCCGGACCTCCTTCTAGAAGCCTCTCCCACATACGCTCAGAGACGGCAGCTGACATCCAGGCACTGAGGCCACCCTTGCCCTCAGCTTGTCAGCCGTGCCAAGGCGGCCCCCGCCATGCACCAGGGGTGAGCAAAGCGGGCGCCGCCTGGTGTAAACCTTACCGAGGAGCAGAGAGGTGGAGACTGGGGGAGGCGGTTTTTTGCTTGATAGCGTGCGTCCCTCACAGCTGTGAGGATGCGCCCAGCACTGCCGATGTTTTTAAGTCTTTATGAGAGTGTCCCCACGTCCTCCTTGAGGCCAGCCAGACTGGGTTGTGCCTGAGCAGCTGGTAATTGCATCCAGGGTGCCATGCTCGGGAGCGTTCCCCGAGCCCCCGGGCCTGGCAGCCCTGGGCCCTGCCGAGGGAGGGATGCATGTTCCTGCTGCAGGAGGGCAGGGGTCTCAGCACCGGGACTGGTGTGCAGCCCCCTGTGGTGCATGTGGCGGGGCAGCACACCGCAAAAAAACAAATGAGTCATTTATAATGAGAAAATTGAGCTGCGCAGTGGGCTTGTTCTTTGACTTGTCTCCCTTATTAAAAAAAAAGTCATCTTTTGCATCATTAACATGTATGCTACAATCCTGAGCTGGGGCAATACAGTGCACCTTCCTGTAATATTTAAATGGTTTTGGATCTCGGTCCGAAGAAACAAGCTGGCATTGCTGTAATACAGCATAGCTTTCCACAGGGTGATGTTTGCTGTTGCTAGTAAAATCCCAGCGGGTATAATGACAAAACAGTTGTAACCATAACCCTAGTATGGACTGGTAATGGTTCACTAAGACGTAATTCCCAACCAAATTTGTTGTATGTAATCGTATGTGTGACAATGGCTTACTGTGTTCAAAATACTGATTGTGAATGAGTCTGAACTCCTTTTGGAGAAGGTTAAGAGGTAGCCACTGAGCCTTGCAGTTCCCACATGGCTATGCAAACATCACCTTTTTCATCCTTAAGTTGCTAATCAGACTGTATAAGGTTACCTAATTTTACATTCAACTGCTACAGCAAGCAGCTTTAAAAAAAAAAAAAAAAAAATCTGTTATTATCCAAAGAACTCAGGAAAAACTTTAAGGGCTGGCATAAATCTCTATACTTTCTGACACTTGTATTGTCTTTTAAAGTAAATACTGACTCACTAAGGTGGGATGCCTCAAATACCTAACGGTACCCAGCTTTACAATGTGTTGTTATTATTTTGAGATATGGCAAAGAAAAAAAAAAAAGAGGAAGAAGAAGGAAGGCTATATTATTTCAGACAGCAAGTTTAAAACCTATCAAAAACACCACCAAGCTTGCTCTTTTTTTACCTTTGTATTTATAAAATAAAGCAGAAGCAATCCATAGAATAAGAACTGTTAAATCTTTTTCCATGTGAAAAAATTTCAGGAGAACAATGTGGTTTTCTATTACCCACAGAAGAAACAGTAAACCCGTAGGCTCACTCTGTTGCAAAATTCAGTGAGAAATCAGAAACAACTGCGTTTTGATTTAGAAATGCTGCTGTGGTGTTCAATGTGAGCAGGGATTTGGATGACACTAATCCCAATTCACAGAGGAAAATAGGAATCACACATCAGACTTCTCCCCAGTGATAAGAAACAGCAGTGCACAGCAGCAAGTGGCTTCTACCTGGAGATCCTAGATTGAAGAACAGAAGTGCCCATATTAAAGCTCTGGAGCCTTTCTGAAATGAATGTCTTGTGTTGACAGAGCATTTCTGCGCTTTCATTTTTTTTGGAGCAGAACAATGGAATAAAAGCACTTTTTGAGAAGAATTGTTGTTTGTCAGTAGAATAGAGAAGTTCTCAGTCAAAGGAGCTTTGAGTGAAAGAAATTCAGTCATCTCTGCTTCAATATCGTTTTATCCACACATGCCTCAAGTTATTACTTTCTTTTAGAGGAGAAGATCATCAAGATTTGTTATCCTGTTAAACATAAAGTGAAAAGACTGGCCTAAGCCTCTCACTATGAAAGATACAAAAGCAGAAGCTTTGGCTCCTGAGATACAAAGAAAAACTAATAACTATTCAGTACAAAAATTATTCATTTGAGGTACTGCATGCTTTACCATCCTTCAGTCAAGATCAAATGATGTTCCATTATCACATGCGCAATGAACTTCTTACAGCTGTGAACTGGTGATTGATCCTTTCTCCAAAGTTGTCCTTGTTTCATTGGAATCATGAATGAAAGTAAAATAACTGATATCTCCAGCTTAAAATCAAGACAATGTAACTGTATAATACACCGTAAAGCTGAGCAGGAGGATAGCAGTGTAGCAGATGGTCAGAGAATAGAAATTGTGCATGAAATTGAAGGTGATTTCTGCTCATTCATTAAGAGAATTACATCTAGAAGAGATGTGTCCATTTGTGACTTGCCTTCAGAATGTTAATGCCTTCACCATGTGAATGGATCCATTTGCAGTCTTTGGACCACAGTTTTGACTTTTTTGTCTAATAGTCATGGATATGCGCGCCTCAGACTTCACTATTCACACAGATCACTTCCAAGATAACATGTTTTTTAGCCCACAGATCCCAGTTTTGATAAATAAAATGGTTGCATCAATTTTTTTCTTTCTTGATTTTCTCTTTTAAGACTTAGTCAACGTTCCTGGAGTTCCAGAGATGCATTGAAATTATGGAATGAAAGTAATATGTAACTAAAAGCCATAGTGTCTTCCAGAGATTGGATTGGCACGCAAAAGAGACTTTGCAGGATTAAGACACACTGCTTGAAAGGGTATTCTCTCTGCTTCTGTCCTGTAAGGAAAGAATGTGATCCAGCTTTCTGGGTTACATACCGAGATAGCTTCTTTCCTTTGATCTTAGTAGGCTTCAAAAAGACCACGTATAGAAACCATATAGATGACCACATCGGCCATCCACGGGGATGTGGGTTTAGATGTAAGTTTTCTCAAAAGATGAGCTGTCTTTTTGTAGGAGGGAGCGGTGGTGTTACTGAAAATAAGGTGTAAGACAAATGGTTTGGTTTACAATCTTTTAGAAAACAAGCTTTGGAAGACCAGAACTCATGCTGTACCTGCAACAAGATCAGATATGTTCAAACAGCATTTAGTGTAGTCTAGCGGCAAATTCAGTGTCATAAACAGTAGCCATAGTTTATAGATACTATTTTTTTTTCAGTTTCCCAGTTCATCCAGGTAGCCATCTGTGGGTCTGGAGATTTCAGTACTGTAACAATAGGAACACCAAACAGGAGTCATTTGCCAGATGCAAAATTTTCAACTTGCCTGTCTATAGCTCATAAAAATGACACACGCTGCTGCCATCACTGTATCATTCCTTGTTTATTATGGTTTGCTCTCACTCTCAAGTAAGAAGTGTTTTGGTTTTTTTCCATTTCACTCTTCTGACACTTGAATAGATTAGCCTCTAGACAGTTTATGTGGCTGTATCTTCTGACATATTGGAAAAGCTTTACTATGAGTGATCAAATGCATGTCTAAATTCACTAACCAGTTAATTCTAGATTAAGAAATAAGATCTAACAATAGAAATTGGAAGAGTACTGAGCAAATAATTTTTCATAAATATAGGGGATAAACACAAGGAGAAGAATTAAGAACATTATTGTAGGAAATCTATATCAATTACAGCTAATTTTGTTCTATACTGAAAGCCATGACATGGAGCTCAAAATTGTTATCTGACAAGATTAGTCTTTTCTGGAAAAATATCTAACTGTGCATATGGTCAATAAGAGACGAGATAAATCATTTGTACTTCCATAGGATATTCAGCCTCAGGATTTCCTCGTGTTTTGTAGACTTTAATTAATTCTTGGACAACTTCAGCAAGATAGAAAATAAAATACTATCTCCAGATTGCCGCCTCATCTGTAATTACAACATCTCCTCCAAGGCTGCATACTAAAGCTGTTCCCAAGTCAGGAGCTGAATCCAAACTTGCTAGCTGAGAGTTCCTGCTCTAATGACTAGCTAAGCTCTCACAGCAATAGCAACACAAAGTTAAAAGTCCTGCAGATATCTAGTTGTACTTCGAAAAAGAGCACAAAACCTACAAAAAGTGAGACATGAATAAATTGCTATCAAGGTCTTTGGCCTCTGCATTTGTAAATTCTACTCCAGACTCCCTTTATCTAATGTTTTAAAGCAATTTAAAACTCTGAACCTTGTTTTGAATTCCTCTGTAAAATACATAAACTTATCTATTTTGTGGGACGGTGATAAAGAAGATTGCATTGTTTTCATTGTCAGCTACGAAGAACTTTCCTAGCTGTGAGTTCAGGCTACAAAGTTGTCGTTGTTATTTTTTTTTTAAATGTTTTCAGAGCTCAAATAAAAAAGAGCAAAACCCTATTAGTATAACATTTATTGTTTCTGTTTCTTTCACCTACTACTCCCTTTCAAATCATCATGGGCTTGGACTTGAGAGAGAATTTTCCTTTTAGATTTATTTTGCTGATTAGCATTCTGACATGATATTTATTATATTTTGAGGCTGAATTCTGACAGTAGGTGTACTTGCTAAAATTATGAGCTTTGTTCTAATGAAGAGTTGACTCCAGCTGCAACATGTATGAATTACTCTCAATTCCTTACTCAGCTAATCATAAGATGCTTTGACAGAACTCTGTTTCACAGGACTGAGATGTGGCCTTAGTACACCACGACCTGTAGAGCAAAGCGGTCATGCTGGGGGCCCATATATCTCAGACAAAGGTGGCAAAATTTATTCCTTTGTGTTCTTCGCAGATATTCCTGTGCTGATGCCAACCAATGTATAAAGCAATGAAACAGGAGATTTAAGATTTTTGGTAGTTGTATGGTTTCATAACTTTTTCCTTGCCCTTATTTTCACTAGTGGTTTTTAAAATAGATCTCATTTTACACAGTTTTTTACCCTTAACTGTTTACTGATACAATAGCATAAAATCTTCTATAAGTACTTACAAACTTGAACTAGATCTGGTGGCACCTGGCAAACAGTCCTGGAGTGCAGCAGTTTTTTGGGTGATAATTAACAACATTTTATCACATAAATCTCATTCAGATTAGCTAATTTTGGCCTGTGGAATTTTTTACAAAAGATTCTGTTATAACATCTGATCTGGCTTCTGTAAATACCGATGGAAGGCAAGACTCGATACGACTGCATATTGGCCCACAATGAACTAATTTCTCAGCAGAAATTACAAAATTATGTTGCTGGGTAGAATCCTTCCCTCTCCCTCTCAGCCTTTTCAACTGAAGCTACTGCCAGGACCTGTTTCACGTGAGTGCTGCTTCATGTGAGCATTTCAGAATGAATAAATTGACCTCCTATGTTTGCTGCTGTCCTGCATACCGAAAGCATGCACTTGCAGGAGCTATACTGTCCCTCCCTGCTCCATTCCCTGCAAACTCATTTTCTAAAATAATGTCAACAAAATGTAACCAATTAATAACTATTATATTTGTTTTCTTTTCTCTTGCTTCTGCTTTACCTTTCACAAATGTAGATGACAACAGTAGAACGTAGAAAAAGTAGACATGCTTCTAGTGGAGCATGGAACAGCTAAATATCCTCTCCACGTTGACTTTAAGCATCTACCTTATGAGTTAAAATCTTTTCTATTGTTTGAAAAAGTGTGAAAAAAGTGTTTTGCTTCCATTTCTATCATCTTCTGCTACCATACCATAGAGAAGTTCCATGCCCTTTCATGGATCTGATGGTCTTCGTTAAGACTGTCATTTAAGTAATTTAGTGAAATGGATACAGTCACTCCTCTGTCACTTTATCTAAAAAGAAAACTGCTTGTAAGAGGAGCTGCCGCAGCTGAGCTGCAAAAACTTTAAGTTCTCTACTCTTTCTCAAGGAGTGAGGAGACCCAGCGTCTGTACGCTACTCTCCTGAGAGCTGGTTTTGTTTTGCAATTACAATAGCCAGCCTAATGACCGAGAAAGGTCCTTCCATAAGAAGGGGTTAGTGTCAAAGTACAAATGTTGTTAGTCCGCAGTTAAATCCATACCATTTTAAAAAAGTAAGGATTTAAACCTAAAAGTCACTAGAATTCAGACATTTGTGAATGCCCAGGTAAGACAACCTGGCAACACTCCTTATCTTTGGTATACTCCATGGATGCTTTCTCTTTGGGTAGACACTGCTTGCAGAGGTTTTGGAAAGTATTAGGAACATTATTCCAATGAATAGGCAACTGACGTTGATTGCTTATACAAAGTACATTAAACAGAGATGTACATTTTTAAATATTCTATGTGAATCTTGCTTAATCCTTTATTTTAAACTGTGAATTCATTCAGGAAAGTTGTTGTAATTTTCCTGATTCTAGCAGAGACAACGATGTACCTGAGACTTTGTCTCCTTTCTGAGAAGGCAATTCTACCCTTAGTTTGTCAGTGCTTGAATATTAATTTTTAAATATCATTTAAGTGGAAGGTTACCTGGACTGTAAGCAAGGTTTTCTCATTTTAGTGATATCTGCTGTCACTCTTTGACTTGTATAATATATGGTGTATTTTCACCTATTTCTTCCCACTTATGTAGTCTTTTGATATGCTGCTTTAGGCAGAACACTTTAAAATGTGGAGGATGTGCCAGTGGGTTGGCAGAATCAGATATTTGTACAATGTTGTTTTTACATTAATCTGAAGTTTGACAAATATTCTATTTGTATTCAGTAGTGCCTTTGTGTAATAAAATGTGTCTGTACATATGTGCATATTTTTGGCTAAATGGAGTACTGAATAAAGGCATGATTTATGAACGGTGCCGGATTTTTTAATGTAATGTGCAATACTCTATAGCTAACAAATATAAACAGTTCCATTACAATGCATTAACCACTGAATAATCTATTGGAGGGAGAGGTGGGTACACATATGTGTACTAAGAATGGTGCCAGATTTTTTTTAATGTGATGTGCAATATTCTATAGCTAAGAAATATAAACAGTTCCATCACAATGCATTAACCACTGAATAATCTATCAGAGGGAGAGGTGGGTACACATGTGTGTAATTTTTGTTTTTCACCCTTGGACCTGTATATAGTACAGTTTATTTACGATGGAAAAATGAAGTGAACATAATACTTATGATGAGACTACTATTAATATGATACAGCTTTACATTAGTTTTATCATTATTCTTGAATCCTTTGTACAGTGTTTACCAGGCAGATGAAAATGCCTTGGAATGTTGCACTCTCCAAGCCAGACCCCTGCAAGAATCCAGATTTAAAATTAAAAATTGCTGTTCAACCTCTTTTTTCTTCTTTTTTTTAAAATCACAATCATGTCTGCCATTTGGCTCACCCTGCAATCCCACAGGCTCTGGGATGGGAGAAGAAACACGAATGACTGGCTGGAAGCTGTTGGAGAAGGAACAGTAAGTGGAAGGAACACAAAGTAGTACTTAAGCTGAAGAAACTCTGAAAACCCCTGCAAACAACTTCAATTTCTGATTAAAGTTTTTGTGAAACTAAATTATTCATCTGACTAATCATGCTGTTCTGATGATGTCAGAATGTTTCCTGATTTTTTAATTAACATCAATTGGAGAAAGAGACACATGACTGTGGATGAGGTGAGGGACAGAAAGTGAAAGCGTCTTGGAGGAGACAGGTGTGGCCAGAATTACTGCTCTTTGGGAAGTCTCTCTTCCTTAGGGCTCTTGTGAACAAAAAGAGCAGCCTCAGGGAAATTATGCTGCCTAGTTAATTATCAGTTATATGGTGAATGCTAATAGCTTCTGTTTGTTATTGAAGGCAGTATCAGCATAATGACAGTCGTCACTGGGTGGTTTTTGCCCCTTCGCATTCATCTTGAGTAAGGCAATGCTCACTCATCTCTCCATTACTTGTTTACAAATTCATAAATGGGAGGGAATGGTCTAGCATACACACTTGTGAACAATAGGTGAGTGGGAATGGTTGCTTGGATTTCACTGTGCTTCCATACTTAGGTCTATAAAACAGTAAAATTGACCTCCTTAAATTAACATGTGAGCTTATCGCTAGGCATTTCTGGGTGGTGAAAAGGGATGTGTTCAGTCTCCATTGATTCCAGGTTAAAAAGCATGAAAAAAAATAAGTGATGCTCATTGAATCACCCAACAGGGAATCCAAGAAACTAGACTAGACTACGGAGGGCTCAGTGAATGATACTTCCCTACTCACCAGCAGTGATTGTAAGCAAACAGAACTTTGGAGGACAAGGAAGTAGGAAAGCAGTGGAGAAGTTGTGGGGAAAAAAAAGAGTAAATTACTCATTTGGAAAACCTGGATAGGCAATGTGAACTTTCTTTTCCTGGCCCAGAGTGCATTGACTACAAACCCAAGTCAGCTTTCCTCCATTTGAGAGATGCTTAGAGTTAGTTAGCTGCCACCTTCCAGCAGCTATCACCTAATCTCAATTTGCAGTCTGTGCTCAGGAATCCCAGATTTTAAGCAGCCACAATTTATCATTCCTGAGGGATGTAGAGTTTATTATCCCTGCTGTACCTAGACCACAACTCAAATGCCTCCTGGTGCAGCTGATGACCCCAGCCTAAAGATCTTTTACCCCCATCATTTGTCAAATGCTGTCAGCACTCCCACTTTTCTTTGGCCACCTCCTTCAGCAGCTCCAGTAGTATTTGGGGTCCATTAGACAAAGTCAGTACATTATAGATTTCCTTTGCTGAATATTTTCACTGAGAATTTACCCAGAGAAGACAGGTTATTTCTCCTCTCTCTGGTGTCACGAAGCTCTGTGTCCTCTCGCTGGTCAGAGTGTTGCTTTCTGCGTGCGCAATGAAAATAACTCTACAGCTAATGTATTTTTAAACATAAATGCAAGTGTTAAAGACACTTCAGTTTTAAAAATACGTGTTTGTAGTGGGCTTTGTTGGCATTTTTTAAATAAAACTCCCAGATTCTTGCATAACATATAGGCAAAGGAGTCCTGGTGTTTCTGATAGTATCTTTTAGCTCTTCAAAAAAGTAATTATGAAAGGAAAGGAAAGAAAGATGAAAAGAGATGAAAAGGAAGTACAGCAACTGATGTACAGTTAGGTGTAGGAAAGGAAGGTTGTAGCAAAGATCCAGGTCATGGATCTTTGTCACAGGGGAGAGAAGTTCCAGTGTAAAAAAGCCAAAAGTTTCCTTCTGTGGGAAGGGATGCACACTAAAAATTGCTACTACTGCCCAATTTCAATTCCTAGCTGATTTTTCTCTATCATCCTTGGTAAAGACATTAGGAAACAGCCATTGCTCCCAGTATCCCAAACCAGAGTGTCTTGTACAGATGGGCCCCGATTTTGGTATTGCTCTTGTATCTCCTAAACTGGCAGTCATGCATCTGGTTCCTTCCAGTTCTGATCCAGAGGCAGCACACTCCTTAAATTAGACTTCCATTTATCTTAGTTATCTTGATTTATGCAGCGTTCTGTGGAACATTCATCATACAGCTAATCTTGAGTAACCTTGAGTAATATTTTAATCTTGCTGCCCCTAATTTTACCCTTTCTTTTCTCAGCCTTAGCCTTGAAGACTTCTCTTTCTGCCCTTGAAAAATTGCCTGTAAAAGCTTAGCAGGTATCTCATACTTTCCCCCTAAATTTTTCTTCCACACTTTCCTTCTCTTCAGCAGGTCTATTTCCCCACCATGGTTAAAACTGTTGGAAGGTCTGAGGTGTTTACAAGGGTCACCTCACTGATGCGACAGTGAATGCCTACAAAATCTTTGGGCTAATTTCACAGCATAAAGTGGTAAACTATTGGTTCTTGCCGGTTCTCAATATATGCTTTATTGAATTTGGGGTTACAGAGGTACTTTTAGTATGAGTTTTGCTTTGCTTTTCTAGAAACTTCAAAATGTTAAAAACTTTGGCAAATTGTTTGACACACTTCTTGTGTGCCTCTAGACCAAATTGTTAACCGAGGCATCAAACAGTGCCTTCCAGCCATTATATTTCAGATTCTTTTCTTCGGGGACTAGGTCTTATTTTTGTAAAGTTTAATACATTTTAAACCTCGCTGATGTCCTCTGTTATCATTCTCTCACACTCCCACAATCTGTGAGCTTCTGAGGGCACATCTTTAGCCAGGCTTCTTCCTAGCCAGATCCCCTCTAGGCTGCATTCTGCAGACTGCCCTTCAGAGCAAAATATAATAAACTAGGACCTTTCCATATCCGGGCTCTCTGGCAACAGCTCTGCCGTAATCCCTGGCAGAAGAACTAGTAGCCTTTTCTCATGATGATGCTCTCTTCTGGTCTGCGGCCACATAAGCTTGAAATCAAGCCTGCCTCCATCAGAAATGGGTCATCCCACTCAACCTCCATGATTTACATTGATTGACTAGAAGAGTACTCTCAAACCTATCAATAGTTTTGTACTCCTTCCTGCATTTCTTTTCTCCTCCCTGTACATGCTTATTTTTATTTGGAAAAAAAACCCAAACCTGCTACAGTAAAAGGAATCACTCTGTATTTAGTTAGCAAGTTTATGCAGACTGAAGCATGAAAAATTCAGAGGCCGTGCTAAAAATTTATTCTTTAGCTCAACATAATGCATGAGGATCTGAAAGGTCTCCAAACAGCAAGTGATTTCACAAATCATACTCTATGCACAGTAGTGCAGAGTGTGCTAAGGACAGAATTGCAGCCTTAATGAGTTTTGTGCCTTGATTTCTACATAATTTAGTGCTTTAATCTGAAAAATAGCAACAGCCAAATTTTGTAGTTCTCACCAACCCTATGAAGCCATTTGATAAGAATTTAGGATGGGACTTATCTTTGCTTTCTTTGAGCTCATTCCTGAGCACTTAATGAATCCAACTTGAACACAGCAAAGGTGCAGCTTTGTTGCCTCCATGTTGATGAATTCCTGCTCTGGGTTTCTGCTGAAAAAAAAAGAGGTAGGAAAGTTTTTATTGCGAGATTTCCCACAGGAATATTTTCTGTAGGCTAGAATGTTTGCCACTAGTACAGTACACAACAAATACCACTCTTTGGTTAAAGGCCTGAATATATTACTGATGACTGAATGATTCTAACATGTAGTGTATGTTCAGGGATGTATATGAAGCAAAAAGGATGGTCTTGTTCCAGTTTCCCAGGAACTGTGCATTTAATTTCCAAGTAACAACCACTGCAGTTGGCACATTCATGGGTAACTCTGTCAAAGAAGAAACATGACAGTGATAACCTCACTTACCAGTTATGGCACACATCTTCCTGATCATGAATGAAATAAGTTGGTGAGATCACACAGAGGAGTCTGTCTGGGCAGCACTCTTTTCTGGACTGCAATCTGCAGAGCTGGAAATCTAATAGGCACTGAATTCCCATAAATGTCTATATGATGCTTCTGAACATTGCAGAAGGTCTGCTAGTGGGAAGCAGGAAAGAATGCTCCTGGAGGCATTCTGGTAGTCATGAAAAATATCACTCCCCCAAAGTCTTCTTGCTCTAGTGGCAAGCCACTGCACTCACTTGCCTTCTACCTGATAGCTTGGGAATGTAACTATTCCTTGCTTCCAAATGCATTAGGTAGACTCAGATGCCCATTTTAACTGACAAATATGATCAAACTGGAAAAAGTAGTTCGCGAGAATTTCCAAGTGCCTGTTTCAGGACACTTGAGTTTGTTCACCTTTTCCCTCATTTTCCAAAAGCCCTTTTGTTGTTTTTTTGGTTTTTTTGTGGTTTTTTTTTGTTTGTTTTTTGTTTTTTTTTTTAAAGGGTACTGAAGATCCTGTTCTTATTTTTTTTCTACTGGGAAATTCCTACATCAATACTACTTGCATTTGTCCTGAGATAAAGCAAGTAAACAAAAACTTCTCCGTGGACCAAATCTGAGTATATTTTATAGGAGAATTTCTATTTGAGAAAGTTTATGTATTTAAGAAACACACAGGATTGGTCAAATAGTGTTTTGACTAACAATGTTGTGTCATTTTTTTGGAAAAGATCCTCCTTTCATATCAGGTAGTTCAGAAAGAGTATTAAATATTGAGAACTTAAATGCCTGTTTAGCGAACACCTTGAGCAGAAAACATTACCTCCCTTATAAATTGGATCACTGTTAATATGAAAAAGTAGATTTATATTATTTGAAGAACAGATGAAAGACATTTGAACTGTTCATCAATAATGAAAATAATACTAAACATGGCAGTACTTTCCTACCTCACTGTGTGGTACATGGTTGGATAAACCCACCTTATTTTCATTGCCTTTTCATCCAACAAGGGTCCTGCTCTTTTTGTCCAATAATGGGCAGCCTGACCAGAAAGAAAAGCTAAAGCTACACTACAGTCACATAACTAAAACTAATAGTTTTATGACTTTCATATCTTCTGAATGTGCCAGAGGGTTGGAACAGCAGCCCGAAATGAGTAGTACAATGCCCCGCTCAATCAAATAAGCTGGGCAAAAGTGAAAATCTGCTATGCAACTAAGCAAGAAAATGCTGTCGCTTCCAGTGATCTCTGAATTATTGGTGAATTACTGAGTTCATTTCACAATGCCAGTAGCATGGTGTATCGCTAAAAAGCTGTTGAACCTAAATAAATATAAGCATTTATTGTAAATAAAAAAAATATGTATTTAGATTTACATTTAGATGTAATGTTCAGTCTAAATGACTTTCCCATAAAAAGTAAAATCATACAAGTGAAAATATAAATGTATGATATGAAAAAGCAGTAACTTCTGTACTTTTCAGGGGCCGTTTTATTGAGGTGCTGAGGAGTGCTCATCTAAAGTGATTTAGGGAAACTGATATTCTCTCACAACAGTTTGTGTCAGCTGTTGACAGTGTAGTGAAAGGATGAGTTGTATGGGTGTCATGTGGGACATGATCTTACTGAAACAGTTACTGATTCAGCTCCATTGATTTTGGCAGGAGTCTTCCTGACATGGAGCTTGATATTGAAGAAGGCCAAACTACTCTCTTATTACCCCAAGGGGATGGGGTCTCAAGAGCTTCACTGGAGACTATTTCTTATTGATTTGAAGTCTGCTTGTTGTGACATGTATCACATTAATCTTGCAGGATGAAGCCAGCAGAGCCGCACCATAGCAGATACAATGGCCACGTGCACATCGTGGGCTGGCTGCATTTGTGGTACAATCCATTTGCAGCAGTTGTGTGCAATCTGGCCTCCCAGGTTGACAACCTGGCTGCACGCTGAAATGGGGCCAAACCAGGCATCTCTTCCAAAAGGTCCCCTCTTCTGAGGGGTCTCAGGATGAGAGCTGCAGGGTACACAACACACACTACCTGTGTACCTGACACACTGGTGTGCACTAGCGATACATAGTCCGGAAAACAATTGGGCATGAGAAGGACTGGAGATTGCTAAAACTTTAAGCAGACTGCTGCTCTTCTGCGAAGAAACTGAAGTGAAAAAAAAGTCTCTATGACTCCAGCGTGTTACCTCCAGAGGTAATGTTTTCTATTTTTATATCACATTTTATATCTTTAAGGCAGCATTTTTAAGGTATCAAAAGCCAAAAATAAACCCTGGAACTAATTGTTAAAACTAAAATAGCAAGTAGGAACTATCTGTGGTTTAGAAAAATACATACACGTAACATAAAATGTATTTTTTGTTTTATATACTTGTACACATTTCCATCAAGCCAATCCCATTTATCTACCACATGCATATGTGTTTCTGTGCATAATTCCCAGAATCACAGAATAATAGGTGTTGGAAGGGACCTTCAGAGACCATCTAATCCAACCCCCCTGCCAAAGCAGGTTCACCTGGGCAGGAATGCATCCAGGCGGGTTTTGAGTATCTCCAGCGAAGGAGACCCTCTCTGGGCTGGCTGTTCCAGTGCTCTGTTACCATTAAAGAAGTTTTTCCTCATGTTGACAAATATTTGCTACATAAATTCTTATTGTATTTATGCAGCCAAAGATTAGTTTCTATCATCTTCATTCTGCAATTATTTAGCTATCCTAAGTTGGTTTTTTTGAAAGATCAGAATTTTATGTTCCTGAGCACAACTGCAAGTTGCCTGCCACACTTACAATGGATCATATCTGTCTTTGTGGTCATGCATCACTGCTACTGTAACTCTTTATATTAAAATTGGTTTAGATCTCCAGATGGTTTTTTAATGTTCCATTACTTTGGGATTCTAATCTAGTTTCCTGTAAGCATTTCAAGAAAAGAAGGAAAAAAAGGGGAAAAAAAAAAAGAAACTAGCTGAAAAATTAATGCCATTTCAGTCTTCCTGCATTACTGTAATGCCTGTGTGGGGTAAAAAAAGTTTGGAAGGCAACCCTGCAAGAGGGTGGCATTCTGGCACTGCCCAGGGGCAGGGAGAAGCATGGGGCGAGGGGACACTGCAGGGGCTGATGACCCCAGAAATGCAGCACTGACCCACCCCACAATGCCGTGCTTACCTTCGCCCTGTCAGAGCCCCTCATCAGCCACTCAGATAAAATGAAAGATCAGATCAGTTTTTCTCATCTGCATCCGTGACGTGCCTGTGGACACAGCTGTGTTAGCTGCCATCATGAGTTGGGGGGGGGGAAGAAAAGAACAGACAAAACATTATTATTTTTTTTTCACTTCCAAGCTTGAAAAACAATGTCTTCAAGTGTTAAGTTAATTTGGTTAAAAACTATGTGTCTGTCATAGTAATTATGTTTTTTGTTCTGTCCTGAAGGTGGCTGGGCTCTCAGAGGAAACAGCCCTGGTGCCGTTTGTAGGCCCTCGCTGGGACTACAAGTCCTTGTATTGTTCAGGAGCTTTAAGGACTTCTTAGCAGGAGCAGCATGCAACACTGAGCAGGCTTCATGAGCCTTTTAATCGACAAGTGACAAGTCACCTAATATTTCCTTGGAGCAATGATCTGCAGAAGATAGAGAAAAATGGGGAAAAACAAATAGAGGGAAATAAGGAATGCACTTTGGTAGCTTGTAGCTCTGGACTATGGCAAAGTCTTGTGCCCAGTTCTGCCAGGTCCCTGAGTAGGTGTTTAATTCAAACACATGACCTTGCTTACAGCCATAAATGATGCTCCACATGCATTTGGAGCAAAGTGCATTAACAAAATGGATCTGGAAGAATTTGGTACCTTGTCATGATCAAATTCGACAAGTTCCAAACCACTCATGCTGAAGTCAACTGGAACAATTAATCCCATGCTCCAAAAGATATACCAAAAGAAGACCTATTTCAGGTGTTACTAAAGAATCCACCAGTGTCTGATTTGCTACTTTCACATTGCAATTAAGCTTTCTGATGTTATGTATTTCATACATGGATTTTTCTGGCAGTGTGAATTTTTGCTAAGAACAAAAAAAAAATCTGACATTCTCAATTAGGTATTAAATGAAGGCAATGTGAAACTAATAATTTTGATATAGTAAGAGGAAATTAAAGTGACAGCTGAGAATTTCTTCCTCGTAAAGTTTCAGTCGTAGTGGCTTTTCTGCAGAATGTTATGTTATGTATCCCATGCAATGTTTAGAAAACCCTTCTTAACCTCACTTATTTTCAAATAACCAGAAAACCGTGGTTGTCAGACCAAAAATAAAACAATGTTGTTTCATGCCAAGCAAAAACAAATTTTCTTTATCCAAATGAGATGAAAACAAATTGAACAAAAATTTACAGAGTAACCATTTGAGGGGAAAGAAAGAGGAAGAAAAAAAGCACAAACTAAAATATCTGACAGACTGTACTAACCATGGAGCAAAGGAAGAATTTGGAAGGACACTTCTGCATCTCTTCTATTGACACTGTTTTGCTATATGAGAATAACTAGAACTGGAACAAGGAGTTAACACTGAGTGAATAATACTTGGGTAAAAATTTTCCCCCTGTGGTGGTTAGGACACTCACCGGAGTTCAGACCATGCTTCAGTGAATGCTGAAGTCTGACAGCATTGACAGGAGGACCTGAGAGCTCCTTCTCAGAATGACCTCATGATGCATTTTACAGGAGGGAAGAGATGCATCTCCAAGGGAAGAGATGCACTCGGAGAGTGGAGAGACAGAATTGAGGATTCCCTGCACTGCAGGGAATATCCCCACCCCTTGGCTATTGAGCAAAAGGCTGAGACCAATGAAACCATCTTCAAACCTCTGCATTCAGTTAGCTCTTACCATCCAAATACAGGTGGTAAATGGGAGTTATCTTTCTGACTAGCTCAGGGACAACTGAACCCATATAGTTGGGCTATCATAAGCCAAAAATATAAACACATTTCACAAGTCTAATTGGCATAAATTACACTTGCTGCATGTGTCGGGTATTGGATATGTACCATATCATCTTGAAGGTTGTTTACTGATTTGACGTGCTAGAATCTTTTATCAGATCAATTATTTATGCCATCAGCTGGAGGAAAAAATAATTGTAAGTAAACGCTTACCAACTATTGAGCCAGTTTTAAAAAAATACTCAACAAGTTTGGATCCAAACAAAAAATAATCTATTTTCAAATTCTTCTACAGATTTATTAGTATGCTCAGGAAATTATTTTGTACAAATGGCTGTTGTGCTTCTTTAATTAAGTAAAAATACATGCCACCAAGAACTTGCACACTCCCTACTCCTTAATTCTGCTAATAAAAACCAAAAGTAATGACAAATCTGTCTGAAAACCTTTTCCCATCAAAAATAATAAAGATGATGTTTGTTAGCTGGATTAAATGAAGAAATTAAAAAGCAGATCTTACATAGAAACCCAGCCGGTGTAAGTTTCTGCCTGTAGGCAGTACAACCATAGGAATATACAGGTTTGGGATAAAAAAACAACCCACCTGCTAATCACTAATTAATTGGCCATAAGGTGAAAACCAAAGGCAATGTCTTTAACAAAAAAGGAAAACCTCTAATAAATGTTAACAAAACTACAGCTTCACAGCCTTTTATGATTTAAATTATTGACCAAGAACAGAATTTTCAAACCTTCTGATCAATATTGAGTTTTTTTTCATGTTTCTCATTCCCATCAAATGCTTTTTGGGGTTTTCTTCTTTTCTGAAAAGAAAGGTGTATTAATCTGAGATGCCTAAATGCAAACTCATCCAGTCAGACACAGAAATGTAATTCAAAAGAGCACATCATTCTTTAGTGTTTTGAAAGACAAAATATACAGTTTCAGGCAAAAATTAATAGCACAAGTAAATTTTTGGTGGAGTGTTGGGAAAATAGGGAGAAAACACCTTTCCAATTAAACATAGCAAGAGCCATCACTCAAAGAAAAATGCCATTGGAAATACAGATACTGCATATCATTATATGTAAATGCAAACTTGAATAGGGACTGTCAAACCAAGCCAAGTGCTCATTTCTGTCTTCTTCCCTGCAGTGCACATTCTGCTAAAATACTTTGGACCGTATTTTTATCCTCCTTCATATTTTATATTTTTGTAAAGTAAATCAAATTTCAGAGAATATGAGGCCAGTCCTCTAGTGACAACTGTGTCTAGCAGCTTAATGGTGCAGTAGTATGAATCAAATCTGTGTATTTAGTGAATCAATTTTTAAATTCTTTCTGTACAAAACTTCTTATAAACGAGTAACAATTCCCGTTTTACAAACTTCAAACCTACAAGAGCTTACAGTCCTATATAGCTCCACTCACATTTTGATCCCTTTTACTTTGATATGGATCAGAAACTAATCTATGCCCTAAACTAAGAGCTAGAAGAAATAGTCTCAATTTTATCATTTGCGACTGAGCCAAGATCTCCATTTCTGCGTAAGCTACTTTCCCATCAGATTTTTATTTAGCTTTTAAAAGGTTATAATATTCATAAGTTATTTGAACTTTTCAGTACAGGACCCTGTGTGTAGCTCCTGTTATCCTGCACTCTCAGCTCCATTGAAATTAGGGCTCTTCTGAGAGCTCAAATACATAGGCTTTGAATCTGAAGACCATTGAAAGATTTCAAACACAGCATTGCTATTCCCAGAAGGAGTGGACAATTTTTGGCAACGCTGCAGAATGTAATAAAAATCAGGCCCTGCAAAAAATAAAAAATAAAAATAAAAATGTATTAAGTACAAAATAAATGTCCTCAAGCCAGAAGCCAAGGAACTATGAAAACGAGTGTGAACTAAAGCTGCACACAAGAATGGTTAATTTGAAAATTTAATTGCTGTGTTCAAAAGGCAAAAATGTTTTTTTTCCTCACGGAACACATGGATACAAATTTCAGTTTGGCACAGTAGATGAGAATAATGTATGAGAGGTGCAGTGATATTAATCTTACAGCTGAGAGGAATGTTGTTGCATGTGCAACTGTGACAGTTTCTTTTGCAGAGAACAGCAAAAATCTTTTGCTAAAGGACATTAGCTGTTTTTTCCCCTTTAACTGAGAATGCGTCAGATGATGAGACAACTCAATTTGTCTCTTCAAATAAGTTTTTGACTTCATATGATCTAAGTAGTAACTCTAACTCGATCCTTCCCTATGTATGAAACCTTTTCTCCTGTCTATAAGTGAATTATAGTCTCACAAAAATCCACTAACCCGCTCTAAACCAGTCCCACCTCAGCTCTCCACACCAAAATTATATAATAAAATTTGGAAAAGAGAATGAGGAAGAAGATGCCAAATTGTAATCAGAAGCCAAAAAGCATTTGGAATTAGTTTGCGTGGGCACGCAGCCATAATTAATAAAAAGATTGGTCCATACTGACACTTTGCTGCTGCATTGCGTTCACATTTGGTGTGAAGTATTAACGCTGAACCGAAGCTGTGGGTTGTGCTGGGAAGGAGCCTTCTGAGTTGCTGCGTCGCCATGGCTTCTGTGGGAGAGTGCAGAAATTCAACTTTGCAGCCAGTCTTCAAAATAAACAAACAGTGGAATTAATTTTCACTTGACAGGAAACACACGCTGCAGACTATAAATGGAAAACCAATGTTTTGAGGATCTTAAATATTGTCATCTCAAACTGTAGCTTAGTGTACCAGTCCCTGAATAAGAAAAGGATGGCCTATTCTAAATTTGATGCTTTTTAAAAATCATTTTAATTACATTATTAAGTATGAAACCCCCTATTTCTAGTGAATCCATACCTTTTCCTCTCTGAGTCTATAGCAACAATTAAGTATGGCTCTGTACTGACATCAATTAGTTATGTTATTGCATGTTAATGTTGTAGAAAAATGAAGCTGTTGACAACTTAAAAACTGCTGCGTAAATTTCAGATTAATTCAAAACAAATCCTGTTTACCAAATGGAAACCTAGGACTTTAAAATAAAATAATATGGGGTTGAGGTTTTGTTTGTTTGTTCTCAGGGGAGGGGGGGGAGTTGCCCAAAGAACAAACAGTGGTAGTCTGAATAAGAGATGTTCTAAATAAAACCTAAATAAATATTCAGACTGAAAAATGTCTTCAGCACTGGTGTCAAAAGCTATATGAAACAAAGTGACCCAAGGGGATCCGGGGTTAAACTGTGGACATTTCTCCTCTTTTCTCTTTGCTTTTGCCCCGTTTCTCCACAAATTTTCAGGGTAGGTTTAAACTTCAGTTCAGCAGTTTTCATTTGCTTTCATAATGCTTTTTTTCTGCCAAAAAAAAATGCACATGCTTTTGGTGTTGGCTGTCGCTAAATGAATGGTCAGGTTCGAACTCTTGAGGAAAGGCCACTGTGTACGATCTCATCCTTACTCTTTACTTTCCTTTTCTATTGGTGAGAACAGCCTTATTTCACAAAAGCACTAAGTAATCGGATTTCTTCTGCAGGGTTTGACTTCATCAGGGGACTTGCTTGGATTTCTTTCCAAGCTACCCAGTTACAGAATTGGGAATTATGCACCAGGCCATGCCAGATGGGTTACTTTGGGTCCTCTGTACTTTTCCTGGACTGCTGATCTGGCAGCAACGTTAGACTGACAGGCACTCTGCAGGGAGTTTCTTTGACTGGGGGATCTCCAGAAGGATTTAAATGCCAAGGCAGTCACTGATGTGGTGCCTTTTGTGACAAGCCATAGCTACCCTGGTGGCTCCTAAGAAGTAACCAGTTCCGATTAAGCAGCTTCACCTTGCTATTCCAAAACCTGACCCTTGGTCAAGGCAAAGACAGCTCAACTGAAAAAATTCCGTAATGCTCATACAACACAGCCAGGCTGAAGGAGGCACTGGACAGCAAAGTTGCTCAGTCCTAAGGGCACATTAAAAACCAGTCAGAAAGAGCAAATTCTCTGAGGTTCATAGTACCACCCTCAGACTATCACAGGAATACCTGGTCCTCAGGATTTTATGAAGAGATTTTATTCAATACAAACCTATGCTAGATTTTCCTCTGCAAAGGTCCTTTGGGAACAGCTGTTGCAAAGGGGTAAATCTTCCTGCAAGATATGAAAGTTTATCAAAGCATTTCAATGTCCTTTGGGAGGCTGGTTCAGTCACAAGCACACTGAGAGAGCTTCTCCCTGTCTCTGCAGATCCGTATTTGAACACCAAGAAAGAGAGCTAGGCAGGGTGGCCCTAAGGTGTTGTCCAGTTCACAGACATCACACGGCTGAAGCCAGAAAACCAGCTCTCCAGATATGTAGAGAGTTATTTCTACAGCTTGTTGATTACTGTGTTCTTCTTAACATCCCCTCAACATATTGGTATTCCCTAGACTTGGGCTCACTGCCGTTTTGTCTCTATGTCTATCAAGAAACTGTGCTTCCAGCTTCTGTTCAAAAATTGTATGTATTTTAGGCACCCTCTATTGCTGACCCTGATCTAAGGCTGGCTCTTTATTCTCAACATATGACCAGGCAGCTATAATTATTGCTTTATGTGCCTGGTATATTTCATACTAGATAAATCTGTCTTTATTTCAGCTGGAGGGTGATTTGACAAAGGGAATCTGGAAAAACAGATTTGTTTACACTGTTGGGCTGGCAGCCTGTGGACTGCTTGACTTTTGTTAAAAATAAAATAAAAAAAAATTCACGCCATGAAGTGGTTTGCAAAACTACTGAGATCAAGATTCAGAAAGTTAGTTGTTTTTACCATTAAAGAAATGTGGTGCTTATAGCTTGCTTGCTGAAATATATTTTGTTTTCTAGTCTAAGAGTAGATCTCAGCACATTCTGTAAAAGGAGAACTTGAGACATCCATTAAAAATAATTGAAGCTGGGAAAAAAGTGTGAACAGATAAAATGACTACTTATTTTTACTTCCATAGAATTTTTACTTCCATAGAAAAGGCCAACAAGGACATCTCATGACAATAGCCAAAGGAAAGTTTTTAAACATAAAACTTCTGGAGAGTTTGGGAAGAGTGTCCCACTGTTCAGCCAGATAACTAGATCACATGCCCAAACACTTTTAATTTGGAGCAACAGCTGTTAGATTCTGTGCTTCAAGTCAGTTTTCCTTGGGATTTTTATTACCGATCTACATATTTAACTGATATATAACATTGAATATTAGTTCAAATGCCATGCTGAGTCTTTAATTTCAGGTTATTTTACTTGAAATTATTTGATTGCTATGTCTGTAAATCCAATTACCAAAAATATCTTTTTATATATAAATCCTTCTCAAACACTTCTTTGTCCTGTGCATGTAACATTGCAGTCCAGTGGGCCATGTACAATCTTTCTTGTTTCATACCCACAATCTCACTCTGCCTTTTAATGGCCAATGCTGTACTTCTGCCAATTTACTGTCTAGGCACATGGCTGCAACATGCTGTGCAGAAAAAGTAGTGAGCTTAAACTGCAGCATATTCAGATGAGGAAAAGCTTCATAAAGATAAGGCCAGCAAAGACCTGGAAGAGGCTCTCCTCAAGAAGGCTGCGGAGACCTCAGTTGGAGATGCACAGGGACAGATTAACAAGCCTCTGTGAGGATAGTGGACCCCTCAGGGACCTCCCGGTGCTTGCACTGCGCTTCTTGTTCAGCAGTTTCCTATGGTAAAACTATCTTGGGTTTGTGCTGATGAAGTAGAGTGTGGAGACGAGAGTTACCTCAGGGTTGAGGTTTAAGACAAACACAAGTGTGACACCCTCACATTGCTGTTGTTTCTCCCTTCCCAAGGGACAAGAACTTCCTTCACACCTCCCATGACCAGCCTCCAGATTATCATTTGATCCCTCCAAATACCTACTTCTCCCCATTCTTATCTGTCCAGATCAAGCGCTTTCCATCCACACCTTTCCCCAGGCTCACCAGCCTCTGTCTCTGACAGTCCCTTACTGTTCTTCCTCCTTTTCAGCTTCGTATACCTCCTCCTAAATGCTCCCCAGTGCCTCCCCACTGGGGAGTGCCAGCCCCTGTTTCAAGCTGGATCACACCCCACAGAAGGCTTACACCAGTTATTTAAACCAGTGCTCATGGGGTGAGCCTGGCCCAAGGCTGCCAGCAGGCAGGCAGTGCGTAGGCATCTCCACATTGTTGTTTTTTCAGGCAATGTCTTTTGTCCTCCATCCTTCTGCATCTCATGGCAGTGTGAACTTCCAGGGGTCTGTGGAGGAGGAAGAGAAGGCAGCAGGACAGGTGAGAAAACAACATCCCCCAGTTGGAAATGGTTGTTTTTCTTCAGTTTTCCTGTGAAGTAGAGCATTCTTCCTGCAAGTCCAGGTTGTCTTTTTATTTCCACTGGACATTTCTCTGAAAGCTCTGGCTTGAAAGTGATTAATTTTTAATTGTTCATGGGATTTTGTTTCCTAATACTTTGCATTTTTATAGCCAGGTCTGTGAAAGGATCTTAAAGCACTTTCCAAATGATAAATTAAGGCTCTTGAAAACTGCATGAGGTGGAAAACAAAATAATGAGGAAAGGGAGACCAATTCACTTACCTCTGGCTGAACAGTTAGTCCTCAAAAGACCCAGGAGGAGGACCCCAGCTTTCACTGCTTCCTCTTGTACTTTAATGTTGCTTAAACTACAGTGGTTGTGAAACTGCAATCAAATATTCTTTTCTGATAACTGTGTTGAATTTTGGGGTAGTACTCATTATACTGTCATTGAGAAGGTTTCATGCATCCACTGGAGCAGGTCTGCAGACCAAATATCCTCTTCTAATCTATTCTCCATTATGTTTCAAAACAAAAACCTGCAAAAGTATCTGATTCTCATGAAGTGTATGTGTATAAATATATATATATGCATACTATATGTATAATAAAAATTATGTTTTCTACTACCTTAGTGAGAATACAATGTAAAAAATAGACTTTTCTAAAAAGATCTTCTGCAGGAAAGATTAATAGGCCTATATCTTACCTTATAGTAAAACTGTGTTAAGGAAGATCAGATACAAATCCCAACTTTGTGGCTTGGGAACCTCTTTTTACGATAAGAGCAAATGAGCATGACAATCAGTTCTGCTCTAACAGATTAAAGTGCAGGACATTTGCTGTTCTTGTCACTGGTTCTTCCCCACTCCTAGACAAGGCAGAGCTACCACTGCACACAAGCTAATTGCTATCATAAAGGGGGCACTTCTAGCTAACTGTTAGTTTGAGCTGGCATAGAAAACAACATGCTGTATAAAATTAAATGGGAATTGCAATAATCAAATAATGAACAAAATTTGGGTGCTGTCTACTGTAAACAACATGAACCTGGGTGATGTCAGCAGGAGATGCTGTAGTAAAAGCCAATTATGAAACACCAGTTCAGTTGTTTGCTTGATGTTTTAGGCAGCAAATGTAGTCAAGATTCAGGTGTACTGCTAAGTACTTTTTTTTGCCTTCCCTTTCTCAGTCCATTGGTTTCACAAATGAAAAATTTCTTTTTAATATATTTGAGGAGCTTAGGAAAGCCTGTAAGGAGAAGTTAGCCTGAGAAACTATTAGAGCTTCATTTTTCCTTCATTTGGTATATAACAAATTAGTAAAGGAAGCAGAGAATTAAACACACAATTGAGCTTTAGGAAAAAAAGCAAAGCAGCCACACATTTCTGCAGGAAAGAAGTAACAAATATGAGACAGAGAAGCTAAAATTAGAAGAATACGTCAGGGTGGTTTCAGTCATGTTCATCTGCTGCAAGTCACAAAGGTCCTTTGGGCACCAGGTAAGTGCTACTCAGCTGCTAGTGACAGCTCTCCCAACACCAATCTTGCAACCTCTGCCCTGATGCCAACTCTGAAAGGCTTGATCAGTCTTTTGAAGGATGCAAAAACTGCCCCAGCACCAAGGTAGCACAGAAGGAAGTTTACCAGAGAGCACAGTCAGGAAAAACCGTAGTCCTTAGTCCTTGGCTGCCCAGTCCCTGATGACTGCAGGAGCCTCTGCAAAGAAAGGCTCCAAGCAGTTGCCATGGTCTTTCTGCTATTAGATGTGAGTCTTCACATCATCCAAGCAGTTACTGCCCTGTACATCTTGCTAGACAGTACTGGTGTTTTGAATCTTCTGACAGATTGCACCAAAGCGGACAGCTTTCAAATTGCAGCCCAAGCAGGACTTTGTGGTGGTCATAGTGCAGTGTGCAAGGTGTATGAGCCACAACTCGGTGATGCCTAATGCTGCAGGAAACTGAAGTCCAGTACCATGTGCCATCAGCAAGGTACGGCACTCCCACCTGCTAGTGCAGTCATCTAAAGCATTTGTCAGCTGGTTTCTTTGCACTGTGAAACTTATTTTACCTAGCTGCCATTTCAGAGTCCGTGTATGTAAAATGAGCCTTTTAAGCAGAAAACCCAATTCAATTTTCTTCCTCTGCATGTTAGTGCTGACTCTTAAAATGCATATTGCGTATATATATGTGAAGCAAGAATGTTGTATATTTGGAGGAACAAAATGCCATGCCACTGCTGGCTGCACACTTCCCTTGAGAGTTTTTCTCCTGGTAAAGCTCCTGATCAACAAGCAGCAGCTCGTGCACAAATCGCTGCAGCTGAAGCACTAAGCTCACCACTGACAGCGGCAGGACCTGGTGCAAGTTTAGAAGCATCATCTGAAGCTGTCACAAATGTGACCCCATAGCAATTCCTTCTGCTGTTGAGTGTTTATTCAACACTCAAAATGCACACCTCCATGGTAATAAAATGTATTGTTACAGTATCTTTCCTAAACTGCCACAAAATATATATTTTTTTTCATGTTTATTATTACCATTGTGTTACAGCAAAACCTGTGTTTGGCTAAGGGAGTGCAGTGTAAATACAAGGAAAAGCTGCAGGACACAAATAGATCTAACTGAGAGAAATCTATCAGCAATGGTAAATGGCAGTTACTTCTGAGAAACACAATGCATGAGTTGTTGAATGTCTGATCACAAGAACCACGCACGTTGAGAGTATGTTTTTCATTTTGTAAAAATCGAAGGGTCTTTGTTGTGTCATAATTAGGTGAAGTTCTGCCTCTCAGAGGTACCCATTAACCATGAAGCAGAATAGATTCTCTGTGTGTGTGAATTGCTGCAAGACACCAGAGCTGTTGTCTACTGCACATCACCTGTGATTAGCACTTAACAGGAGATTATTAACAGGGCAATTTTAGTTTGATACTGCAACAGCCATTGCTAAAGCATGTGTCAGAAACATAACTGTTTATCTGTAATTGTCCATTTTCTTTTATTTTTCTAATAGCACAATTGTGTTTTGTTGTTTTTTTCAAAAGCAGGTGGATGGTTTAGTCCACATGAGTTACAATTGGACTAAGGGGGAAAGTGCTTGCTAGTTACTGGCCGTATAAGTGATATTTACTATCTGGTGCCAATCTGACCTTCCTGGTAAGGTGTATTCTATAAGAAATAGAAGCAGAAGCAGCACAGAGTTAAATGAAATTGAATGCAATCAGTCAAGCAAAAAAGGCAGATGCTGCTTATGTTCCTGTCTTCTAGAGTAATGTATGCAAGTGCCATAGATGTACTGATGATATTATTTCTACAGGCCAGAAAGGATCAGCATAAGTCAAGAAATAATGCATATATAATATAGCTTAAAATGAAACACTGCCCTCAAATACTGAGAAATCTGTTTTGAAATATTTACCTAAAATAGTGTTCTCTCCTCAAAAAGAACTGACAACAAATCTGAGCCTCAGCAAACAGTTTGGGGCACTCAGATGTTGGATGAGAAGGCAGGAGCTCCAAGCTCTGCCACCGCAACATGACCATGAGCAAGTCATTCCTCCTTGTCTGACTTTTGTTCCCTTAGGTATTAACGCTGGCAGTCCTTGGGGATGGGGACTGTCTTTTACTATGTAATACAAAGATAGGTTTATCAAAACAATCCCCTTCCCTCCCCACCCTCTCCCCCTCCAGTAATCCCACCAGTCTTTAGCTATTACCTGTATCTATATTTCTGCTTTCTTTTTGGGCTCCTCTTAGGTTATTCTTAGGCCTGTTTCTTAGTTCTTCTAAAGGGAATGAAAATTCAAATGTAAATTACTGAAAAAAGCAGCAGGGCAGGGATCTTTACCAAGACGTATTTGTGTGGATTTGCACTGGCAGAAGGATGCACCTGGAAGTGTAGAGTGCTAACGGGAATTTGGCTCACAGGATAGAAACTCAGGGGAAGTTTGCTTTAGCAGTGAGTAGCTCACTCTGCTGGAAGTATGCAATCTGTATGAGGGCATACACACATATATTTATCTTTGTTTTTTATGTATTCACATAAAGATAGCTTTCTAGCAGCTGTTTCAAAAAAAAAAAAAAAAAGTCCCTGGAGCTGACATGTTGGTAAAGAGCATTTGTAAAGACAAGATCTTACTGCACTGGTGATCTGTGTCCTGCAGAGAACCCTTGCCTCAGTTACAGCAGTTCTGGATTGCAAGGTAGAAAAAATAAAGTATCAAAAATGTTTTTTAAAAAAAACCTCTTTTTTTATGGAAGAACTAAGCCAAATGGTTTAGGACAAAGTAGAAGAATGCTGAAGACTGGAGTCCTCAACAGGAATCTCTTGATCCCGAGAGCCAAACAGTTTGGGGTTTAGTCCCTGGATGCGAACTTGGATTCACATGTTCTGTTTTCAGAATAGCATTTTTACCTCAGAGGCAGGCCAAATAACTTCACTGAAGTTTCATTAAATCAATTTCTAAGCCTTCTTGAACCTCAAATTTAGTCAAATTCCATTAGCTTTAAGCCACAAACCATACATCTTCTTAATGTGTTTTGGTGGGCAGGCAACAGTTTGTATTTGACAAAGGCTTTTGTTCTACATGCACTTTCTGAGCTTCTGGCATTCCCTGGATGCCTTTTTCCTCTCTTCTGGATTATTTGAAAGAAATGCAGACTCCCATCTCACTGCTAAAGTTCTAACTGCACCCAGGATCCTCCCTGTGTACACAGACCAGAACTGGTGGAAGGGGACAGAAAACGCCTCATTCTGCAGTGGAGCTGTGAACAGTCTTCAGCCTTTCTGAGCTGAAAACTTCCGCAGCCTCTGGACTTCGAATTCATTAACCGCATGATGACTTGCTAAAATTATGCTAGTTTGAATGTCTATTTTTCAAAGGTTATGGCAGTGAATATTCTACAAAACAAGCAGGTTTTTTTGCTCATAGTCTACTTTAAAAAGGGGCTGGAGGGATGTAATATCTGTCCAAGCTACTGCATGTGATGTGACTGCAATTACGTTAGAAAGAAAGACATTTCCTCCAGTATCAGAAAATGTGAAATACAAGAAATATGCTGTTACAACACTGCAAATTACTTCAGTGTAGTTACTCTAGAGTTACCCTGGTTTAACTTGAAGCAGAAACAGGAACAGAAGTTGGCTTTCAATTATTGTCAGGGAAAAATCATGATGCTGACTGAAATATGCAGAAAATTCCCATGTAAGTGTGATGAGACAAAATCCTGCCAACTCGTACTCATCTAAAAGTGTAAACATGTCATGGCAGGGAGACAAAACTACTTTGATTATCACAGGTCACCACTTCTTTCTTCCAAATCATTTCATTTTTCAGAATCCTGTTGTACACATTCAACCCACTTTTGCTACTTCTGTGTGAACAGAGACAGATACTACACCTCTGCAAGAAGTTATTTCTTTTTCAAAACTCCAGGTGTAGGTTTACTTGGTGTTTTCAAGTTTGTCAGCGTGTTGTTCTGAAAAGGAGAATGACAAAGCAGGCTCTGACTCCAATGGTATGTTTTCAGATGTGATACATGTGGGGAATGAGGGAATGACCAAATATATTGGAGTGTAGGGAAAAAGAAAATGTGGGGAAAACATTTTATTATTCAGACCATTTCAAAAGATGTTTGTCATAACTTTGAAAGGCCTATCATACACAACAGATGTGGATTTATTGCATAGGTGTAACCTTCATTGCCTGATAAGAATATTGGTCATGTGGCTATGTTGCTCTACACGCTCCCAAAGTATTAGAGCTACACTGATTTCTGCACAAGAGCTTGACTTGCTTAGAAAGCAGAAAATAAGACATAGATAAGCACCCACTGAATATAACTCATAATTTACCCAAAGATTAAAAAAAAAGATGTGTAAGAGAGAGAGAGAAACATCATGGCTTTGGGGTTACAAGCTAAGACCTGCTTTCATTTTTCTCTAAGATACAGATGTGTTCAACTAAACCCTCATTCATTTTTGTCAAGTATTACAAATGTTGTTAAAAGCAGTGATGTTTGAGTCCACAAGACATGAATATTTCACGAAGGACTGGTAGAAGCTGAGAAAGGTGTAACCATTTTCTTGAAAGAAGACAGCGACAGAGCTTCCTTTTGACCCAGCAAGAGGTGATTCCAGCTCACTATCTTCTGAGCAGTGAAAATCTAGTAAAATCTAAACAATCTTCTCCCAAAGACCACTGGAGCCAGAGGAAAGAACTCCTATTGATTTCAGCAGGTTGTGGGTCAAGCACTTCTGTTCTCAGATAGGAAGAGAGGGGACCAGGAAGAAATTTCTATCCAAAGTTTGCCATTTAAGACTGAACCTTAGAATAACATCACTGAAAATGAAAAACCAGAAGATTAAAAAAAAAAAATGTTGCTAGCTTTGCTGAAGATGATAAAAGTTCCAAAACTGTAGAAAATAAATGATGGTATAAATAGGTGTATACTTCTTTTCTTATAATTTATTCCATTATATATTTTCCCTGTTACATTGAATTTCTGTGTAAAAATAAGACACATATTTTTGTGTCCTTGGGAGTTAAATTATTTTTAGAGGAAATTTTCTTTCTGTTATCTCACTCCGATCTAATGATAAAACAACTTGCTTGATTTGTAATGAATATTGCAGGTTGAAGAGAATACAATGAAAAAAAAAAAAGAAAAAAAAAAAAAAGAAAAAGAAACTTAAGAGACTGCATCAGCTACTACTGTGAAGTGAAACATCATCCTCTTGGTGCTTTATCTCCAGAAGCTGGCTAGCTCTTATTGTGGTTTTAGTTGGTAGGGTGACGTTACAGATGATCTCCCTAAACCCTAGGATACGCTGAAAGAGAGCAAGTTGACACACAGTTCACAAATGCATATTTGTACCCATCTATAAATATGTTTGATATTTGTAGTGGTCACTGACTTCAAAGCACGCTACTCTATTAACATATGAAGTTTAAAATAAGAATCCCTTCTGAGCCACAGGAAAGGGCATATTATCATTTCTTTCAGAAATACATGCAATGGCTGATTGTACAATCATTTTCATTAACATAAGACCTTTAATAAACCTCTCTTAAAAACAAGAAAACATGCACAGCATGTGGAAGCTTTTTCTCCAGATCTCCAACTTAAACATTTTCCCTCCTTTTGTCTCCTGTTTCCCTCAGGTCTCAATGGCATTGTGAGAAGGAAGGGTTATGTCTCCTTCAGAACAATGTGAAATCTTGAGTACAACAGCTGCCTGAAGGCAGATCTCAGCATTGCTGTCTTCTCTCTGAAATATGGGGCAATTCTAGTTAAAAACTGGCAGAAGAGTTGATAAAGCTGGCAAATTAAATCTAAAGTAACATCATTTACTAACTTTTTAACAGTACAGTAAGCAGCAATGTTTCCTGCACCCTTGTACTGGCTTCCGTGTAAGGGCCAGCCCCACCTGACAGGTTTTCCCTGGTCAGGTTCACAGTTATTTGTTGTGCAAAATGGTTTCTTTCTGTGAAACAAGCTAACAGAAAGATATCGTATGTTCTTTTCTTCCATTTAGAGGCAATAAAGAAAACATGCTAACTCAAAAGCATTCAAACTCTTCTTTTCAGAAGTTCTTATGCTACTTAGAGGTTTGGAAAAATTAAAGCATGTAATAAATCATGTAATAAAAACAGGTAACAACTAACAAGGAGAAAAGAAAAAAAATATCTGTCTAGTCTACTTTTGCTCATTGGAGCATGTAGGTAGAACCTTGTACACCTTGGCTGCTGGTGCTCCAGGCTAGCAGAAGTCTCTGGGTTTAGTTTTACCTTGAAGCAGTGTCTACTATTAGTTGCCTTTTTCACTTCAGGAGCAAAACTGCTTCTCCTTTACTATTTTTTGTCACGGATCCTAGAATATCGACTTCTATTAAAGTATGTACAGCTTTTAGATCAAGGAGAATCTGGTGAAAGGATGTGAAATATATGGCAAAATAATGGCAAAGTAGATGAAAAAGGAAAGAGTTTAATGGAGGGCTATTTAAAATGAAGGATGGGACCGATTCACTGCCAATAAACCTTACTTTTAATGAAGATGGCTGTTGTCTGAATCCCAGTTCTTCCAATTCTGGAGGCCCCTGAGGGACATTAGCAGCTTACAGAAGATGGAAGACCAAAACCAAGACTGTATCCTCAAAACAGTTTTATTTTCCTCAGAACCGATGCTGAATACTGTTCCAGCCTTTCCCAGCAGTTTCCATAAAATATCAGTATTTCCCTGCAGGATTCTGAATTTATTTCCAGTTATAGCATCTAGATCTTCAAGGATAAAAAGGGAGACTACCAAAATTGCCTCCAGGCTGTGTTTTCTACCAAAGTACTTTTCCTGGCTCTATTCAACACCTTTCAGATGCTCAGCTACTCGGCATCAATTAGTATTACTAATTACACGCTCTCAGCATTACACAATTTTTACTTCCCACTGTATAAACCCTACCATGACCACCACCTTTTCTATACTTTTCCCAGTCCTTTTTTTGAGTCTTCATACTTCTAGTTTTGTAACTTCTTCCTCAACACCTCTTACGTTTGCCAGATTCAGGGAAGTTTCAGCTCATGTTGACCATGTCATGGTTGATCATGAGCCAGCAAAATGCCTTTGTGGCCAAGAAGGCCAGTGGTATTTTGGGGTGCATTAAAAAGAGCGTGGCCAGCAGGTCGAGGGAGGTCATCATCCCCCTCTACTCTGACCTGGTGAGGCTGCATCTGGAGTACAGTGCCCAGTTCTGGGCTTTCCAGCTCAAGAAAGACAAAGGACTACTGAAGAGAGTTCAGCTGACGGCCACAGAGATGATCAGGGGAATGAAGCATCTCTCTTATGAGAAAAGGCTGAGACATCAGGATCTATTTAGCCTGGAGGAGAGAAGGCTTAGAGGGGATCTTATCAATGCTTATAAATATCTAAAGGGCAGGTGACAAGAAGATGCGGCCAGACTCTTTTCAGTGAAAAGGACAAGGGGAAATAGGCATAAACTGGAATTCAGGAAATTCTGTCTCAACATGAGGAAAAACTTCTTTACTTTGACAGTGACAGAGCACTGGGCACTGGAACAGGCTGCCCAGAGAGGTTACGGGGTCTCCTTCTCTGGAGACATTCAAAACCTGCCTGGATGTGTTCCTGTCCAACCTGCTCTAGGTGAACCTGCTTTGGCATGGGGGGTAGTCTAGGTGACCTCTAGAGGTCCCTTCCAACCCCTAAAATTCTGTGATTCCGTGAAGTCGCCATACTCAACACATCAGGGTGTTTTGTTTCAGCTCTTTCAGCTTCTGAATAGGGGGCTGGTGGCTCCTTGACATATGTAAGGTGTACTCAGGCCTTTACTGTTAAAAGGTGCAAACTACTGCTAGTTCCAAGGCTGACGTGAATTCCTTAGGCTTTTCAATGTGCTTATGGATTGGGTGGGTTTTTTTCCTTATCCAAAACCGCTGCACAAATATGTCTCTTGTTTCATTGCTGTTATGATGATGAGCAATAAATTAAGAGCAATTGGTTTGTCACTCACTTTCATCCAAAATTACTGTTTATTGTGCCTCGTTCAGTTTTTGTCTCCAAACAGATCAGTCTTCAGGCCAGGTATCTCATAACTCTATGGCTAGAAGATGAAGAAAAAGAATCTAGAATTTTTTCTTATCCCCAACAAATTTCACTGTTTTCAACAAGGAATAAAAAGGACAATTTTGTAATGCTGGGCTAGAACTTCAAAGATCTGTTTTTCAACAGACTTTGCAAATTTCTGCAAGTTATTTAATAATTTTCTGCCTTGATGTGCCTATCCAGGAAAAAAAAAAAAAACACCAAACAACAAACAACCAGATGTAATACCTTAGTCTATGTTTTTTCTCCCTGGCCTGTTTAGCAATGAAGCTTCTTGTGGCAAGGCTTTATTTATTGCCTTGGGGGAATGGGATGGGGATGCTGATGTTCATGTTCATATTACATAAAGTTTAATGAGGTCATAATCTCAGTTGGGCTAAATTAAGAACAACTCCTATGACTGGTATGAGTAAATCTAGTGGGCAAGTCCATCTTTTTATAAGAATCATGATATAGTTGTGTTGTTCAAATTAGACAGTGAAAAACAACTTTAAACATCTTCTGTAGAAAGAGAAATCATAACAAATTGAGGAAATACAATGTTCTTTTACTGTCACTAATCCCCAGTATGTTTCTGAAAATTAGAAAGACTACCTGTCTAAAATGCAGAAAATTATCAGCCAAATCCAAACTGAAGCTTGCTGTGTTGGGTGAAATAGAATTACTGACTGAACTAAAAATAATATTTGCCAAAGTTGAATGGCTTAACAAGTCTAGTTTCTTGAAGCTGGTAACGAATAATGAAGAGAATTGAGAGATGGAAATAAGGAGACCTACTTTACAAATATTCTATTAGATGCCAGACAGCATGGCCAGGCAATTAACATGGAGAATATCTTCAGCCAGTATATAATCGCAAATATGAAATACAAAACTGCTTACCAAAAAACCCACAAAATTTTGTGCTAGAGTAGAATATTCATTAACATTAATATTGTTGCCTTCCCTAACTTTGAATAATCTCCAAAATACACAGGGACTACTGATACAAACCTCTCTCTGCTATGCTGTGCAGAAGAAATTCTCTGGGGACCAAGGCATTGGTGGCTATGGGTGCTCCATGGGCTCCCAGGCAAAAGGGATCTTCAGCATCCAGTACAAACCCTCTGCCACCTTTATGAAACCTGGTGACCTTCCAGTGGTACACAGTTCAAATCTTGTGTAAGTTCAGTCTAAAATACACAACAGAAATGTAACCCTCTCTCAGGTCTTGGCTGGCAGTTTGCTCTACTCTACTAGGCCTTGCCAGCTAATGTCTTTCCTGCAGTTCTTCCCCGCTTTTCCCCCGATATTGCGCTGGTCCATTGGGTCACCTCTCTCAATGGTATTTTACTGTGCTAACTCCATTCTTGGGAAACATGCGGTGCCAAGCAAAGATTAGTCACACTCATTCAGCCCTACAGTAAACCTTTTCTTCTTTTTCAGGTTCTGCACTGTCCAGAACTTCTTCACAACAACTTTACAAGTTAAAGAATTAGCAAGTACTCTTGTCAACCAGGCACACTGGATATAACCAAACCTAAACCATACTTTTTACAACATTATATTAAAAATAAAGCACCATTCCTTCATGTTTAGAGCATAGCCGTTTTTAACAGACATGCCATACGATTTGCCAAGTAGAAAGATAATTTAACAGATCCAGGCCAGCTCCATGGGCTTCTCCATTCAGTTTCTTGCAAGGAGATTGTAAAACACTCCCATTGTCTGACCTTTATCTTTCTGGTGCTGCATGTAGCCAAAACCTCAGGCTACAAAGCCAAATAGCTTCCAGACTGAGATGAAGAATGACAGTAATATTTGTGGTTTACTAATAATCAGTAAAAGGAAGGGCAGAAGATAGTTTGGCTGGCTAACACAACTTAAATTCCCACTTGAACAAAAGGTATTACAGCTAAAACAATATAGATGCAATGCAGAAAAGATACTGTGGTTTTAGGGTGTCATTAAAGACCATGAAAGTTAATTTGTCTTTTGGGAAATGCTGAAGGCCTTGAATTGGTGATTCCTGAGTTTAAGCATGCAGACTCTGACACTAAAGACTTCAGTAAACAGCAATGGATTTAGGCTGTGATTTTCAGCATCTGTATTCTATGGGGACTGGGTACTGCAGGTTTCATAGCAGGCTATTATCTCATTCCCAAGATAATTTTTCATTAATATTTTTATTAATTTAAATCAGATATGTGCTGTGGAGGAAGCTCTTTTAATCCCTCTGCTCTCATAAAGCTGGTTATATTACAATTGAAAGAGAGTACTCGGTTTACAGCCTTGTTAACATGCTAACAAGGAAAATTTTACATTCTACAAGCTCCTTATTAGAGTGGTAAATTAATTAGCTTGCCCAGACAATAAAGGTCCAAGACCATCAGCTAATATGAACATAATTTTGCTTGTGTTTCAGACATAGCCATGCTCATTCCCATGACAAAGCTTTCAAAGTCAGGTTAATGGGTGCTAGGACGAGGTTGCTGCTTGGCCTCTCTTCAAAAAAGTAGAATTTGTCCTGCCTCCCTTTCCTTTATGATTTTTCAGTCTGTGTTCATCACTGTGTCTGGTGTTGCCATTTCCAGTTGTCATATACAAGTAAGTTACCATCACAACCAGAAACCCCAGTCACCACTGGAGTCATTCTTTGCTGCTATAAAACCACTAGTAACTAATAATTTTCTTCTGTAAGAGAGAGAGTTCCTGTAAGTATTTGGATCTCAATAGTCAGTGACTTTATTAATCTTTTATCTGCTTCCACTCTTTTTATGCTATTGGAGAGAAAGCTGCCCACTTTAATGAGTGAACTACAGTATTTATCCCCATCTCATATTCTGGTCTGGAATTTCAAGTTTATCCTTGCTTCTGCTCTGCCCATATCTATTACTAGAATTTCTACTGCATCTTCTGAAGCACAAGATTGTTTGTCCCATTGTTCTGGCCTATACTCTCTCACCTCTTTCCCCACCCTTCCTCCCCCATTTTTTTATTTCTTTGTCTCTGCATTTTTTCCAAAATCTGTTGTGAAGAACATAAAACTCAGTGAAACCAGGCAGCCATGCAGCCCAAGTTTTGAATGAGACACGGCTGGATTATTGGCAACTGGCAAACAGAGAGGCAAAGGATTATAGAAATGCAATCTATTCGGTGTGAAATAGAGGCATGAAATATTATAACCTCTTAGCATTAGCATCTCAAACATCCATAAAGCTGAGAAAACCTATTGGAATCCTGCTCATTTAAAATTTAATGTTGTTTCCCTGTATTGCAGATATTGTATAGATAGATCGGAGTTAAATACATTATAGGATTCTAAACTGTAGACATTAGTGGAAACAGACACTAAAATCCAGAAGGGGGTATCATTTCCTAAATGAGGATAAGAGCTAATCAATCCATGTCTTTCTAAAATCTAATTATAAAGTCTAAATACTTTATGGATAAGAGATTCAGATAATGCCCAAGCTGTTTAGCAATTGGAAACATACCTCAGGTGATAGCTTTACTAATGGGTTTTCAGCTGCACACAGTCCAGTTGTGGCTAAAAAGCTCTAGAACTTTGTTTGCTTATTCAATATAATACTGCGGCAAGGTTTTTTGGTTTGGTTTGGTTTGTTTCTTTTTTTTCCTAGGTGTCTTAAGCTTTTTATTGTAACACATGAAAATTCCCTTCTTCATCTAAAAGGCGGGCAAATAAATAAGAAGACTTTCCCAGCCTAACCATCAATTTTTTATGAACACGCTGGGACAGGAAGACATTGCCTACTTGCTGACAAATCCAGTTCTCATAAGCAGCTAAACTAGGTTTGGTACAAAAAAGTTGTTCAAGCCCTTTCTTAAGAAGCCTTGAAAAATTCTTCGGGGCCAGCCCAGGAAATCACATGCACATACTTCAAAAAATATAAGCAAGGGCCCCAGAAGCAACAATGGGCTATGCAGCCTCTTCCCTGATCACTGGCCCATGGCTGATCCAGGTCACTGTCACCCGACCTGCTCTGTCCTCCTAGTTCGGGTGCTGCAAGCCATCTCTGACAGCTTCCACTTGCCTTCCCCTGTGGAGCAGCCAGCCATCACTGCTCCCTGACAATGTGAATTGCAATCACTTTTCCCTCGGGTTTGCTACATGATAGATCTGTGATATCAATTAATTCATAACTTCTCTCCATGTTCCTTGAATGCTTATAGCAGAAAGTTCAGGATTTGCCGTTCCATATTTCTTTGAACACCTTTGAGTCTAAAGCCTGGAGAAGTTGGACAGCACAAAACAATAGATTTTTCATGACTGTGGTTCTCAGGGGGAACAACCAACTTGCCTCTCGGGATGTCAGCCTCTTCTTTTCAAATATCTTAATGTAAGAAATGGGTTTCCATGGCTGCCCAGCATTGAGATATAACACATGCAAGGTTTGAAGAAAATAACACAGATTGCCTCAAATATCTTTGCTAAGATTGCCGTGTATGTCTTAACAAGTGTCTGCCCAGAAGGATGTGCAATGAGCATCATCTCTTTACGTGACACAGAAACGCCACAGATCTCCACATTGTCAGAAGTGGGGCAAGAGTCCCAAGAGTTAAGAGGAATAGAAGTTGCTGAAGGCTGAGTTTTAAACTTCTTGTAACCCAAGTTGATTGTTCTGTTTGTCAGACAAGGTTCAAAAATAGATTTTCACTATATTAGAAGGAGAAAAATTTAGACTGAGTGGGTAGTAAGTGGATGTACTTGGGGGAGTTTGGCTCATGTAAGGAAATAAATACATCTGAACCTTGAATAATGAGAATGAAGGGGGCAAGAGCACATGGTTGAAAGGTAGCAATTGTTTAACAATATTTTAGACATAGGCTACAAAAGCTTGGGAGCATATATCAACATAATTGCAACAGTAACATCAGAAAAAGAGAGGCTTAAGTTTATAATTATTTTTTTCTTTAATCAAGAGAGGAAAAATTACCAAGGTCTTATCAGATTCTTACAGTCAATACATATTAACAAATAAAGCCACTTACATATTTTTCTAATATATCTTTTATTTCCTTCAATGTCAAATTAAGTACTTGTAGTGAGAATTGCAAGAACTAAAATACGGTTATGTCAACAGAGTCTTTCAGCTTTGGTGCACTTTGCTCTGTGATCAGGCTCTCTGCTTTCAGTTAGAGCTTTGGTTTCTTTATGATGCTCTGCACACATCTTGACACCACTTTGGCAATATATACCCTCTAAGGTTCAGAAGGCAGTTTCAATTCTGCATGCAGTGTATATTCAACCCGTGTTTTTCAGCAGAGCTGGATTCTGTATTTTATTAGCATGGGCATTTGTCCACCAGGAATTGGTGTAGGCACTGGTCTGACATTGTAGGTCACTTAGTAAAGTGTTGTGGGCAGAAAAGGGAGGAAAGAATACATGCTATCAGAGTAGAATATATAAATGATCTGAAGGTATCATTTGTCATTTCATCTGAGATGCCCCTTTTTATCAAAGGTAGATAAGGGTTTTTGCAAAGTTTCTGGCTTGTAGGTAATCTCGGGGGCACAACAATATTTTCAATGCACAATCAGTCTAAATTAGACTAATGTTTTGTTGGTTTTTTTTTTAAATCTTCGGTGAGCTGTAAGTTCCCACTCTTGGAACGTTTCAGTGAAACTCTATTGTGGTTGTCAGGGATGGAGCATCCAGTTCCCCTAAAGTAGTGCCAGGCCCTCCATCATCCTTGGCCCAAGCCGCTATGGTACTGCCACAGGCTTCCAGTGAGGGTAAAATCTCAGATCTTGGCTCTGATTTTGGGAACATTTGTCAAACATGAATCATTCCAAATCAAGTGTTTTGGCATTAGAGACCTGATGGTTTTCCACAAGCAGAACTGTACGAGAATACTAAACGTGCATAAAACACAGGTCACAGAGAACTTCAAGTACCTCAGAAGACAAGGTTGAATTCTAGTCCTGCCTCACCAGATTAGAGGTATGGTCTGAAAAATCATATTGTGATATTCCAGAGGATCAACACATTTTATTCAAGAGGAAATAACCACTAATACAAATGTAATTGACTAAGTAGAAGTTCTACAGAAATGGTTCATGAGCTATACCATAGTTAATAATGTTATGCTGTTGACAAAAGAAAAAAAAGAAACATCCTGGGAAATATAACCAGGCTAAATAAAACACAGACTGATCCCCTGTTCTGTTCAGCCTAGCAAGGTCTCTAGCGAGACCTTAGCTAGAGTATTGCTTCTGTTTAATCTGGGACACTTGAACAAAGACATTAACCCCTTCCTGTTCACAGAAAACTGAAAGAAATTATGCAAGCTCTAGAAAACATGATCTGTGAAGCAAGATCAAACCAACTGGGTTTGTTCAGCCAAAAGAAGAGACAGAAGTAGGCAGGGTAATCTCTTAAAGGGCGTAAAAGGCTGCTGCATAGAGGTAGGAGGTAGTCTGTTCTCCCTAAGGACAGATGGAAAACAGTCGGTTTACATCTGACCTAGATTTAAGCCAAGTAGGGGAAAGAGTAGCACAGTAATGGGATAGACTTCAGGAGATGTTATGGACTTTTTACTTCAGGACCTATTTTTTAAAATAGACTAGGCAAAAATCTCCTAGGAATGGCAGTGTATTACTCACCATGCATTGGAGCTGGGAGTGAGCTAAACCGGTATTGACATCCAGTCCCTCACCCCTCCCAGCCTCTGATTCCTAACCAGCTCTCTGTGTAAGATAAATAAATTCATCCAAGGCTTCTACAGAAAATATTCTTGCCCTTAATTGAAAGAGCAAGATAAGCTATCATCAGTGCTGCAAAGAGCAGCCTGGGAGAAAGAGAAAGGAAGAGGCAGGTGAGCTCCATGCAGCCCAGCTGGCAGGGGCGACAGGGAGGCAGAGCATGAGTCTGCCTCTCCTCTACTCATCCCAGTTATGATGAGTAACTGTCAGATGCTTAGCTGCCTTCATCTCTCCCCCCTTCCCTTGTCTAACAAGCAGTCTAGACATTAAGCTGCTGGGTAATGCTAGGATTTAGATTTTCTGGAAAATATTTACTCCCTTTTATCAGCATACAGTAAGGTAAGAAGATTTGATGTTTAAAAAAAGAAAAAGTAATTGATGTTTTATCTAGGGATAATTATCTGTCTTTCATGTTGCTTCTTCCAATGTAGAAGCTCAGCTGAAAAAGCTGGTTTACTTTTCAATTATATTTGTTCTGGTAGACCTTTTGCTTATTAAAGCTTTTGAAAATGTGGAACAGAATCTACTTAGTAGGTCTAATAAAAAAAAGCAGCTCTATTAATCATAATCAGAAATTGCGATCAACTCCACTACAGGTATAATCTCTCTCTCAAAATATGATAAAAGATAGGATCAATCATCTAATACACTAGTCATTGCAGTATTTTTCTTCTCAGGCACATTGGCTTAACTGCATATGCTGAGTACCACCAAAAAAAGCACATTTATTTGAGAGAAAAAAATCGAGAATATAATATTTACTTGATGGAAATGACTGAAAAGAAATTTGACATAGCTTTGTTTTCCTTAACTTTTTATCACATTTTAACCTTATGTTAGAGAATTAACAAGCCCCAAGTCTGCCTACTGAAGTTCTCAACTTAGAGATGTTGAGGTCTTAGAAGGGGCTACTTACCAAAATATCAAGTTTCTTCATTCTACAAATGTCATCACATAAATCAAAATCAGGGTTTTCTGAAAGGCTTCTGTCTCTGAAATACATGGAACTAAAATCCCAGATTTACACCCCTTTGTGTGTAGATCTGTTAAACTGTGGCTACAAAACAGCTATTTTGTAGAGTCCTCATTAAAAATATATTTTAAAAAGGAATTAAACTTGTTAAGATACTAATTTTACATCTATGATGGGCAAGAGTCATATAAAGGCACCTAAATTCCTGCCTGATTGAGTAGTCTAGAAGATACGCATGGTCATGGATGTAATCATCTGTGCTATATAAATTTCCTATTAAAAATATGTATTATAATTTTTTCTTTGGAAATAAAACCCAACAAGGAAATTAATCTAATTTACACCTTTTCTGAACCCAGACATTACATGAAGTGATCACTCAGGTTTTTGCAGCACTTAAGTCATACCAGTAATGCTATGTCCAGTTCTGTTCCCTTCCAAGTTCAATAGAGACATTGGAAAAATTGGAGATGGTCCAGAGGAGGGTCACCAAGATGAATAGAGGGTTCGAGAAGTTGGCATGTGAAGGCAAGATGAAGGAATTGGTCTTGTTCAGCCTGAAGAAGAGAAGGCTTGGGATGGATGTATCACAGTCTTTCAGTACCTAAAAGGTGTGCATAAAGGATTAAAGTCCTCTCTTTTCAAGGATGCACAGTGACAGGACAACTGGCAATGGGTATAAGTTTCTTCAGTGGAAATTTTCCTGGGATATAAGCAAATCATTTTTTACCACAAGAACAACTAAACATTGGAAAAGGCTGCCCAGAGAAGTGCTAGAATTTCCATCAATGCAAATATTCAGGCCATGGCCAGCAGGACCCTAGATAACTTAATCTGAGGCATTGCTTTCAACAGCTGGTTGAACTGGATGATTTTCCAATCTAGACTTTTCTATTATATTTATAGCACTCAGGAGGAATAAAACTGAATACTTAGAAAATTAAGAAGTAGATACTGCTCTTATCTATAAACAGGCAAATAAGACACTTAGCACCAAACAGTAAGTTTCCATTTCCATGTTTATTTGGAGACATAGTGTTTAGTAAGAGTAGAGGAAGATTTAAGAAAGAATAGTCATCAAATGAAAATAATTAAGAAAAGTCAAGAGAGGTGGCAAAAGCTCCATTTTTCAACTGCTCTGCAGAGGTATCAAATGAAATGAAATTGTGCATCTGCTGAGGGAAAGAAAAAAGAAAAGAGAAAAAGGACAGAGAACAGAGGAGAGAGAATGGGGCTGGTGTGGGAGAATAAACTATAGACTCTGGATTGTCTTTCACCTATCTTACAAATAAAGAGATACAGCTGTCAATTGTGTTGCCAGATCACGAGCAAATTTCTGGGATTGAGAGAATTTGGAAAGTATTTTATTTATGCCAACTTTTTATTTATGCCAAATAACTTTTGCTAGTTATTTGCAAAAGGACAAAAGGGCACTTATTGCCAATGTGACATCCTTGAGAGATTTCACAAGATTCTTTTGAGGAAAAATCCTCACACATATATATATATATCCTATTTATAATTGGCAATAGGTACCTGCTCCTGCCTGGATAAAAGAGCCAAGATTGTATAAATGACTCCAATTTAATTTCTGATTTCAAAGGCAATCTCCTTTTTTTCTTTTTTTTTTCACAAGAACCAGGACCTCAGTTTTTGAAGTGATCAATGAATGTGGGTACCTGTTTTCTAACTACTCTAGAAGCATCTTAAATCAAGCAGCCAAAAACCTGTAAACACCTTTTTAAGAATTCAGGCTTAGAAATTTATGAACTGGTGAAGATGAATTCATACCTTCAATGTAATGTATCACAAGTTACACCGATATTATTGTGTGTATGTCTACTATGTATGCACACTGTATGTTTATACTCAGGAAATTTATTTTGCCGTCTGTTTTTACCCACTGACATTTTGGAATTACATACTGGAATGAAATTAGAAGATATAGATGAATACATACATAGTAGAACCCAAGTGCTCCACTTCTGAGGAGTGCAGTGGTGTCTCTGCAGACACTTTTTCCCAGTTGAGAAGAAACCAAGGACACTACGCACACATTATTGTGATACTGTGTGGGGGCAAGAAGTGATATTGTATGGGGAGAAACTGAGTTTTATTCCCAGTAATCTTGTCCCCGGTAGAGCTGTGCTCAGCTCTCAATTCAGATCACCAGAGAAAGTGACTGAAGACAAATCATTCTAGTTCACAACTATTCCAACACCAGGTAAAAACATTAAATGTGTTCAAATATTCTCATCTACAATTAGACTACTACAACCAAAACATTATTGAAGGCATTATTTCCAATTTTGACAATAAGAGTGTACCTTACATTTATTCAAAATGCACTACACAACCTGCTATTCTAAATAATGTGCTAGACGCTGTCTCTGTAAAGAATTTGTTTTCTGCTTGGATGATTTTTTTTCTTTATCAAGTACCATTTTTTTCCTCTTTTACTTACAGTTTGTCTCTGAAATCTAAAGGCAAAAATAACCAATGTGTTTATATGTTACAACAGACTATAAGTGTATATGTTAACGAATAAAAATCCTATGCCTGTTTCAGTGACCAGCTGATGTACGTTGCCTCTGTCAAAAGTCAAAAAGTCAACCTTAATATGTCAAAACTTAATTTAAAATTGTATATTTGATAATACTACAAAATTGCATTTTGTCAGTTTCAGAACTCAAAGCTATCATACTGCAGGATATTTTCATGAAAATTGCCTGTCACACACAGGATGCACAGCTATCACAGCCAGCCAATAGCAGTGCAATAGACCTGTTGTATTGCCTCTTGGCCCTAGCAGAGGACCGATTTATGGAGAACAAACTACAAAGTCTTTAGCCCAGATTCATCTCACCAACTGAAGCACCTACAGCTTAGCTCACAGGTAAATTTATGCCCAGGAGTATTTAAGGCGAGCTTGCTTTCTGAGCCAGTGTTTTAGATAACAAAGTCTTTCTTGGGTGTGACAGACTCCAGGCAGCGCTGGTATTCCTACCGGGTTTCCCTGGCTTGGAGTTTGCCTCATTCTCCTATTCACCTGATGTCCTAGCAGGTTCTGGTGTTTCCTCACATCTCACTTCGGTTAAAGTGTAAACGCAACTGAGGCAGTAGAAGTGGAGACTGGGAATAAAAGTTCATGCCAAGTTAGAGAATCTATGCCTGGTGAACTAGAAAGAGGCACAAAGATACCTGAATAGACAAAGAGATTATTGCATCACTTGATTTCTATGGAATTTTCTGGTTTACAACATTATGATAGCTTGAAATAAAACCTATTAAAAATCAGATACCTAGAGGGCCTCATTGCTGTAGGATCAGAGTGACCTACAGTCCTGAATGCATCTCTCTCCTCCTATCCTCTGTGGGACATGAAAGTGCATTTATCTCCATTTTCACAAATAACAATTTGAGTTCTAAAGAGACCAAGGGGACCTCCCTGTTACCATGCTGGGCACCAAACTGGTGCCAAAACAAAACAAAACAAACAAAGACCTTGACACTTCATCACCAAATTGCCCTTCCCCACTTGTTGCTAAGCTGCAAAGGGTGGAGACAAATGTTCAAAGTTAAATTAACTCAAATTTCCCTTGAAAAATCATATGAAAGACTCAATTGATTTGGCATTCCTACAGAAAATAGAAAAAAAAAAGACTACACTACTTTAAATTAGGTTGTCCTATAAATCAATGAATTTAGATCTATGCCTGGAGCTCAAAATCACCACTCACAACCAGCACATCAAGGTTATTTAGATCCACGCACTGTGTAATTGAGTGCTAAATTTGAATACATACACATAGAATCATAGAACAGTTTGGATTGGAAGGGACCTTAAAGATCATCTAGTTCCAAACCATTGCCATGGGCAGGGACACCTCCCACTAGATCAGGTTGCTCAAAGTCCCATCCAACCTGTCCTTGAACACTTCCAGGGATGGGCCATCCACAAATTCTCTGGGCAACCTGTTCCAGTGCCCCACCACCCTCAGAGTAAAGAAATTTTTCCTAATATCTAACCTAAATCTCCCCAGTTTCAGTTTAAAACTGTTGCCCCTTGTCCTACCACTGCACTCCCTGATAAAGAGTCCCTTCCCATCTTTCCTGTAGGTCCCCTTTAAGTACTTGAAGGCTGCTATAAGGTCTCCCTGGAGCCTTCTGTTCTCCAGGCTGAACACCCTCAACTCTCTCAGCCTTTCCTCATAGGAGAGGTGCTCCAGCCCTCTGATCATTTTTTTGGCCCTCCTTTGGACTCGCTCCAACAGGTTGAGGTCCTTCTTATGTTGGGGGCCCCAGAGCTGGACGAAGTACTCCAGGTGAGGTCTCACCAGAGCAGAGTAGAGGGGCAGAATCCTCTCCCTGGACCTGCTGGCGACACTTCTTTAGATGCAGCCCAGGATGCGGTTGGCTTTCTGGGCTGCCAGCACACATTTCCAGCTCACGTTGAGCTTCTCATCAACCAACATGCCCAAATCTTTCTCCTCAGGGCTTCTCTCTAGCCATTCTCTGCCCAGCCTTGGGACTGCCCTGAACCATGTGCAGGACATTGCACTTGGCCTTGTTGAACTTCATGAGGTTTGCAGGGGCCCACTTCTCAAGCCTGTCCAGGTCCCTCTGGATGGCATCCCTTCCATCCAGCATATTGACCACTCTACACAGCTTGGTGTCATCGGCAAACTTGCTGACGGTGCACTCTATCCCACTGTCCATGTCTCTGACAAAGATGTTAAAACAGCACTGGTCCCAATACTAACGCCTGAGGAACGCCACTGAGCACTGGTCTCCACTTGGACATCAAGCCATATCTAACAATTCTTGAATCCAGTAAATTAGTCTCGATCAATTTTTTTTGGCAAAATGCTTAGAACACATGGTTTCACATTTTAATGTATAGGAAAAATCTAAATGCAATTTAGAATTTCCATTGCTTTGCTCACAATTACTGAGGTACTTCACCCAAAAATTTATCATACAAATATCAGTGAATGTTTAAATATATAATCTATATACCCTGTAAAAACTGCAATTATGCAGATAATCAGAATTCTTCAGTAAGACTTCAGAAAGACACTTGCAGAACTCTTTGCCACTGAAAATGAAAATGTAATTTTTGTCTTCCTTTTAGCTAAAACCAATGCTAAACATAGATGAGTTTTGTTCAGTATTGTTTTTACACATACCTTAGTTATCTAGGGTGTCTGATAAAATCTTGATTTGGAGATGTTAAGAATAACTTACAAAGTGTTCTCTTTGTAAATTAAATTAATTTCACAGAGTTGGTAATTGAAAAGGTTGGACAAACTTTCAGTAGTATTTTCTTCAGTTAATCAAAGATAAGTGTTGATGGTAGTTTCACAGGATTTAAATAAAAAAACATCTATTGTTGAACTAGCCACTTGGATAAGGTGGATACTACGGAAGTTTCTTTCTCACCTCCAAGCACAGTGAGAAGATATGGGTTGAAATTAAACATAAAAGTAAAGCAATTAATAGACACTTATGAATTTTTATCAGGTTTTTTTTTTCTTAAGTAATATGTACAAAACATAAATTTGTAAAACAGTATATAACAGATAAAAGTTATGCTTTTCTTACATAGCCTTTCCGGAAATTTTCACAGACAGATGGCTTTACTGTCAGTATTAAGGCTGATTTTCATTTTTCTTTTCAAGCATGGTGATGAGTATTAAGGCCTTGTAAAAAGAATGATCATGTAGGTGAAATGCACTACTGATTGTACTAATTGCCTGAAAGCCTTGATTAAAAATTTAGAATTTTTAAGGAATGGTCATTGCTCTAAATTGGAAGGAGATAGAGAAACATTCTAGGCATCGATTCATAATACTTCATAGATCCGTGTAATTAGATCTATACATGCTTTAAGCTTTACAATATGTTATTTTGCAGCTAGAAAATCATTATTTAAATTTAAGGATAAGTACAGCTTCTGGGTTTCAGCACAAACATTTACAAAGAAAAGGTTGTAACAGAGACAGAGGCTGTAATTACCTTCCCATAATCTTTTACTTTGAATTCTGTGGTTTGTTTTGTGGTTTGTTTGGGGTTTGTGGGCTTTTTTTTTCTTTTCCTCTCTGTGTTATTTAAGAAAATAGTAAATAGTTATGGAATATCCAAACAAATTAAAAAATCTACATCAAGTTTAACCTCACTGCAGAAGAAATCTAACCGTATCTGTGAACATCAGAAAGAAAGTCAAGTACAGGCACACTTCCAAAAGACCTCAGTCCATTTCTTCCAGGGTTAGCAGCCAACACAAGTCCTTAGGCACTGACTTTATCAGTGAAGGAGACAGATATGAAAGAAAAACACAATTCTCCCTCAGCCAATGTGTTGTTTTTTATACTACAACCTCAGCCAAAGGTGTCAGATGACATCTTTACACATGGAGTAACAGCTTTTCTTTTTTAAAGGCCCTAAAATTGAACTGGGCAAAATAAATTGTTATCTCTAGTTTATACCTGGGTACCAATGTAGTATAAAGGATTTGGCCAAGACAGCTGTGGTAGAACCAAGATTTGAACATGCAGCAGAGTCCAGCCTCCTCTGGTGCAATACCCCTCTGCTCCAATAAGCCCATCAACATGACAGCATCGCTGTTTCTAAACCTACATAATTCTTAAACTGCCACTGCTTCTGTTTACTCAAGCATATCCAAGAAACCTGTTCTTACCCCTTACCGAACACTCTCATCCATATGGGGAAGTATAGAGTTGACACATGAGGGTTATAAAGATGAACTTATCAAATTGCATCTGAGAAGCAACATTAGGGAGGACCTTTGAAGTATCCTCTTCTCTTGGAATTGGAGACAGATGCCCAGACCTGTCCAATTAAGAGTGTCTCAGTGTGAACTCTCTAACACAAGGCAGACACCTGAGACACATTTTTTCCTCATAGCAGTCAGATCTTGAAGTCCTTGATGTTGTGTATTAGAAAACTAGTACCTCTGAATTCAAAATTGGTACTACCTGTCCATTGATTTGTGGGTGGCGGGCAGCTACACAATTCTTTATGAAATCAATACTACTTATAGCATCACCCACTGTGTTTTGTGCAAACCATGGTTTACAAATTCCTTAACCTGTAGGCCTACTCAGCAATTCGTCTTCTGAATGACAAATGTATGGGTAACTTTGACATGTTTCTTCTATTTTGACAGGTTTTGCTGGTGTTCCAGTGGCGCTTGTAAATATAAGTACAGGGAATGTCTCCCAGATCAATAGACCCTGTCAAAATAGGGGTAAAAAAAAAACCAAAACTTAATTCATCCATTGTCCTGGATATACAGGAATAGTCCAGGGAGATAATGAGATCATCAGGTCAGAAACCTTAAACTGAGAAGGCAGAAAAAAAATCTGTCAATCATGAGCAAAGACATAATACCTCTTTTTCTCTTATCCTGTACTTAAACCATTCTTATTTTCATCCAGGTTGATTCTCAGTCTCAGAGCTCTCATCTGCTGCACTAAGGTAGTAAGTGTCTCTTCATGAGTGAATCCACTAAAATTTAACTAAATATAAAGAATTATACTCAACAGAGAGGCTAGAGTATGTTGTAGTATATGTGTACTTATAATCGTACACAAAGGATTTTCTCATGGTTAGTGAAAATGAAAAATAAAGATGAATGTTGGCACCCCAAAGAAATTTTGTTTCATGCATACGGGAGTTCTTATAAAGTCTCATTATGTCTTTATCCAGACAGAAGTGCAATGAATTATTCTTTCATGCTGTTGGGCTTAGACTTTTAGTTACTTTCTTCCTGCCCCCAGCCTCCTCCCTCTGTGCATGATACAGTCACAGACAAGCCTGCAAGGTCAGATACTACAAAAATGTAGCAAATATTAAATATATAATAAGTATTAAATATTTACTCAACGTGCCAGAATATTTACTTAATGCCAGAAGCAGGTTGCCTGTCTGCTTACTCTCTATAAGTAATCTGCAGTCAAACTGATCTGAATAACTGAATCTTTCTGAAGCTTTCCAAACCTTGCTCACCAGTTCCCCAGCTTTGTAAGCACCTTCTCTGAGGGCAAAGAGAAATACACTTGTTTAAATATCCCACAACTGTGTGTTTAAGTTAACCTGTATGGCTTTGCCCTGGGAGCTCTACCAGTGTATTGATGAGTCTCAACTGAGGAGCATAGGCATGAGATGGCAGGTACCTTGTGAGCCATACCTGGCTATTTGCATGTTTATAGCATCTCTCAGCAAACAGTTGAGTCCACACACTCGTTCAGTGCATGTTATCGTGTCATCCAGGGATGCTCAAACTTTGCGTTTTGAGGGTGGGAATTGACGTTTGGAGCAGGTTGGGCTTCAGGTTCCAGCCAGTGAGGGTTCGTACATTTGTCATGTTTTGTATATTCCTTTATCAATATTATTGTAGTTGTTTTCCTCTTTGCTGTACTGTTAAACTGCCTTTATCTCAATCCACAAGTTTTGCTGTCTTTTTCCAATACTCCCCCATCCCGCTGCTGGTCGTGGTGGAGGATGTGAGTGACAACCATGTGGTTCTTTATTGCCGCCCGGGGCTAAACCATGAAACCTGCAACAGGGCTGGACGAAGCAGTTGCTGACAGTGCATACGTAGCCTTCCTTCCCCCTTTACAGGTCACAATGTGTTTATATGATCATAATGACTTCATCACTCATGACTGCAGTAGAATGAGTAGGGGGTGTCATGTAATTATTTTCTCCCCAAAAGAGCTCTTGCAAACAGAAGCTTTGTTGAGAATGAAAGCTCTTTGGTTGCAAACCAGAGGTGCCAGCAGGCAGCCTGCTCCCTGTGCACAGGGGAATGGACACAGCCACAGTGAATTCCCAGATCTTATTCTGCCTGCCAGCTTCAGTCCAGATTTATTTGGATTGTTTCACCAGTGAGGAATGAAATAACACTACTCAAGAACAAACCTATCCATTCTTATGAGTAATTCCAGCTGTCCTGACAAAACCACAGGGTTATTCTATGAAATCAACACTTATTTAATTTAATTCTTACTCATAGCCACATCGGTTAGAAATCTCCTCCTAACATGGTTCTCATTCAAAAGCAATGGACTGAGATCCAGAAAATCTGGGGCTTTCAGAAACCACCACGATTGCTCTGCTGCAGTCTTCCCCAAAGTGCATGCTACCTATAAACTGCAGTTGCAGTTATAATTCATGGAATCTGTCTGTATTGAAAATAAATTACTACAGCTAGCTGTTAATACTTTTTGGAAACATATTTCCTGCCTAGTGTTCTTTAGGGCATCTTAGCTTTCCTCTCTGTGACATTAGAGAAGGATCTACAGAGAAGCTGTCAGGATACTTCGGAGACTGTGAAATATGATGGACAATACAATGATGGAACTTACCAATGCCTTGGAAACAGAAGCAACATAAGATTTTCTCTTTAATGAAATATATCTATGCAAAAAAATATTAAAATAGTTTTAAAGCATTCTTGTACTGGAAATGCTAGGCTTGACGTTTTATAAAAACTCAGAGGAAAGTTCAGTCGGTTTAGAAATTAATGGATGCAGTGTCATTCATTAAGTCTAATTGCCCATCTTTAGTTAATAAAAGATATTTAATTTGTGGACTAACCCCTCTCTCGGGTATTTCAGGGGGGACTTTCAACTTCATATTGAGCCTGTTCCTAGATTATCCTTAACAGCTATTAGCATTCTGGTATTTCATTTTTCTCACATTCATGACACTGGAAGTGAAAGTTGCACCTACAAGAAAACTTAATGAGGTTTTCTGGCAGAGGCAAGATTTCAGGGATGGTGACAAGCATCTCTATACTGTTATCAGCATCCTCTTGCTTGTGAAGAGTCGGGGGGAAGAAACAAAGCCACAGCCTGATCACACAAATAAGCCTTCTGCACCCAAAAAAGGCAAAAATGAAGGAGCACTTACCTACAATAGGAAATTATATTCAGCTCAGCTCTTCTGGTAGTCCTGCAAAATTTGAATGCTACTCACCTCTTACACTTGCCTTTGAAAGTGTCCTAATACTGGTCTGCAGATCCCTACGGGGATACGGTCCTAAAATTAAATGTATGCCCATCAAGGCATCAGTAATGACTTTGTGATTTATTCAGAGGGCACTGAAATGGACTAAAGGACACACCAGAAGGCTGTGCTGCCATTCAACGAGACCTAGACAGGCTAGAGGGTTGGGTGGTGAGGAATCTGATGAAATTCAACAAGGACAAGTGTACGGTCCTGCACCTAGGGAAGAAGAACCCCACACACTGGTACAGGCTAGGGGCTGACCTGTTGGAGAGCAGCTCTGTAGGGAGAGACCTTGGACTCCTGGCAGAAAATGAGTTGACCATGAGGCTGCAATGTGCCCTGGTGGCCAAGAAAGCCAATAATGTTCTGAGGTGCATTAAAAAGAACATGGCCAGCAGGTCAAGGGAGGTCATCTTCCCCCTCTACTCTGACCTGGTGAGGCTGCATCTGGAGTACTGTGTCCAGTTTGGGGCCCTCCAGTTCAAGAAGGACATGGAACTACTGGAGACAGTCCAGTGGAGGGCTACAAAGATGATCAACGGAATGGAGCACCTCTCTTATGAGAAAAGCCTGAGATACCCGGGTCTCTTTAGCCTGGAGAAGAGAAGACTGAGAGGGGATCTTATCAATGCTTACAAATATCTAAAGGGCAGGTGGCAAGATGATGGGGTCAAGCTCTTCTCAGTGGTGCCTGGTGACAGGACAAGGGGCAACGGACACAAGCTGGAATGCAGGAAGTTCATGTGAACATGCTGAAAAACTTCTTTACTTTGAGGGTGACAGAGCACTGGAAAAGTCTGCCCAGAGAGGTGGTGGAGTCTTCTTCTCTGGAGATATTCAAAACCCACCTGGATGCATTCCCATCCAGCCTGCTGTAGGTGAACCTGCTTTGGCGGTGGGGTGGACTAGATGATTCATAGATTCATAGATTCATAGATTGGTCCAGGCCGGAAGGGACCTCCAAAGGTCATCTAGTCTGACCTCCCCGCAGTCAGCAGGGACACCCCCAACTAGACCAGGTTGCCCAGGGCCTCGTCGAGCTTCACCTTGAATATCTCAAGGGAAGGGGCCTCAATCACCTCCCTGGGCAACCTGTTCCAGTGTTCCACCACCCTCATGGTAAAGAATTTTTTCCTAATATCCAATCTAAATCTCCCCTTCTCCAGCTTAAAACCATTGCCCCTCGTCCTGTCGCTGCAGGCCTTTGGAAACAGACCCTCCCCAGCCTTCCTGTAGGCCCCCCTCAGGTACTGGAAGGCCGCTACTAGGTCTCCCCGGAGCCTCCTCCTCTCCAAGCTAAACAACCCCAGCTCCCTCAGTCTGTCCTCATAGGAGAGGTGCTCCAGCCCCCTGATCATTTTGGTGGCCCTCCTCTGGACCCGCTCCATCAGGTCCATGTCCTTTCTATATTGAGGGCTCCAGACCTGCACACAGTACTCCAGGTGAGGTCTCACCAGAGCAGAGGAAAGTGGCAGAATCACCTCTCTGGATCTGCCGGCAACACTTCTTTTGATGCAGCCCAGGATGTGATTGGCCTTTTGGGCTGCGAGAGCACATTGCCTGCTCATGTCCAGCTTCTCGTCAATCAGCACCCCCAAGTCCCTTTCCTCAGGGCTGCTTTCTAATACCTCATCCCCCAGTCTGTATTCATACTGAGGATTGTTTCTTCCCAGGTGCAGAATCCTGCACTTGCTTTTGTTGAACCTCATGAGGTTCATCTGGGCCCACCTCTCCAGCCTGTCCAGGTCCCTCTGAATGACATCCCGTCCCTCCGATGTATCGACAACACCACACAGCTTGGTGTCATCTGCAAACTTGCTGATGGTGCTCTCAATCCCTCTGTCTATGTCTTTGATAAAAATGTTAAACAGTACTGGTCCCAGGACGGACCCTTGAGGGACACCACTAGTCACTGCTCTCCATCTGGACTTAAAGCCATTGAGTACCACCCTCTGGGTGCGACCATTCAGCCAATTCCTTATCCACCGAACTGTCCACCCATCAAATTCGTATCCCCCCAATTTGGCAAGTAGAATGTTGTGAGGAACTGTGTCAAAGGCCTTACAGAAGTCCAGATAGATTACATCCATAGGTCGCCCCTTGTCTACTGACCTAGTCACTTCATCATAGAAGGCCACTAGGTTAGTCAGGCAGGACTTGCCCCTAGTAAAGCCATGTTGGCTGTCCTGAATCATCCCCCTGTCCTCCATGTGCCCAAGCATGGCATCCAGAAGGATCTGTTCCATGATCTTCCCAGGCACAGAGGTGAGGCTGACAGGTTGGTAGTTCCCAGGGTCCTCCTTTCTTCCATTTTTAAAAATGGGTGTGATGTTTCCTTTCTTCCAGTCTGCAGGGACTTCACCTGACTGCCATGACTTTTCGAATATCATGGAAAGTGGTTTTGCAACTTCATCAGCCAGTTCCTTCAGGACTCTGGGATGGATTTCATCAGGTCCCATGGACTTGTATATCTTTAGATTCCTTAGGTGATCACATACCATGCCTTCAGTTATAGTGGGATGGACTTTGTCACCTGGATCCTCAACTTGTGGGCCATCAATACAAGAGCTAGGAGGAGAGGGGTTGCCAGTGAAGACTGAGGCAAAAAAATTATTCAGAACTTCTGCCTTCTCTTCCTCCATTGATACAAGTTCCCCATTGCTGCTCATTAGGGGGCGTACATTTTCTTTAACCTTCCTTTTCTGGTTAATGTACCTGTAGAAGCCTTTCTTGTTTTTCTTTATGTCCCTTGTCAAGTCCAATTCTAGCTGTGCCTTGGCCTCCCTGACCTCGTTCCTACACAGCCGGGCAACATCCCTATACTCTTCCCAGGTTGCCTGTCCCTTCTTCCATTTCCTGTGTAGCCCCATCTTACCCCTTAGTTTGACCAGCAGGTCCCGGCTCAACCATGGTGGTTTGCCTTCCTTACCCAATTTCCTACATGTTGGGATTGAGATATTTTGTGCTCTATGGAGAGCATCCTTAAAGATCTGCCAGCTTTGTTCTGCTCCCTTGTCCCTAAGGGCAGTTTCCCATGGGGTCCTATTTACAAACTCCTTGAAGAGTTGGAAGTTCGCTTTCTTAAAATTTAGCATCCTGATGGTGTTCCTCTTGGGCTTCAAACTTCTTAAGAGAGTGAACTGCACTAGAGCATGATCACTGCAGCCCAGACTGCCTTCAACTTTGATATCCCTGATGGCCTCACTTGCATTTGTGACTAACAAGTCCAACAGTGCATCTCCTCGAGTAGGGCTGGTGATTTCTTGTCTCAAGACGTTGTCGTCTAGGCACTCTAGAAGCTTCCTGGAGTGCCTGCAGCCAGCCGTGTTGCTTTTCCAACAGATGTCAGGGTGGTTAAAGTCACCCAGCAGGATGAGAGCCTGTGATCGTGATGCCTCTTCCAGCTGGAGTAAGAAGGCATTGTCAATAGGCTCTGCCTGGTCAGGAGGCCTGTAGTAGACTCCTACCACAAGGTTCCCTTTGTTGTCCCGATCTCTAATTCCTACCCACATCTCCAAAGGTCCCTTCTAACCCCTACAATTTTGTGATTCTGTGACACCTAAGAGCTCTTGCATTCAACAAGTCAGTACACAAACTTAATACCTTTTTTAATATCCAGGCAAACAGGCATCATGAACATCATGGAAAGCAGTGGCGTTGAAAACAGTGAATTGACTGACAAGCGGGTAAGTTAGTTTTAATGGTTGGAGAGAACCAGACATCAATATCTTTACATCTTAGTTGCAAATTACTGACTGTCAGCTATTTGTTTTATGATTGTGATGTTTCAGTTACTGTTGACAGCTGCTTATTGCTCAAAATTGCATAGAAGTCTTTACATAAAATATGATATAACAATTTTTGCAAATAATTCCTTCTTTCTCCAGTAATATATTTATTTAAAGTTATATAGCAATCCCTGTATTTTTGTTAGCAATATTAGAAGTGCATTTTATCAGTGACATATTTGCCCCTTTTAGCTGGCCTATTCTCTTTTAGGAGGAGTTTAAGATTAGCAGAATAATCCTAACACATAATATTCAGCTATAAAATATTTCCCATTTTGCTTTCTCTGTCTCATATTTCCTGTGGAAGCAATATCTTCTGAACAAACTGGATGAATAATTAGACGGCAATGTAATGCAACATGGCAACACAATACCTGATCAGCAAGGTCTATTTTTAAATCTACTTTTGTCTTTACTCATTTATCCTGTTAGATGCACAGTGTGGGGTCTGAGGAACAACTCCTCCTCTCCCATTTAACCAGGAGGCAGCAGATGCAGAGCTCCCATGCCCTGGCAGATGAGAAAATTTGGCAGCAGGTATAACAAGTGGTACCTCAAAATCAAACAGTGGTTATCAAGAAAAACAGGTGCTTTTTTTTGAACAACCGCTCCATCACTGCTGTTCCTCCACCCTGCTTCTGAGCCCTGCCTTCCCTGCGGTTACTGTACGTGATCAAGCTGCAGACTAGCGAACGGTGTTTTTATCATGTCTTGATATCTATTTGAGATATCTATTATAATCAATAAGTTCAATAGCACAGAAATAAAATGAGAATTGAAAGGGTTAGGCCGCTTATTACGTAATGTGGCAACTGGTGTAAAACTGATGTAACATTTTCATGCCTGTCTCACTCCTAGGTAATTTATAATAGCCTCAAGTTCCAATATAAAAAGCACATAGCTGCAGGGAGACATGTCAACTTCCCTTACACAGGCTGTCATTCCCTTGGAAACATAATAATTAAGATGTCTGGTGTAACTGCTTCTGCCAGAAATATTTTTAGATTTCAGCCCATTTCAGGAAACTCAGAATTTAAGGGGAAAATTATTAAATGCTGCATGACAAACTAAAGAAAGTATTCCTACTGTCAGGAGAAACACAGAAACAGACACTCACCCCAAATTCCTTGCTGATAATGTGAAAAGTATCTTATCCAGAAAATATATAAATGATAACAAAATAAAATAAAAATAACAACAATAGTAAAGATGAGTATTAACCTGGCAATGAACAAGGGCAGCTGAAACAGAATTGAAATGATTCTTAGTGATAGGAGAGGTCCCCATCTGCTTAGATATTTTCATAGGTCTGGAGGTGCTGGTGTGACCCACCAGCTGCCTCTCCAATGACCTATGTATTGGCCAAAACATGTTGGTTGCTGGAGCTGATGAGTAGCTCAAGAGCATGTGTTCTCACAGCAGAGTCGTCAGAGGTTCTTACCTCTCTGTGAAGGGGCCACAAGAGACAAAGTACATGCAGTGAGACAGTTGCCCAGTATTTAGTGTACTGCTAGGCTGTCAGAAATAGTTAATTCTCATTTAGCATTAATCAGTGAAATAAGACTCAATTAAACGAGTTGTAACCAGGATTAACAAGTGACATTAATTTGTCGGTTAGGAAAGGAATATTTTTCTGCCCAGTTAGACATTCATCGTGTAGGTTTCCATCTGTGGAGCTATTGAAAGGGAGAGAAGTCTGCTTGTGTTCTGTTCCTAGGCTTTTCTCTTTAAATATCACCACTGAAAGGCTTCTAAATTATAACAACCTATATTCTAACATACATTAAAAGCCAGAGAAGAAATCTGACTGATCAGTGTGGAGGAAAGACCCCATAGCTGCAGATACACAAGCATTGCCTGCTTGCGAAGCTGATCAGACGAAGCATTGAGCAAGCAAGGATCTAGCAGGAATCACAAATTTTTTGAACCAATCAGACTGCATTATATGAATTGCTATGGGCTGTTACTCATGGGGTTTGGTGGGTGGATAGGGCTAGGACCTGGAGTGGCCAAAGAAACAAGTGTGTCCATTGTTAAGTTGCAGACCGGGCACATAAATAAATAAATAAAATTGGAGAACAAAAGGTTAAGCAAGGAGAAAGCAGAGAAAAACTTGTGATGTTGTCAGATTGAACAGCCCCAACTACACATCTTTCCAGAAAGGGGAACACTGACCTCCAACTGAAGCTAAGTATTTAGTATTAAGTGTAGAAAAATGATTACTTTGTATGCCTTGCATAGGCAGTCCCATTTATGTACATTATTATAATGTTTGTCCTTCTTGCAAGAGCATGATATTGTTAACTCATGTTCACCTGTTAATTGTGCTTTTTTTCTGCCAAATTGACTCCCAGTCATTCTCCAGCCTGTATTGTTACAGGTAATTGTTGCAAAGTTTTCTGCCTTGAGCTGTCTTTATTGTACTATGCACTGCTTGGTCCCTTTCTATACTTCAGCAAAGTTACTCTGACTCTGAATAGTTTTCTCCACTGTGTTTGAAAGATCCCTAGTTAAATGTCACCTACATATTTGATAAGTAAATTCCATATCACATTACCTAAGTCACTAATGAGAATTTCAAGGCATATTGAGGTCTGTTGAACCTCACTCCATGCATCCTCCCATTTTGACAGCAAACCTCAATGATTATCTCATTCTGGAGTTCCAAATGCTTTCACACAGAGCTTACATTTTTTTCTTTTTGATTATATTTCCCTATTTTGTATATAAGAATGTCATCTGAGACAACCTTAGCAGGTTTCTGACATCTGTTTCTTCTCCCTTCTCCCCTTTCCAATGAGTTATGATTCTGTCTTAGAAGGAAATTAAGTTGGTTTCTAGTGATTTTTTCTTGATAAATGAATATGGGTTCTTATCTTCTTGTCTTCTGGATGCCAACAAATATTTTGTTGAACCAGGAATTTCAGTATATTTCCAGGAAAGATAGGTCAATCAGTTTAACCTTTCTGCCTTAACTCAGTCATCTTCTCACATATGAAAAATAGCTACATTTTCCTTTTTTTATTTTTCACTTTCTTCAATGGAAGAATTGCCTGTACAACCCGCTCCTATTTTTTAAATAGTTATTTCAAGTTTTAAGTCATCATCTTAAAGTTGCCAGTACTTTACTTGCATTCAGTACCCTAAAGGGTTTTTCTATTAAAAAAAATAATATTTTATAATGAACATCATTGGTCTGGGATGATATAAGTACCATGAAATTGTCTAAATTATTTTTGAAAACTTAATCTTAAAGGAATTATAGTGAATCACTGATTTTTTAAAAAAACTGTTTTGTTTGGTTTTTATACGAGTTGTTCTCTGTTAAAGATTCACAAGAGAGGTAATAGGATACAAGTACCAGGAATATAAGTGCTTTGTTTCCTTTGATTGAAGTTTGGTGACATGTAGAAATGAGCTCATGACCCCATCACGGCTGTTAACTTTGGTATAACCACATCATAACTTCATCAACGCAGCTCATGCATTTTACAGCTCTCAGGAAGGCCACAAAGGGAATTGTCTCAAGAAGGATGGCAGTTGTTCACTGTTTAAGGAGCTACTTTGAGGAAGGTTGAAACAACATAGATGGGGGAAGACGCTGCGGCTGTCCATGCTGTGCTGCTGTGTTTCTGTCTTTCTTGTAAATGTGACTTGATGAATTTGCAAGTACTTAAAATCTAGGAAAGAAAAGATCCCACCTTAGAGTGGGCCACAGTCATGCCAAAATGTAGAATAAGTGTGACAGTCTTTTATGAGTTAGTCTTCACTAAAACCAGACAACTGAGAGGATACACTTTAGTCAATTAGCACCAGTTACAGTAAAAAGAAATGCTTAGGAAAGACAATACTTAATTCCAGTATGTGATGCTTTGCACTTAGTTGATCCTGAAAATATTCATCCTGGGACATTTAGAGAACTGACTGAAGCAATCTCAAAACTCTTAACAGTTATCATAAATAGCTAGTGAAAAATAGAATCTTTTGTATCCCAAATTCCTATGTCACAAGAAATTTCTGTATGAGGGATATTTTATCCCACCATCAGAAGGAAACCTAGCAGAAGAGGGTGATTTGTATGCTCAGACTACTGAAAGATGTCCTAGCTTTTAAACTGTTGACCCTGAAGTCTGGATCAGTCCCTGCAGGGTTGTGGAGCCCTGTGGAATCGCACCTGGACACAAAGATCCACCCAGACAAATCCTTATAAGTAACCTGAAATGCTTCTAAGGACTGGAGACCTTTGGATGAGATGATGATAGAAACTTTCTCCTACAATCTGGGATTCAAAGAGCTCTCCATCTTGCAAGACAGAAGAAGAAAGAATTTCATGAAGTACACACCAAATTTTATTAGATTAATATAATGTTATGTACCTTCTCCAGTTCTGGATCTCTATAATTAAAACATTCCTTTCAAAGTGACTGATATATTCAGTTTATTTTTGTCCTCAACCTCTCCATCCATGGAATGTTTTTTGATTTAACCTTCTGTACTCCCATCTGCCTTTATATGATTATTCCAACTGAAAAATTCAATTCTCTGAGCTGTCCATAAATAAATATTTTGTTGGCTGTATTTTGCAGCTGCCACAAGCTACTGAACAAGAGAAATTAATCTTGTAGCTGTAATAATTCTATCTTCAACTATCTTGCAATTAATTTGTTCAGTTTTAACTACTGGAAGGAATTCCCCAAACTTTGCAATTTAAAGCTAAATATACACTAAATTATATTTATCTAAAGTTTTGTTTCAACCATATATTCTGCCACACTGTTTTCTTACAATTTTAGAGCTTGCTTAGTGTGTTGGGGATCTGACCTTGCCACTTTGAGTTCATGTCCAAAATTGTAGTAATTCCCACAGTATCCAGTCTTTTTTTTCCCCATGAATCCTTCTAGTTATATCAGAGATTCCCAGTACTGTGAATAATGAATGAATAATTTAAGACTCAATTTCTTAATCTGTTGCATTCATTCATTTTACAATGACTTTGATGAGAAATGAAGGCACTAACTATCTTGCAGGAATGAACATATCAGCTGTGATTTTTTTAAAAGACTGGTTCTCTGAAAAAAAACCTAGATAGAATTCAAAGTAGTAATTGAAAATGAAAGCTATGTGCATACAGATACTAATTAAAACCCTTTTCTTCCTAACCCCAGCAGATTAAGCTGGGGTTTAAAACTGTAGCTGCAGTTTAACATAAAAATCCCCTGAGTTTCACAGTGATAAATTTCATTTTCACCATCTCAACAGTAAAACACTAACATATGAGAGGACAATATCTGCCATGTAAACATTTTTCCACTCATTTTCAACCCTTGAGAAAATATATTACAAAACATATTTAAAAAATCTCTTATATGTATCTTAGAATTCTCTAGCTTTATTCAAAACAATCACGTGTGTATCTTCCAATAGAGGCACTTTTTTGTTCTGTTGTCTGGATCATTAAAGTAATTTTCAATGGAAAGCATAAGATTTTTCAATATATGATTAATAATTAGTGTTTCAAGGATAAAATCTCTTAGAAGTTCTTGTTTTAATACTGTTCTTTGGAGTTTCACATAAAAGAGGCCAATTTACAGCAGTTAATATGCATAAATGCTGGAGGTGAGACTCATTGGAATCCAACATTTTTGAGTTCTTTAATTAAAACAGTGTTTTTATATTAACAACAATTTTATTTTATTTCTTACCTTTGTCTATACAGGCCTGAATTTAACTAAGGAAAGTTAGAGAGGGTAAAATAATTTTTATGGGAGAAAAAAACCATACAACATAAATTTGAAACATAAAGGAGTGAGCGATTCTACCCCATAAGATACAGATATAGCAGGTCCAGTTTCATGTAGCTTATAAATGTAAACTCTTTTCTAAAAAAGTAATATGGTGTTTCAAATCCCCTCATACACCAGAAGAAACAGATATTTAATACTCAGTGTATATCACACAACCTCTTCATGTATTTGATAGGTGAAAAAAAATGAGGATCAGCAGTTACTTATTTAAAAACCTTGCCAACAGCAAATATTTGAAGTAGCTATCAATAAGACAAAAATAAGCAGCCATGGTTCCATGAAAGCAACCTATTTCTTTTCCATGTAACAGCATTTAGTCACACTAGCGCTAAGTAGGAAAGCCAAAGAGCAGCTGGAACTGCAGAGAGAAGGGGTGAGGTTTCCACTCCAAGCCCTACTGGGGGAAAAAAAAAAAAGTCATTGTAAGTGCTAAGAGCTGGTGGAAGGACTGGTACATAATTCTGGCTGTGACAGGATCGGATCTCTGCTGGGAAACAACTCAAGGAAAAACAGTCTTTAGGGTATACAACTAATTCTCCCCAACAGATTTCATGTTCAGTGTTGATTTTATTAATGTCTCTTATTTATTTGCCCTCATGAGGGCCAGCAGATCTCAAAAGTTCATTGCTTTGGCATATGAACGGTATAATTAGCAACGATTGTAGGGACTGAATCGAGTGTCCTTGCACAACAGGATTTGTGTGGTTACATTTTATTAGTTAAAGGAAGCTTTCTTGCCTGGAGTACTAACTTCTAGGAAAAGAAAGACAACAATCATAAAGTGAACATAGATCTAAAGATAGTCATTGACAATAAACTTGTACTCTGACACAGAAAATTAAAGAAAGTGCTGAGTCTCCCCTCACACAGCGCAATAAAGACAACAACCCAGTATTTACCAATACCGTTGGTGTGGTTTCCCTGATGGATAATTGGTGACTGTCTTTAGTTCTCCTGAACTTGGCTTGGATTTAGAAAATATGTTCAGTATACTAATTTGCTTAATGAGACTGTGGTATCTGTCTCTAGTCATATTCTGGATATACTCTGCTTCCAACTGTCCAAAAATCTTTGTCACTTTTTTTTTTTATTTTTACCTTGCTCAAAATGTCCCTTTTGCTACAGGTAAACATTATCCAAAGTTAGTAGTTCATTTCTTGTACTAAACAGGAAACCATTCTGGTGGGTAAGAAGAAGAGAGCATTTAGCAACTGATACTAGAATTAAGTAGAATCACCTAAGCGAGAAAAATATAGTGACTGTGCTCTCCCTGTCCACAGAAGTAAAGAATTGCCCATAGGTAGCTGAACAGTCTCAGAGACTTTTCCATTATCTGCATCCCTCCAGACCTCTTCTATGAGCAACAGTTAGGCAAACAATGCGAACTTTATCCGGCTCTTAAGTGAAGCTGATTTTTATCTGCTAGAGCAGTCATTTGCAGTCTCTCAGTCAGGCACTTCTGGATAAACATGAAGTACTATGTGGTCTGCTGAAAGTAACTAGGAAAACAAGGCCTGCTGTCAGATTTAAATTCCTTATATAGGGTTCCTTACAGGCACCGCATAAAAAATTGGAACCTATAAACTGAAAAAAGGTTGAATGCTGCTGCTATAAGATGTCCTTCTCTTCCTCCAAGCAGCAGATCTTGAGCTTTGTTGAACAAAATTCTGAGTAGTTTTCTTGTCACAGTGATTTGCCTCACAGTTTAGAGCGAGCAAACATTCATCGTTACACAAGTTTCACCTAAGTAGCCAATTACACACGTCATTTTCTAAACTAGCCTTCCAAAAAATTAAAAGGCTTCCAACTTATTCTTGGCATTTGTGTCCAAATAAGATCCATCCCCTTGAAGACCTTTCTTTAAGCTGTAAGGAAGGCATTCTTCTTACTAGCACCACAAACCCAGTGATTTAGTTCCTTCCCACATATTAAAAAAATGCCACTTAATTTGTATGTGCATTTTACACTGATAATCCAGAGCTCTCCATGACTCTTTTGAAACATCACCTTAAGGAAAAAAAAACTGTTTTATGAACATGCGATCCTTATCTACTAATCGAGCGTAACTAGTATCTTTGTCACTACGATAGTCACATTAGATTTTTTTTTTTATTGATCATTGCTAAAAATGCCTGATTTCAAGTGGCATAATTAGTGTTTCTAGTTTAGGGAATCAGGTGTCTGAGTATACAGAGTTTGAACATTGCAGCTAGTTTCCAGACCTGAGTGTGATTTTTCCAGCTTTTAGATATTCAGAAAAGACATTTCTTGTTAGAAGAAAAAAAATATTTGATTCATTTACAATAAATTCCTCCTGAATTTTGCCCAGTTTGCAAAGGAAAACATCAGCAACACCTACAAAGAACATAAACTACAAAGACTTTGCAAAATTGAAACCAACATGACTTATAACTTCTACTAGGATGCTATGCATCAAAACCAGATGCAAATCAACTTTGATTCAAATCAACTATGATTCCAGTTTCATCATCATAATTTCCTTGAAAATTCCCAGATCTGTCCCTCCTATTCCATTACTACAACCAAAACCCTCAGAATGGTTCTTGACATTTTGACAAAGATAATATTTTCCTTTCTAGCACATTCAAAATACCCATTGCATTAAATGATTTTACTTTTAATGTTCCTCATGGACTACTAAAAGCTGTCACCTCTCTCACACTATCAACCCATCATCTCTCTCTGTTGCTCTTTTGCAAATTCTTCAACAAGCCTTTCACTAACTTGGAATATGACATCCTGAGAAAATCTATCTCTGCACTTTTTTAATCCAGCTAATCTCTATGCTACGTTATTTTAAAAAAAAAAAAAAAAAAAAAAGAAAAATGTTCAACTGAAAAAAAAATATTTATGTGTACTTTGTATTGTAATATGTATTTATGTATTACTTTGTACTGCTCAAAGAAATATCAATGTCAGAAGCTCATCCTGTGAAGGTACAGGCTTCTTTTTTCAGTAAAACATAAATAGTCTTTTCACTTTGGTAACACTATGCCTGATATGCTTGCCTAAAATAAAGCATTTGCAAGCAAAAGCGTGCCATGTTTCAAAAAGCTTAACCCAAACTTTGAAACTGTTTGAGAGAAGAAATTCTTGAAAGATCGTTTACTGTTGTTTATTTCCACTTTTTCCATGTTCTTCTCACTATTAACTACTCTGACAGTGAAATAAATGAGGCACTGCCAGTAATGGACATGCTGTTATACCCAGCAAAAAGGATGCAAACTCTGTACTTGCACCTAATCCTAATACACATGCTCAAAGCAGAAAAGACACCAAATGCAGTGGTGATGGAGTGGCACCACTGTACCTCTTTTAGTGTCCATTTCTTTTGAACAATTGATAGGTAGTATAGATTTCAGACCAAAGAATTATCTCACATTAATTGCTTTCCAGAAAAAAAATTAAAATATTGAACTTGCCTTAACCCTTCCTTAAATGTTTCCTCACATATATATATTTAAAAGCAGGAAGGAAAGGAATATCTATAATAAGGATAATAATATTCTCTCATATTTTTATTAACTTAACTTCATATTTTTCCATTGCTAGAATGAAAAATAACAGCACTTTCAAAGGTTTAGCCAAAATGATACTTTCAATTATATATAAAGTGTATATCCATTCCTTCCAAAATTTGCAGGGATGCATTGTTAAAAAAGGCCTACCAGTATTTTGAGTAAGCTAACTTGTCTTTCTCTGAGCGCAAAGCACCGTAAAGTTAATGTGTTTTCTAGTTCAATTTAAGATGTCCCAAGTGATAAGACTTTCCCCATTTCTCCTTGAGAGTTTATTCTAACAAGTCTTGCTGCTGCAACGTCATGTTTTGCAATCAAACTATACTCTAACTTTCTAAATTATGCAAATATGTATTTGCTCAGCTAATGCATGGTTATAGAAAGTAAAGACACTTATTTGCATTTCAGAGCTAATAAAATATCACGAAGTTCCAATTTTAATTAATTTAACTTAGTCCCCATGGTAACCCTAAAGGAAACATGAGGGGAAACAGAGTGTTTTGTCCCTATTAAAAATAGATAATGATAGATAGACAGACAAATAGATAGACAGAGATGATGTATCACTAGAGAAAATCAGAACCCACTGTTATAGTCACTATACTGTTAAAGGCAATAGTTTCAATTGTGAGATAAACTGCTGTGAAAAAAGCAGATGCATTGTCAATATATCTTCCAAAGCCTTCCTAGCAGTTTTTCTATCAGTGTTTCACATTGTCCTACTTGGATCAATTTCCACCACCTGCAGAACTCTCTCACTGATAGATTTCATTACTTAAATTCAACAAAGGGGTAACAATTTGTCTATTTTGAGCAGATGGATTTACCAGCATGTGCATTTTCATCATGAGAGGAAATAGAAACACTGAAAAGGCAGGTGCCAGGCACATGTTGTTTTTACATAATAAATTCTTGCTTTATTTTTCTGGATGTTTTGGATACTTTGGAAACGGAATATAATTATTCTCAAGTCCAATGAAAGGGCTGGAATAAACCTACCTGCTCAGAACTAATTGGTATTTAAGTTTATAATTACTGGCTTTGTCAAATAGATCTATTCTGCTTATTTTGCTTTATTAGTACTGTCACTCCTTTTAAATTTTAACACTGAGTTTAAATCAACCTGTCTTTAGTAATTTACATGAGTTACACAATTACACAGGTAGCAATTAGAGTAGCTTGTGCATCAAATGCAACTCTTGATACAACTGTGGATCTGTACATTCAGTTCATTAGGTGATTATCATTGTTAGAGTAATGATAAATGGACATATTATTTAAGGGATTTGTTTTCTATATAATGACGTCTATTTTAAAAAGTGTATGTTAAATAAGACCTATACCCATTTATGTCTACTTCAAAAATAGAAAGACCTGTATGGAAAAAATAGCTAAGTTCAGTTAAGTCGCTTATAAGTTTGTCAATTTTTCTGACACTCATATGAATTATTCAGACAATATATATTCAGCTTTGTACACAGCACATACATTTTCCTCCACTACATCATTATATGGGATTGTATTTTTTCAACGTGAAATCTAGTTGACTGCCTAAAAGTATACATATAATCAGAGACTTTCAATCTCTTGTTTTCCATAAATACTTCTGGAACCACTAGCACAGCGTACATTAACCAGTAGGTTAATCTATGGAACCAGATCAGTCCAGAGAAAGCCCAGGCAAAACTAAATCTAGCCAGGGACATCAAAAACAATAAGAAAAACTTCTACAGATATGTCAGGGACAAAGGCAAGACTAGGGAAGTTGTGGGCCCTCTCCGGAAGGAAACGGGAGACCTGGCCTCCCAAGATATGGATAAGGCTGAGCTACTGAACAACTTTTTTGCCTCAGTCTTCACCAGCAAGGGCTCTAACCACACTGCCCAAGTCACAGAAGGCAAAAACAAGGGCTCCGAGAATAAAGAACTGCCCACAGTAGGAGAAGATCAGGTTTGAGACCTATTAAGGAACCTGAAGGTGCATAAGTCCATGGGACCTGATGAAATCCACCCATGGGTCCTGAGGGAGCTGGCGGATGAATTGCTAAGCCACTTTCCATCATATTTGAGAAATCGTGACAATCTGGCGAAGTTCCCACTCACTGGAAAAAGGGGAACATAACCCCAATATTCAAAAAAGGAAAAAAGGAAGACCTAGGGAACTAAAGGCCAGTCAGCCTCACCTCTGTGCCTGGCAAGATCATGGAGCAGATCCTCCTGGAATCTCTGCTAAGGCACATGGAAAATAAAGAGGTGATTGGAGACAGCCAGCATGGCTTCACCAAGGGCAAATCGCGCCTGACAAATTTGGTGGCCTTTTACAATACTGCCACAGGCTTGGTGGACAAGGGCAGAGCAACAGACATCATCTACCTGGAATTAGGCAAAGCGTTTGACACTGTCCCGCACGACATCCTGGTCTCAAAATTGGAAAGTCATGGGTTTAATGGATGGACCACTTGGTGGATGAGAAACTGGCTGGATGGTCGCACTCAAAGGGTTGTGGTCAATGGTCCAATGTCCAATTGGCGGCCAGTGACGAGTGGAGTTCGTCAGGGGTTGGTACTGGGACCAGTGCTGTGCAACATCTTTGTCGAAGACATGGACAGCGGGATAGAGTGCACCCTCAGCAAGTTTGCCAACGACACCAAGCTCGGTGGCGTGGTCGACACGCTGGAGGGAAGGGATGCCATCCAGAGGGACCTGGACAGGCTTGAGAGATGAGCTCGTGCAAATCGCATGAAGTTCAACCAGGCCAAGTGCAGGGTCTTGCACCTGGGACGTGGCAATCCCAGGCACAAATACAGGTTGGGCGGAGAATGGCTGGAGAGCAGCCCTGAGGAGAAGGACTTGGGGGTGTTGGTGGATGAGAAGCTCAACATGAGCCGGCAGTGCGCACTGGCAGCCCAGAAAGCCAACCGCATCCTGGGCTGCATCAAGAGAAGTGTGGCCAGCAGGTCGCGGGAGGTGATTCTACCCCTCTACTCTGCGCTCATGAGACCCCACCTGGAATACTGGAATAGCTTTGGAGTCCTCAACACAGGAAGGACATGGACCTGTTGGAACGGGTCCAGCAGACGGCCACGAAGATGATCAGAGGGATGGAGCACCTCCCCTATGAAGACAGGCTGAGAGAGCTGCGGTTGTTCAGCCTGGAGAAGAGAAGGCTCTGGGGAGACCTCATAGCAGCCTTCCAATATCTGAAGGGAGCCTACAGGAGAGACAGAGAGGGACTCTTTGTCAGGAAGTGTAGTGACAGGACAAGGGGTAATGTTCTTAAATTGGAAGAGGGAAGATTTAGATTAGATATTAGGAGGAAATTCTTTGCTGTGAGGGTGGTGAGGCACTGGAACAGGTTGCCCAGGGAAGTTGTGGATGTCCCATCCCTGGAAGTGTTTAAGGCCAGGCTGGATGGGGCTTTGAGCAACCTGGTCTAGTGGAGGTGTCCCTGCCCATGGCAGGGGGGTTCGAACTCGATGATCTTTAAGGTCCCTTCCAACTCTAACCATTCTATGATTCTATGATTCTATTAGCATAGAGCAGACACGTGTGATAAAGAAAATAAACATATTCAGCTTGTTTCAAGACAGCAAAAGCCAAGAGCTCTCAGCTCTGCCCTCCTGCTGCCTCAGTGTCCCCGTCAAGGCTGCAAAGGAAACCCCACGTCTAAGACAATGGACACGATGTGCACAGGTTACTCCTGTGGTTAATGCATTGTTAATGTGGCACACAGTCCGTCCTGCCAGGTTGTCAATAAGCTAAGTATACGTGACAGGAAGAGCATAGCTATAATTTTATTTTTTTCAAAAGCATGTTGCAAACCCAGATCTAATTAATGACCTTGAAAAGTCTCCCATGCTCATTTGTAGTAGGATCCATACATTCCTGAGGCTACATTTGACTTCTGGAATAGCCTTAACCAGAGATTGTAGATATCCAGCAACATGCCCACACATACCATGACTGAGGTGTACCTCTTCTTCCCCTCCTGATTGCTTTCTGTTAAGGCCAAGGAAAAAAAGTTACTCCTCAGGAGAACAACAATCTCGTACAGGATCAAACATGTATGTCAATGGGCAGGGCCTGGGAGGGTGCAGGGCTGGCAGCAGCTGTGCTGTGGATAGAGGGGTTTGCATGGGTCAGTAGATATCCCTGAGCCAGGTGACTTGAAATTCACACAGCATTGCCACAGGTGCCTGGGTACAGGAGGTAGGACTGTCACAAACGTATCAGCCACTCTGGAATATTTATCTCTCAGGGATATTCAAGCATTTCCTGTTTTTCCTGTCCTATTTCCCACTGTATTGTACCTACACACGCAAGGAAGATGACTACACATAACTTTACTTTTTGGGATTTCTAGAAAACTTTTCCGAAGAAATAAGCAACTCCTTAAGCTTTAACACCACTTGCCTCTTAGATTATAGACCTTGCAGGAGAATTCATAGTCTTGGACACAAAGCATGAGATTCAGCTTATTTGATTTTACATATCAGTAGTTGAATGCATTCACATGTGGGTTTTATAATTGATGTACAGTTTCTTCCAGAGTGACTTATTTCTGTTACTTTAGATGCTAAAGGTGTTTGTTGTGTGTTCTGATGAATCCCACAAGTGCTCACTGTAGAAGAGTATAGGCCAATATGCAGGATTCCCAAGGCCAAACACATCTCCTACTTCCTTGGTAGTCACCAAGGACAAATACTGAAGTGGAAGTGCTGTAAAAGAAAGAGGCAGGCATCACTGCATTTTATGCCCTTAAAAGAGATCAAGGACAAGAAACGTCTTCCTGATATAGCAAGTAGGGTTTAGATGTGAACTAGATGCCAAACTGCTCAGCTCTATGAACATTAAAATCCTTTGATGTAGGCACATGAGATGAAGAGACTTACAGGATTAGACCGGTGACTTTCTTTTTCTTTATCCTAATTTTAGCCCGAATACAAACTACATTTAGCAAGTGAAATAAGCAATGGCAGAAGTGTGTTGCAGCAGCAAAGATCACACAGTCAATCACCTGAGGTATTTATCTGCAGCCCACGGGTTTTGCAGTCCTCAATGAACTGTAGCTGTCTCAGCAATGCTTTTGTTTGCATCAAATTTGAGCCATACCCCACTTGTACTGTGAGCCTATGTAGGCTAACTACGACTAGCTTCCTCTTGTGGGTACAGCTTTCACTCTCTCACAATAGTACATATTCTGGCCCCACCGTTTAACATCTGATTTTAAAATTGTCTACTTTGCAAAGAATAAGATGAAAATAAATTAATATCTTACTGAGAATAGCTCATGTTCTTTCCTGAACCAAACATAAGTAGCCATATTCAGGCATTCTAAATTAAGACACAGGAATATAAATTAATCCCCAAAAATATATGAATACCCGCTTATTTGAGTCTCATGTACCTGTGAGGTCCCCCAGTTGTTTACTTAATTCACCGTATCCAGCAGCTTTGGTCTGTTCTAAGCACTTACAAAGAGCAGATCTCCCCTTGTCTCGACTGAGGTTGCAGCTTGCACTTAGCCTGGGCCCAGTAGGACAGCAGAGCTGCAAATTTGGAACACTTTTCCATGTAACTCAGATCGTAGTTGAATAGCACCTTTTTTTTTTCCCCCTAAAATTGGTAATTCTTGCGAAGTAAAAATTAAGAAGTAAGTCTGAGCTTTGAAACCCAAAGTTACACTCACTTGTGCAATTCCAATACTAATCTCATATCACACACAAAACCTCACCTCCAACCATAAAAAGGCATGTAACCATATGTTTATCAAACAAGTGAAATCTATCCACGTTTTTACAATTTGGATGTATTTTATATAGTTTTTTACAACACTAGCTTGATTTAAAAATAACCAGCTACTCCTACATTATAAAATGGCTTGTATTCTATGGAAAATCTATAGAATTTTCATGTTGATAGATCAATAATTGCTGACTAGAAAATGCTACAAAAGACAAAATTATATGACAGATTCATTTGTAGACAAAGCATACTGTTTTGTATTAATAATAAACATTTTCACACTGAGGGTAGTATTAATGAGAATTTTATTGATTTATTCAAACCTTAGTTTTTTTGTAATCTGTATTGAACTGGATTTAAAACTCACTGCCCTGTTTATAAATCTTTTGCATAGGAACAACAATATGTTGATCTGTAAAATATGTGGTCTTTTCTGCACAACATGTTGATTTTCATTTTGCTTGAGTGTAGAGTGTATGGGCGTACATCTTTTAAATTACTATGTTTGTATTAATGCTTAGATTTGTAATTGTTTAATTTTTTAGGTGCTGGCCATTTCACAGAGGGTATAATTCTCCAGGCTGCCATCAATAAGAATTAAACAAACAAAAAATCCATCACAACAAAGGAAACTGTATACTAAACATCATCTAACAGAGAAACACCTCTTCAGCACAGCAATAAGAAACACTGTGCCAGTTTCACCACTGCTGCCAATCCAGTGGAGATAAAAAAATCAACAGTGGAGACAGTAAACCAACAGAGTTAAATAAAGTACCAACTACAGTAGGAAAAGTTTGATAAGGATGTATCCGGAACAGGTGAACAAAAAGTTTTTTGATTTGTTTTTTAAATTAAGAACATACATCCAGAACATTAGCCAGAGTACTGTGAATTTGATTTATAGGAGGTCACAAAAAATCAAGAACATGATTTATATTATCAAAATGCACCACTTTAAATTTACAAACATACGGAAAAATGTTCTCCTGAAAATTAAACCACTCAGATGACACTAAAGCTGATGCCAGCATACGGCCCATGGGTTCCACAGTACAAAACCAATCTGTTTTTCTGGCAGTGTGCAAGAGCAGGGCATCAAACATGCCTTGCACGTGAGTCAGTATGCTCCATAAATAGGCTAGTGGCTTCAGTTTATGATTTTCCTCTCTACCCGTCCCCCCCCACTATTATCAAGAGAAATTGAAATACTGTGAACACAGGGCCACAAAAGCATTTCAGTTCAATAATTTATTTCTGCAAACAAAGAATAGAAGTGTGCATCTCTATTTTCCTTCAATTTGTGCTCTGTAGTTGGCACTAAATCAGTCTTCAGCTACATCCTCAGACACTGAAGTCTACGTACTTGTGCAGAGGTAAAACTGAGAACTATTTGTGATTTGCTCATTTGGGGATATATTTTTTATTTGTTGTTTACCTGTAAACACAAATTCTTAAGTGTTGCTGAGTCTCCCAGCCGCAATTCCTTTCTTGTAGTCCATTTCAAACACAATATACTGTAAAATACATTACCAATGTTTTTCCACACACAAAAGCACTGAAATCCATCTAGGATGCAGGTCTTCACTGCCATTATCCACAGTCACTACCATAAGGGTATGAAAATGCATGCTCACAAGAGGCTCAAAAATTTGCAGATTATTCCAGCATTGGTACTAACCAGCTACATCATCCTGGCTTTCAAGAGAAACTTTTAAAAAGAAAGAAACAGAAAAAGAGTTCATACTTCTCTGATTTTCAGAATCTCTGGTTATATCTAAATGCCTACAACAGGCAGGAGTGCAGCACAACGGCAACCGATGTGTAGAGCTAAGCATCGTGTCCTACAGTGGTGCTGAGGAGCTTATGTCCACACAATGAGCATTTTGAGATAGGAACAACTACTTTGGATGGAGCCTAACCTGATATCTTGGACTGATTGCCTACCAGTCCATTAGCAGTTTGTCACCAGTAGATGCAAGTTCATGATGCCTAATGGAGTACGTTAGGCGCACTCAGGTTTGTTCTGGTCTAAATAAAATTCAGTTTGTGCACTCCACGGTGCAAAATGTACAGAGTGGAGATAACTGGAAGACTTCCTTCCAAAGTCCAGTTCTGATCTGAACTACAACGCTAACGTATGTTTGCAAATATGTACCCAAGTAACACTCAAACCAACTAAATTTCAACTTGTTATTTAACATCTGAATCCGCAGCACCCTATGATGCTCTCAGGACACAAGTTTGGAAATTTCTGGAACTTCATGTTAGATATGTCATTGAAAAAAAACAGAATCCTCTAAGACCTCTTGGGAGAGGAAAGGCAGATTTTTCTATGAGCAGTAGGGTCTATTTTTCCTGTTCTGAAGCTCACCCAACAACTTAAATCTTGCAGTGGTATCAACAACAGTCAGCATGAATGCTTTGTACAATCGCATTGGCAGCTGCTCAGCTTGAGTCAGCAGGCCACATCTTTACTAGATAAGAAATACAAAAGTACCTGTATATTAATTTAAATTAGCTACTATCAAATCCTCTGTTCACATAATATGCACCTGATCAAACTTTTTAGTCAAAAGGAGTTAGGAGAATAAAGCAGCAAATTTCCTTAGCATCTGTTCTGATGGAGTAATGGTTTATGGGCAGGAGCTGGAGTTCTCAGCTTGGTGCGGTTATGGGAATAATCACTATGGACAGGAATGTTTCAGGGAAAATAGAGTTCCGGATTAACAAATTGTCTGTGAATCATTAAGGGATAGGGCATGAAATGATATTAAGCCATGGCAACAAAGGGCTTCCAATTATTTATGAAAAAAGTCAACCGAGACAAACTGCTGTAGCATTCATTAAACTAATGAGGGGAAGCACCTTGAATTGCAGTCTCAGGATAATACCTTGAGGTCAGAACGCAATTTGATGCAGCTCTGGTTTGATCTCTCTGCCAAGAACTATGACACTGTTTAAAAATTAAATTTTATAAAAATCTGAAGTAGTAGATGTGACTGCCCTTCTTTCAGAGAACAAAATGAAGAAAGCACACATGAGAAGGGCTCATAGGTTGTAAGAATGTTGTAATCTGAAATACTGCATTTTTAGAAAATATCACCATCAAGTGAAATCATTTGGGTTTGATATTAGCATACTTGAGGAAGAAAAGATGGAAAAAGGATTAAAAGAAAAAAAAAAAAAAAAAAAAGAAATGAAATTGAATGCCCACAACCTCCTAAACAGCAAATGGCCTATTTCTGGAGACTCTGGTAAGAGTTTCTCCCAGTGAGAATCTAGAGCAGTTCAGTGACATTTGTGTGGCACTGCAGCAGGTGAGGTAAACCCTAGCAGAACTGATCTGGGCTTCCACAACACAAGCACAGCAATACCCACAGCCTCTTCAGCCTGACACCAGCCTAGTGTTCTCAAGGACCAGCCTGAATTTCCTTGCAGGCTTGATGTTCCCATCTTTGAAGAATTCAAGATGTTCCTTCTCATTTTAAATGCGTACAGAACATAGGCCATGTCCTGTTCAGTATGCAGTTGTTGTTGTATGTTCAACATGCTCCAAGACTGTGAATCTTTAAGATTCCAGTTCCCATCCCTTCTCCCTACAGTCATTCTTCATCCCCTTACTGAAGAGTGGGGATCTCTCAGATCCACCAGATAGTCTTCATGATACTCTCTCCACCCTGCTGGTGGGGGCCAAATTCAAATTAAATTATTTTGGTAATATGGTCTTTGCTAATATGACTAATTAAGGACTGGTTAGTGGTAGTAGCATACCCAAGGAGGCAATAACTTCTAGAAAGAGAACAGAGATGAGCTGTGAGTCAAGCTCAAGTGGGGTATTCTTCCCCATCTTCTACAGCTGACAGCAGCCTGGAAGAGTTCATCTGCTCAACAGCCTTATACAATATCCTGGTTAAAATCCAAACATGAGCAGAAGGACTTCCAAAGCCAAAACAACAGTCACATTTTTCACAATTCTTTGTCTTATTGCCAGTTTTAAAGAACAAATTACCAAGTCATAACCATAAAGTATGGATTGAGTTTGTGCAAATTCTGGTATTGAGTATTCAAAAGTTGGGGAGGAGAATCTTAATACCATATGAGCAATTACAAGCCTGGAAGCCCTGCCTCACGTACTGTATTTTATCCAAAAAATGTGCAAGTAGGAAACTTCCTCACAGCCTGAAACTGTTTACCCAGGAAGAAGTTTTCTAATACCAGAAATTAGTCATGAGTGATACGACAAGATTCAATAACAAGGTCAGGGTTTGGTCTAGACAAAGAATTATAAACAATTTTAACCCAATGCTAAGACTATAAGCATTGGAATGAAAATAGCAGGAGGGAAACAGGCTTAGAAAAGAAGAGGTGAATTTTCCACAGATTACCATCTTTCTGAAAAACAAACAAAAATAAAATTGGAGAAAACATGCTCAAGTTCCAAACAAAATTTTGCTCCTGTTATTGAAATCAGCAGCTTCTATTTTACAGCTTATGCCATCCAGGAGATCAGACTAGGCAATATTACTAGCACTTTTTGGATTTTAAAGTCTTTGTACCCACAGGACAAGATAATTATCATAACACCTGGGCAACCCTAGAGCAGGAGTTTGCTGAAACATTGTGCATGTCAGCTCCAAAATCAACAGGCCTGCTGTCCAACAATCAGCTGTAGCACTGGGATCCCACACAAGAAGGCTTTTCATTCAGCCTCATGTCGCAATCACTTCTGATTTTCTAAAAGTAACAAAGCTGTTATTATTTCAGACAAGATAATTAATTTTTACAACCACTGCAAAAGCAAAGCAACCCTCCTGGATTCAGCTGTCTAAAAAAAAAATTTAGCACCAAGCCATTGCATCTCTTAAACTTCTGTTGAGCAACTAAAGTTGAGCCACTTTAACAGAAGTTTGAAATAGATGTATGTGCTTTATCTGTTATGTATAATATACATAACTGAAATATTTGAAATGTTAATGTTAAACCGGTACAACCATAGTAAATAATATTTATTATATACTCAAGCACTGCATGAGAAATATTTCTACAAAGAAAATACCACTGAAAATGATTAAAGGCTTCTGAACTTGTAAGCAGCTATAAATTTGTGGAAATATAGAATAAAGAAAATGGTGGGGAAGGGGGAGTCCATGGCAGGCCATACTAGTCATGAGTCAAGTCTGGTGTGCTGTCTCTGTCCTATATCATATACCTCACAAGATGAAAGTCCTTCAGTACACCCGATATATTGTAGATTTTTTTTTTTCTTTGTAACTTTGGAAAGAAACATTCCCCTCAGGTAGTTAAAATAACAAACCAGCCTTAACAAATGAGATTTGATTACTTCTGCTTCAACCTGAATAACAATAAAATGTTATCACAAGATTATCCACGCACACTGTCAATTCAGGGATGATATTTGGACCAATTTCACTACTGATGTATGTTTATTATCTCCACATGTTATGGTAGTTTTAGATCAGAATTGAGTTTGTCCCTTAAACCTTTAATTTTCTCCTTCATGAGCTCACAATAGTAATCTGGCCATGCTTTAAATTATTCAGGGATAATTTGCAAGTAAGTAGCGTTTTCTGTGCATCCGCTAGTATCAGTGAAAGATTAAAATAAAGTGAGTTGCGCTGCAGCTGAAATATGCTTCAGTGTGCTTAGGCAGAGTTGCTTGAAAGAGCACAAAATAGTATTAAAAATGAATATAACTGCTAGATATTGATTGACAGGATCAGTATTGCAGAAAAAACATACTAAATTGGATTGTGCTCTAAAAAGAAATGAAAGGAAGAAATAAACACTTTCCAAACAAGAGGACGAACTGGGAACAAAAGAAAATATGCTCACATTTTCCAGAAAACATGACTTTTTACAAACACTGAAAAGTAAAGCAAAACAAAACCCACAGCAGAATTATTTGACCATATCCCTTTAAGCGCCCAAAGTAGTGCTACAGCTTGGATTATGATCTCAAATATTCCTGCTGGAGCGGCTGTCCTTCACATTCTGTGTTTGCAGTCCTCAATCATTCGTTGGAGGGGAGAGCTGCTACAAATGCAGGGAGAGGATGGAAAGTCTGGAGTTGGATACATTTTTTATTTCTTTGCATTTTCAGTAGTCAAAAAAGAAAACCCCTCATCCATCACTTTGATAGAAGTCCACAGGGCATCCATTTATTCTATTCAGAACAGGATCCAATGAGTTCAGATCCTTATTTATGTTCTTTCAATGCTCAGACGTTACATTTTCTTGGCTGTTATCTGAGCATTACTATTTATTATTAGTCCGCAATGGAGATCCTATTGTAATGAACTGTGATACACTGACATATTTCATGTTTGCTGGCCATATTAAATTTATTGCAATTACTCTTGAAAGGGATGGTGTAATTTACTGAAATCTCATTGTGGGAAAGGGAATTCCTGCAGGAGGCTCTCAGTGAATTTTCTGAGGCTGTGCTAAGATCTTCTGTCCCAACAACTTGAATGATTGCCAGTCAGCCTAAGACTCATGCTTTGCATAATAGAAAATTTTAATTAAAAAATAAGCAATAAGTTCATGATAGATTTGTTTCATATCAATAGAGAACGCGCACAGTTCTAGGGTTTTTTAAGATAAGCCATGTGTTAAAATGAAATTCCAAGAAAGAAAATGAGGAAAAGGCTTTAAAATAAACCTGTCTTATGAAATAAGGTTGTCTATTGAGATGCTTTGTTTCCAAAGAGGTGCTTTGCTTTGAGAAGTTTGACTGGTATTGGATATCTCAGTGGGAACTTTGGAGAAGAGTTTCTGTCCTAGGGCTGCATTAGGTCTGCTAAGTGCATCCTAAATGGGTGTATTAGGTCTGCTGAGGGAAGTAGGAGACTTCAGCCTAAGGTCCAGTCTGAAAACTCAAGCAAAGGAAGCAGCAGGAGCAACGCCAGGAGGTAGAAGGGTTCAGTATTTGCAGTCTGCTCGAGAACCGTGGGCACATCTCTCCCTGAAGGCTTGGTGCAGGCTCAAGCGCTGCCCAGTGTGACCGTGCACTGGGATACCTGTCAGCCTGCTCCCAGCACAGTTCCCAGGCCAGGCCCAGGAACATGTGGGTGAAGTATGGGCCAGAGAGTATTCTCAAAAGGCAGTAAGAGGCCAGCCTGGTTTGGTGGCCAGGTTTTAGTCCTATGAACTCAAGCTGTGGACAGTACTTGCTCCTAGAGCTAGAGGGGACCCTTTTCCTTTCAGTTGACTGATGGAGGCTGTAGTCAGCAAGAGCTACTACAGCCCCTCTTCCAGGGAATCATGCGAAACTGTCCTACTGGAGAAGCTCACATGTGGAAACTACTTGGACATGCAGAGCGTGGCCATGGCTTGCTCTGAATGCTCTTAAAGTCCTTAACAATATACACCCCTGAACCAGGCCCTGACCCTGCCAAGACAGCACCTTACTGAGGTCAGCAAGGTTGTATGTTGTACAAATACGATGGCACACATTCTCCATGGACCAGTCCTTTTCCCAGGCTGCGATTTTGGATAAATATTGCAAGATTTAATGTCATTTAAAAAGGTGTTTGGCAAATTTAAAAAAATTCTTTAAATCAAAATGATCATACAGACGATACAGTGATCTGCAACAGTTTTCTTCAGCAATATTCGTTACTGCTATGTTATTGATTTTGTTGATGTTGCACCTGGGATGAATTTGGCTGCTTCTTCCTAAAAATACCATTTGAAGTCTTATTGATAGTAATCAAGTGAGCATCTCATTATATTATCCCCTAGTTTCTTAACAATAGGGGGGAATAACCACCAGGGAAGAAGGAAAAGGCTAATCCATAAATTTCTCATTAGCCGAAAGAGAGAGAAACATTCGCTTGAATAATTGAATATGTTTAGCATCACAGCCTGCAGTTAATCATGTTTACTCACCCTTCCTTTTCCAGTGTTCACAGAATGATACTGGATGGGGCTTAACACTACATTAACAGCTATCAATATGCAAACTGACTGTTGAAAAGTACATCTAAAGATGCACACTTTTAAAGCAATGAGAGAATACCTGTATTTAGAGTGATAATAAAAACAATTAACTTTGCATATAGCACATTTATTCTAATTAAGGATCAATAATAAGCAAAACTTAGAAATTAAGCTAGATAAATGATTCACAGCAAATAATTTACCCAATTAATTTGCACTAATTTTCTTCTTGGGAGTTTCTTTATTTTTTTTTTTTAATTCACTCAATATTTTGAGTGAAATTTTTTGTTTATGTAGACTATTTGGTTTACAAAAAATGCAAAATCTGTCCTTCATTTCTACTCTTTTACAAAGTATTCAGAATAAAACAGAAAGCCTTTGGTAAGACAAATCTAGCACATCATTGCAAATCATTTGTGACATGAGAACAGCTTGGAAACAGGAGAGCCAAGGGTGATTCTAGCCTTATAAAATTTTAGAAAGCTTTTTTTAATATCTCACCTTAATCTTCCTTGCTACAAGTTATGACCACCTGCTCTTGTCCTTTTCACCATGCATAGGGAGAACAGGTTGTTCTCTTGCTCTTCATGGAAAAACTTATTTCAAGACTGAATTTCTTTTTTCTGTCCTGAAGCTGACTCCAGCTTTCCTTGCAGCCATTGTTTTCCAGGTTTTCTGGTTATGTAAACTTTGTAATTGCTTTCTACTGACTAACCTTCATCTATTTGGAAATGCATTTCCCACACTACCTTCCATGTTCTATGCTGGGAGGAGTATGCAATGCTCCTGCTTTCCATACCCCACTCTAACATTTGTTTTCCTTGCCACATTAGTACATGAATGCTGATTTACATTCATTTCATGATATAGCATGGAGAACTGGTACTGTCTGTTTCTCAACCTGTATTTGTGCATTAGCCCTTGTCCGTAACCAGACACTTTTTTAAGTCCGCATCTCCTATATGTCCAGATCACCTGAAATCCTTATACCATCTACCAACTTCCTTACTCTCTCATCCATCTGATGGTGTAGCAAATTTTAGTAATCAAATTTTCACCAAAAATTAACAGAACATATTGAATATTCCTAGATCCAAGAGCAACACACATGCAGCTGCATTCAATACCTTCTTTCAGTTTCACGTGTGCATGAATGAGAAGTCATCGCACTCTTGATTATTTTTTTTTTCCTTGATTCCTATTTTGTTTCATACTGGACTGCTATCCTGTCAAGAAGTATCCTTCACAAGAACCGGAGCTATGTTAACGCAATGAAAAGGTTCATGTAAATTCTGTGATTAGATTTGGGGGTTTTGTACTGGTTTTGGCAATTTTCTAGCAGAAAAATAAAAGTGAAACTTAAATTGTGAACTTACAGAAATGTGACTGTTCAAATACCAGTTGCAAACTTCTTATTTCTTGTGCATTTTCTTTTGGCGAACAGGCTGATATTTCTTTCTAAATGCTCTGATTTCCATTAGACAAGAGAACCACTTCTCTAGGGCACAACTTGTATTGCAAGTGAGATAACTTGGCAAAAACATCTTTATCAGAGGTCTAAGCGAACAAAGTATATGGCAATCAATGCCATTTAACGCCTTCAGCAAACAGTGCCTCACATACCAAAGTAGTTCAAATTGCTTCACCCTTACCTGTAAATGCTGTATATGACTTCAATAAAGCACTGGGTTTTATTGCCTTAGAATTCCAATTCCATGCCTAGCAGCAGGAGGACCATAAGTAGCAAGTACTACAGATGTACTAATAATGTGTATACTTATAATACTCTATACCACAACAGATGTGAGCATGCTTTGCACAATCTCTGAGCCAAAACACTGAGTACATGCTCACAGCAGTACAGGGTTAAGACCAAGTCAGTCAGAATAGTGCTGGCGATACAATCCATCTTCTCAGAACTGAAACGAGCTAGATGCTGGCTGAGACTAAGACACAGAATGAAAATACACCCAACAACTATAAACACACCAAGCAACACATGGTCCTCTGGGTCTTTAAAGG